>NW_022900949.1:1496999-1500247 GCF_012274545.1 Fukomys damarensis
GGGGAGAACCCCAAGGCCTGGGGACCCGAGTGGGCCCGGCTCGGAAGCCATCCCGAGAGCTGGGGTTCAGCGCCGGCCAAGACTGAGGGTGCGAGCCGGGCCAGGGGACCGGAGGACAGGAGGACCGGCGACATCCCCATCCAGCGGAGCTCGGGGCTCCGGGCCTCCGCCACCTCTGGACACCACCACCAGCCGCTCCTCAGGCGCAGGTTCTGGGTTCTGCTCGCTGCCTCAGCGTCCAGCAGAGGGAGCAGCGGCGGGGAGACTGGATCCTAGGACCGCAAGGCGGGGCGGGGCCGTGGCCTGTGGGGGCTGCGGTGGACAGGATCTGGTGGCTCTCAGGGAAGATGTCAGCCCTTGAGCACTGCCCTTTTGTCCCACCCCCATGGAACCCAGGCACCCCCAGCCTCCCCTTCCTTGATCGACTGTCCGATCTCTGTGTCCCATCCTCCCTGACCACCCCCACTTTTTTTGTGGGACTGGGGATTGAACCCAGGACCTACCCACCGAGTTACATCTCCAGCCCTTTTTCCAGTTGTTTTTATGTTGAGACAGGGCCTCGATAAGTTGCCCAGGCTGTGCTTGAACTTGTGATCCTCCTGCCTCAGCCTCTGGGAGTGCTAGGATGATACCTGGGGATATAGCTGAGTGTGAAGGCCCTAAGTTCCACCCCCAGTACCACATGCACAAATACATAAATCTGTAACCCTAGAGGCTGTTCCTGGGGGAGAGGTGGATTCTAGGAGCAGGAAGGAGATGTACTAGAGGGGCTGGTAGTGCTGGATTCTAGCCCAAAGGGCAAAATAAATATCCGTGAGTCTGTCCTGATGTAAATGACTAAAATGCATGCAGGGGAAGGAGACCAGCCAGGTGGAAGAGCTCCAAAGCATTTGGGGTGGAGGGGTTGAGACAGGGTCTCACTATGAGGCCCAGGCCAGCCTCAGGCTCACAGCAATCCTCCTGCCTCAGCCTCCCAAGAGCTGGGATGACAGGTGTGCACCACCATGCCTGGCTAAACCCAAAGCATTTATACACCTTCTCAATCACAAGGGATGGGTAGAGCCCCCTCCTTAGCTGTGTGCTAACAACTCCTTCCCCAAGGGGACCACACTGAATGGTGTGCAAATGCCCCAAACCCAAGGATCAGGGGCCGCCCCAATCACACGGCCACCCTTGCTCTGTGGTGACCAGGCTGCCTCACCAAACCCGTGCCTTAGCCCCAGCCTGAGGAAAGCATCAGACCCAATTGGAAAGACAGCAGCCAAACACCCAGCCAGTGCACCCCTAAGGTTGCAAGGCATAGTGGCACATGCCTGTCATTTTGGCTACACATTAGGCTGAAGCAGGAGGATCCCAAGTTCAAGCACAGCCCGGCCAATTTAGCAAGAGCTTATCTCATAATAAAAGAGCTGGGCATGTGATTCAATGGTAGAGTGCTTCCCTGGCATGTCCTGAGGTGCTGGATTCCATCTCTAGCACTGAAAAACAAAATAAAACAAACAAAACTCAAGGCTGTCAAAGACAGAGAAACTGTTTCATCCCTGGGGAGCCTAAGAAGGTATGGGAACCAAATGTCCTTATGGGCTTCTGGGGCATTCAGAGCGGGCATGGTGGCTCATGCCTGTCATCACCAGAAGCTCGAGACCAGCCCAGGGTACACAGTGAGACCGTGTCTCAAATACGGGGGCACTCAGGAAAAACATGAAATCAGAATAAAGTGTGGACTTCAGTAAACAGCAAGTCTCGGTGTTGGTTCCCTAATGACAACTACGATACTGCTGTAAATTATTAATAATAGGGGAAGCCGGGCATGGGTTACACAAGAATTCTACATAATAATTCTGTAAAACTATAAAACTGCTCTAGGGCTGGGGATTTAGGTCAATGGCACTGCGCCTGCTTCGAAATCCCAAGGTCCTGAAGGTTCAGTCTCCGGTATGTGTAGACATACTGTGTGTGTGTGTGTGTGTGTGTGTGTGTGTGTGTGGTTGCCATGGGAATCAGGTTTGTCTGGCGGAGACGGCAGAAACAAGCGGTCCCCGAGAAAGAGAGAGCCAAGGAGGCGTCCAGCCCAGTTCAGGAGAAATGGGCAGATGGTGGGGTCTCCAGGACCTGCGTCCTGCAGGCCCACGCACTGGTGTGGCGGAGGATCGCTGTCCCAGGCCTGGCCCCTCACTCTTGGAGGATCGGCAGGGAGACCCGTACCCAGTGGAGCTTGGATCAGGCACCGCCAGGCCTGGAAGAAGTCTCAGGGTCCTTGCACCCAAGCGAAGCCAAGGGAACCTGCGGGCCGGGCTGGGCCGTGCCTTCCTGTGCCCGTGGGCTGCACGAACTTGCCCTCTGAGCTTTCACCTCCCCTGTCTGTAAAATGAAAATTAACTGTCCCTCACTCAGCCTCATAGGGGCATCCAGTGAGCCTTGCTCAGTGCCTGGCACACAGGGAGAGCTCATAAACTCTCCCTTTCTATCTTCCCTCCGGTTTCAGGTGGAAGGAGCGGCGCCTGTCTCTTTAAATTATGCAAATGAACTGCGGGCAGTGGCGTGTATAGAGCGGCGAGATAAAAAGAAACCTGTTCTCGGCTCAGCCAATGAGCGCCCTGGAATGGTGGAGCGGCTGCCTAAATAGGCCAATGGACACAGGGAGAGCTCATAAACTCTCCCTTTCTATCTTCCCTCCGGTTTCAGGTGGAAGGAGCGGCGCCTGTCTCTTTAAATTATGCAAATGAACTGCGGGCAGTGGCGTGTATAGAGCGGCGAGATAAAAAGAAACCTGTTCTCGGCTCAGCCAATGAGCGCCCTGGAATGGTGGAGCGGCTGCCTAAATAGGCCAATGGCAGGCCGCGCGGACTCCGAGCCCGCCCCTGCCTCCCAGCGCCGTCGCGGGGCGGGGGCTTTTTAAGCCACGCCCAGGGATCCCCCGGGCAATCGGGGTCCAACCCGAGACGGGGGAATCCTCCCGAGACCCCTCTCCGGCCGAGGCGGAGCGAGCGGGTGGCTCCGTCCGAGCCCCCGGCCCAGTCTGTTTATTCTAAGCCCCGCGCTGGTCTAGGTCGAGGCTGCAGAGCCCAGTCCGTGCCGCCGCCCCCACCCCCCGGGCGCCCTTTGCAGCCTGCATCCCGGGAGGCGAGCGGGGACCCTAATCCCTCTCCTCCAGCGCTGCCCTGCAGACCCCAGGGACTGAAACGAAACCCGCTTCCCATCCAGGTGAGGCCTGGCAGCTGGAAGAGCTGGGGATCCCCGGCCCCCCT
>NW_022900949.1:1500667-1511091 GCF_012274545.1 Fukomys damarensis
CCTTGGGCCACGCCGGCGCTGCTCCCTGGGCCCCCGGCTCTCGGGAAACCGAAGTCGGGGGCTTCAGACCCTGCACCCTACGGATTCGGAGCCCGCGCAGCCCACCTCGTGCCCGATGCCACCCGATCCTCTGCTTCACATGCGCTGGTTAGGGTCAAGAGCGCAGTGGGTCTGGAGACCCCTCAGGGAGGCCGCTGGGCCTCAGTTTACTGCCCTGTAAAGCGGGCTGAGCCCGTGCTGAGAAGCCGAGCGCGGCCCGGGGACTGTCCTGCCCGCCACCAAGCGTCACCTCAGCGCCGTGGCTCAGGCACCCCGGTCTCCGGTCTGCTGCCCCGGGCACACCCTGACCCACATACCGTCACCCACGCTGGGCTGAGCCAGCTCCCGGGTGGGGTCCTGGGCGAGGAGAGGGAGGCGACAGACCGGCATCTCCCTTGTCCCTGGTGCACCGGGCACGGGTGACTGCTGGGCTGGGAAGCCGACACCCCAGGTTTGAGTCCCTCCCCCAGGTGTGGCTTGGCCTCTGCTGCCTTGTTTTATTCCTCTGTGAAATGGGCTGAACCCTATGGGGGAGATCAGAAGAGACTGGGAGGTGGCGGCCCTGGGAGTGCAGATGTGATGGTTCTAATATCAACTGTTGTCGGTGTGCGTGGGGTGGGTCAGGGCAGACTGGAAGCCAGAGGCTGACAGGGCGGAGCCTAAGGCCCGGGCAGAGCCGGGTACTCGTTCAGGGATCTATAGGTGTCTACAAATGCTGTGACAGAGGATGGGTGCTCAGATGCCCATTCAGTAGCTGAGTCACTGGGGACCATGGGTGCATGCCTCAGTTTCCCCACTGGGTGCCAGCTGAGAGGAGACACTACCGGCAGACACCAGTGTGAGGACCAAGCCAGATTGTAAGTGGCCACAGCCCCGGTGGCTGGGCCCAGAGGGGGCCAGGACAGAGGTGTCCCTGAAACAGCAAGGCACCCAGGGAGGCCAGTGGCCCAGGGCCCTGGAAGTCCAAAGCGGCCTGTCCGGGGTGGTCTGAGGTCAGCCAGAGAAGGGTCAGGGGCTCCAGAGGCCTGGGCAGCCCTGACCTGATTCCCAGATTCGGCTTTCTGCCCTGTTCTGTCCCTGCCCTGTTTGGTCAGCTCCTGAGCCCCAGGTCCTGGGAAGAGAGCCGGGAAGCAGCGCGAGAGGCAGCTCGGGACAGCAGCCGCCCCTGTGTGACCTTGGGCAAGGTGCTGTCGTCTCTGGGCTTGGGGCACTGCCAGGCTGGAGCTCTGGGTTCCCACAGAGCTGGCCTCACCTTCAGCGGCAGAAGCGAAGGCTTTGGGATGCCAGATGCTTTTAGGGGTCGGCGGGGGGTAACTTCTCCAATCAGAGTGGGGGGGGGTTAGATGAAGGAAATCTCTTTGTGTTTAATACCAATCCCTTTGTCTCGATGCCAGTGCTGTCATAGTTCTGAATCTCATCTTCATTCAGGGCCTCCTTGGGCCACAGAGCTCCTCCCGCCTGACCTCAGTCGCCATGAAGAGGTGGCCCTGGGCCACCCTGGCGACCTGTGGGATGCTGGGGCCAGACCAGCCGGGTTATGGACGCTGCGGTCGCCAAACTCTCTTATTATTGGCTCAGTAATAACAGTCCCAGCCTGGCACCCCAGGTCAGGTGCCTCAGTTTACCCGCCCATGTGGCCTCTCGTGTTTCCGGGAGGCCCCAGGGGAGCCGGCTGGGGCAGGAGGCAAGGTTGCAGTTGGGTGTAGGCGGGGCGGGGTGAGCTTCCTGTCCCCCGCACACCCAGGCCTCCCCTTGGGCTGAAGGAAGTGGCAGGGCCTGGCGGCGCCGTCCTGCTGCCTCCCCGTCCCACGGGGTTCCCGGCTCCCCTGTGCCCATCTGGTGAGTCTGAACCTCAGCAGGGGACCCTCACATCCCCAAGCAGGAGCAGGAAGGAGGCCCCTGCCCAGGCTGGCTTGGGGACCGGTAGCAGGTGTCACTTCCTGGGCCGGGCCGCGGCAGTGGTGGCTCCTGGTGGCGGTGAGATCGGGAGGCAGAGCCGAGGCCTGGAGGCCCTAGGGCCCCTCGTGGCCACAGCCAGGCCAG
The DNA here is from genome assembly GCF_012274545.1 of Fukomys damarensis. Lineage (NCBI taxonomy): Eukaryota > Metazoa > Chordata > Mammalia > Rodentia > Bathyergidae > Fukomys > Fukomys damarensis. The sequence goes on from NW_022900949.1 coordinate 1,502,750, forward strand.
TCGTCAGCCCGGAGGCTGCTGGAGGCCTCTGTGCCTCAGTGTCCCCGTCTGTTAAGCGGGGGCGGGACAGGTAGGGTGAGGGGCACGCACGTCCACAGCAGGAACGGCACCCAAAGGTCCTGCACTCCACAGGGTGGGGAGGCCACAGCCACCTAAACGGAGCCCCAAGACCGCTGAGATGGAGGGTTTCTGGGAAACCTCACACCGGGCAGGACTTCCTGCAGCCACCAACCCCAGGGGCCACCGAGCCTGAGGCAGACTGTGGCACGGGGAGGCGGGGATGCGGGAGTGCATCTCTCCTTTAGTATGAAATTCAGTGGCCATGTGGGGCCAATGGGTCCTAAGGGATCTGGAGAGAACAGTGACCCACCCCATGGCCAAGAGAAGAAATGATGGGGAACTGGGGGCTTTTCCTCCCCCAGGACAGGGCGCTGTGCCAGGCTTTGTTTCCCCAGGGACGACACTGAGAGCCCAAGTTTCTCAGGGCTGAAGCATCACCCAGCCCTAGGTGGTACTTGAGTCCATTTGTGAAACCCTAATTATTTGCCTAACAAACTCCTCTTTATGCGTTAAAGCCCCCACTGCCAAGCCCCCTCCTGCAATCCAGGCTTCCACAGTCTTTGTCCCTCCATCTGGCCTAAGTCTAACTCTGGCTTCCTACACAGGGGATTCCTAGGGGCACAAGGTCCTCCTCAGTCCCTCCCCCAGGGCCCAGAGATCTTCCTGTCCTGTGGTCGCCCCGGTCCCTGTCCCTGCCACCACCGAGCCCCCGGACTCCCAGCTGCTGCAGCGCCGCCCTCTGTGCTGTGAATTATGGATGAGCCCGCGGGCTCTGGTGACGGTGACAAGCTAGCCTGGAGACTGTGCCGGGATGCCCAGCCCCTCCCCCACTGTGGGTCCTGTGCAGCGGGATGCAGGGTCCCCCGGTGAGACCCCTGCTAGGTATTCTGTCTTGTTTCACAGATGGGGAAACTGAGGCACAGAGCTGGACAGTGACCCACACTGGGTGAGCAGTGGCTTCCTGGGCAGAGCTGCATGTAAGGGGTTCAGAAGGCCCAAGGGGTGTTTGGGGACACGCAGAGACCCTGGGCTCACCTCTCACCAGATGCCTTCTCCCACAGGAGCTGCCAGCAGGGAGCGCAGAGCTCAGGCTTCACCCAGCTGGTTCAGGAGCAGGTCCATTGTTACTCCTGGCTGTAACCTTGGCAAGTAGCTCCCTCCTTGCAGGTGACTCATCTTTACTACCTGTAAAATGGCCCAGAGTTTCTCCCCCCTTGCTGGGCTTATCAATCATCTATCCTTGCCTGTGAACTCTTACACAGCCTTAAAAACCCTACCTTCCACGCCCTTCCTCCAATCCAGACCCCCACACATCCCCATTCCTCCACTACTGCATTCTGACCCCATGAGACTTGGGTCATCTGCTCTCCCAGACTGGGGGTGACAGGACCACGGGTGAATCCTCTCCAAGGCCCTGGCATGCTCCCAACCCTGGGGCTTTTGCTTCCTCTTTCCTCCTCCCTTTCTGTCCTCCTCAGGGAGGAGAGCTGGAATTTCCCCTCCTGAGCCCTGCACCACTTATGACTCAAGCTCAAACTTGCCTTTCTTTTCAGATAGGTCCTGGGCGGGGTCTTCACAAGGGCCATCAGGATGTCCTATTTTGGAGAGCACTTTTGGGTAAGACCTATTCTTATTTTGGTGGGGGTTCTGGATAGAGACTTTTATGGAGATGGGGAGGCTGTGTCATGTGCACAGAGCCTTGGGCAGGTAGAGGGTCTGCAGGTTGTAGAAGTTAAAGTGGGAAGAGGGGCTGGATTGGAATCCACACCTCAGCCCTCACAGGCTTTGTACCTTGGGCAAGTGATTCACAGCTTAACCCCGGAGAAACTGAGGCCCAGCATGGGACTCTTGTGACCCGAAAACTGCCCGGTGATGAAGTGCAGGCAGGACTCGAACCCGGGGCCAGGCTGAACTCCCAGGAGTCCCACGTCCTTCTGCCCTGGAGAGCTGGGGTTCTTCCCTGACCCGCGGCCTGCGCCCTTCATCCGGGCTGGGGCTGGGGGCTGGGACCTGAGTGCGACCCAGGGCAGCTCGTGCTGTGCTTTCACTCAGTCTTTCATTCATCCCCTCCCTCCGGCCACAGCCCCAGCCCCCAGGGAGGAGATCCAGTCTGGGGGACACAGCCATCTCTACCCCCAGCCCTTCATGGGACCCCGGGACAGCCTGGACCCTGAGCTGTGCTTGCTGTGGGCTGTGGGGGCCGGGTGAGGAGAGGGATTCCAGGCAGAGGTGTGACACTGGGGACAAGTTCAGGGAGCAAGGGCTCTTCTCCAGGGCCAGGCTGGTGGGAGCAGGACAGCACCCAGGAGAGGCCCCCTCCCCGCTTGCAAGGTCCTGAGCTTTTGAGAAGCCCGTTGCTAGGTAACCGGTTGCCCCAGCAACAAGTCCCGCCTCTTCTTCGCTCTTCCTCCCTCCCCAGCCCGGGCTCCCCTTACTGGCTTGGCTTTCTTAAAGGGGCCGTACGCCTTGCCGCCTGCAGGGATCTGCCCTCTAGCCGCTCCCTAAGGGTCGGACTCCCCACTTTGGCCTGAGTGAGTGGCTGTGTGACCGCACCGAGGGTCTGTCCCTCTCTGAGCCCGGACAGCACCTGTGTAAGGGGCTTGACCACTGCAGGAGAGAAGACGCCCACGTGGAACTCTGACAGCAGCGCCTACGTTTATTTTCAATGTCTTTTCATAGCACGAGGCACCTACCCGTATTTTCAGTTCTTTTTTATGGCACGAGGCGCTCGGCTCACTGCAGCAGAGGCCGATTAGCAGAGGAAAATAGAAACCACCCCCCAGCCCCACCCAAAGATAGCCCTGCTGGGCGGCTGAGCGCCAGGATCAGAATGCAAATCGGGCTCTGCTGGGAGCCCGAGGACCAGAGACGCTGCCTCTCTGAGCCTTGGTTTCCCCTTGTGGGAAGGGAATGAAATTCCCGTCTTCCCGACTTAGGGAGGCCGAGACTCAGTCCGTGACAGAAACATGGATGATGCGATGCTTCGTGTTGGCCTTGGTCCCTTGCCCCGGAGCCCCGCATAAGCCTGGCTCTCACCTGGGTGACAATGCGGCCCTGGGTGCCCACGGAGACTTCATCGGGTGACAAACCAGAGAAGACGCCCAGGCCCTGGGAGCCAGGGCAGAGCAGGCACTAGGGAGCCATGGAGGGAGTGTGACAGGAGAGGGGCCGCCTGGAGACCGCCCAGCCCCTAGGCTGTCAGCCCACCCTGAGGGACGCCAGCTGGGTTTGCCGAGTCCTGGAAGCAGGCCAGTGTTGGCAGCTAGTCAGCCCCACGTGCAGCCCGGGCAGCGGTGCCTGGTGCAGCCTCCCCCTGGGTCCTCGGCAGCCAGGCAGGGAGCCCTGTTGGAGCTGGTGCTGGAGCAAGGGCTGCGACCTGAAGCCAGAGCTCTGCCAGCCCCGTGTCACCAAGACCCTGGGGAGCTAGGACCCTCGTCTCCCCATTGGCCAGAGGAGAGAACTGAGGCCCAGAGAGGGGACATCACCAACCCAAAGTGGACGGACACAGATGGGGTCACTGGTCTCATTCCAGACTGGGCTCTGCTGGGTCGTGAGCGACTCAGACCTGGACCCTGGCCTGGCTCTCACATGGGACAGAAAGCAGCGACAGTGATTTAAATGGCAGGGCTGTACTGGCGTACAGCAGTGAAGAGCGGTGGGCAATGTGGTTTGCAGGTTTGGTTTGATCCAGCAACTTCACTAAACACATGTGCTATTTGACTGTTTCCAGCTTGGCATGATTCCAAAGCTTAGGGTTCCCACTTTGCTCCTAACATCTTCACATTTATGAAAAGATAGAAAAATGGAGGGAAAGAGAGAAAGACAGACACAAAATTAAATGAGAGTGTTCTCCCAACCATGGGACAAAATTCTCAGGCTTTTCACTGATTAGACCAGTTCAAGGCCCATGACCAAGGAGAAATGCCGCAAAGCTGAGCAGCTCACTCCCGACCGCCAACAGAGGGCTTCTGCAAATTGACTCTTTTGCCTGGCCCTTGTTGCTAGGTGACAGAGAGGCCCTCTCCCCCTACCCCCAATCTCCACATCCCTGCAGGGTGAGAAGAACCATGGCTTTGAGGTCCTGTACCACAGCGTGAAGCAGGGACCCAACTCCACCAAGGAGCTGGCCGACTTCATCCGTGAGAGGTGAGGACCCCACTGATCCACCCACTTGCGGCCCCGCCCACAGCCCGCGGCCACGCCCTTCTCGGCCACGCCCCACCCCTCTGGGCATGCGCACTCTTGTCCTGTCCCACGCCCCCGTAGGGGCGAATTTGTAAACCCGACTGGTCATGCTGATCGATGAAAACTCATATGAAGAAATCATCTGCGTGTCGGAGCATCCCTGGGAGACACCACGGACGACGGGAGGCAGCCGTTGCTCCCGCGGGCATGGCTTCCAACCGGCCACATTCCTGCCCCACCAAAACTGAATTTAGCTAGGCATTTAGCAGTGTTTCTCTGTAATTAAATGAGATAAACCATGCAAAGGATTTCACGCCGTGCCTACACTATCATAAGTGCTCAAAAAGCCTGTTTACCTATTGTTGCTACAAATTCCACTGGTTTTTTTTTAAAAAAAAAACAGCGAAATACATAAGGGGGGAAAAAAACTCCCCCAAATTTCCACATCGCTCTCCCTGGAGAGGCGCTGCTCAGATATCCGAGATGGGGAAACTGAGGCCCACAGCAGGAAGGTGACCTTCTCCATCCTGTCACCCAGGGCCACCATCGAGGAGGCCTACTCGAAGGCGATGGCCAAGCTTTCCAAGCTGGCCAGCAACGGGACCCCCATGGGGTGAGTGAGGTGGGGCGTCCTTGGCACGGGCCAAGTCCCTGTGGCCGCTGCGCTTCAAGGCGGGGTGCTGTGGAGGGGCCGGGGCAGAGGCAGCGGGAGGGGCGACCCCGCCTGGGAGTGACCCGCCTGTCCCAGGACCTTCGCCCCGCTCTGGGAGGTCTTCCGCGTGTCCTCTGACAAGCTGGCCCTGTGCCACCTGGAGCTGACGCGCAAGCTGCAGGACCTCATCAAGGACGTGCTCCGCTACGGGGAGGAGCAGCTCAGGATCCACAAGAAGGTGCGTGTTTGGGGGCTCCCGGGACCTGGTGGAGCCGCTGGGAATTGTACCCATGCGCGGAACACAGACTGAGCGGGCTTGGGCCGAATTCCGAGTGGGGGGGCGAGATGCAGCTCACGGGTAGCGCGTGGGCAGGATGCCCACCCGCCACCTCCTGTGCACAAAAGGCGGGAATCTTCTGGAGGCGGGGTTAGCCAGCTGGTCCGAAGACTGGTTTTTACATTTGTATTTGTTTTGCTTTCTTGGTTTTTACTTTTTTTTTTTTTTTTTTTTTTTTTTTTTTTTTTTTGGTACCTGGGATTGAACTCGAGGATCAAACTTGGGTCCTTTCGCTAAGCTAAATCCCCATTTTAAAAGGCTAGCAAAAAAAATCGAAAGAAGATAGCCATTTGGTGACATTCAAGAGCTGTGTGACAGCATGCTCAGGCTTCAGTGGGGAATAATAAAGTTTTATTGACACACAGCCGCGTTCACGCCTGTGCCTCGTACCTGTGAGGTTTCTGAGCCACAGCGCAGGGTCCAATGTCCCTGCTGAGTGGAACACGTTTTACTTTCTGTCCCTCTCTACAGAAAGCAGTCGCTGGCCCCGGTCTGTGAGCACCGATGTCAGTATTTCGCATTTCTAGACGCTCACAAACCTAGAATCTCAGATCTTTGGAGCCCTGGACTCAGGATCCCACCCATTTGAGGCTTAATAATAGGAGACTCTGAGATGTGCATTTCTCCGTTGATGGTGCTTTGACATAGGAGTTTTCAGCTTTACAGTGATGCAAAAGCCTTCTTTCTGCGTTTAGTAGAAACTGAAGGCAGAATTGCGAATTGGCAATGGGTGGTCTCATCCTGTGCCTAGGCTAGGTGGGTCAGCGAGTTTTCCATCTGCGGTATCTTCACCTTTGGATGATTTGTTGGACCATAACCCTCTGGCCAAAGAGCATCGGTACAGGGTTCTAGAATATTCTTTTTCTCCACTATTGGAGATTGAAGACAAGGGTGCTCTACCACGGAACTACATCCCCAGCCTTTTTGTTTGCTTGTTTATGGGTCAGCCCTTTTATTTTGAGACATAATCTCACTAACGTGCGTGCTCAGGCTGTGCTCCAATTTGAGATCCTCCTGCTTCAGGCTCTCTAAGTACTAGGATTACAGGTGTGAGCTACCATATCCAGCTGAACCTACGTGGGGTGTTTCTTTTGTTTTTGTTTTTTTGCCCTTGTGAAATTTTATGTATGGAACCCAAGCCTCGCACATGCTCAGCAAGCGCTCTACCTCTGAGCTGCACCCCCAGCCCCCTAAATACTTTAAAATTAATAAAATGCTCAGAAAATAGCCGTGGCCCTGGAAGGCACAGAGCACCTGGGACACCCAGAAGGTCACCCTGGGCCCCCGCGCACATGGCACCCACAAGCCCTCTCTGCCTGCAGTGCAAGGAGGAAGTGGGGAGCACCCTGGATGCGGTGCAGCTGCTCGCCGGGGTCACCCATCTGCTGCCCAAGTCTCGCGAGAACTACCTGAGCCGCTGCGTGGATCTGGAGCGCCTGCGCAGAGAGAACACCAGCCAGAAGGAGGTGGACAAGGTCTGCTCTGGCCCAGGGGTGGGAGGGCTGCTGCCGGTGGCAGCGTCACCCAGCGAGGCCACCCACGCGTCCACTGCTGATGACCAGGGTCGCCCTGTCCCCTCCCTGTGCCTCCTAGGCGGAAAGCAAAGCCAAGAAGGCAGCCGAGAGTCTGCGGCACTCCGTGGAGAAGTACAACTCTGCCCGGGCAGACTTCGAGCAGAAAATGCTGGACTCCGCACTGGTGAGGACCGGGGACCGACTGGCCCGGCCCACGCTGCTGCGAGCCCCAAAGTCCAGAGCCTCCAATGCCCAGCCCCAACCCGCAGACCTCAGGCTGCAAGCCCTCCGCACAGTACAGGCCGCCAGACCCCCTGTCGGGTGGGATTGGGAACATTCTGTGAGCCGTTCTGGCGAAGCTCTCTGGCTGAGGGCCAGGTGCAGGGAAACCGCTCCATGTGCTGCCGTTTCTCTGTTATTAAGGATTTTGAACAAGGCAGGACAGAGCCAAGAGGCCGCCCAGAGGCCTGAGTTTCCATCTGGCCTCCACCCCTCACCAGCGACGTGACCGTTGGCAGGGGACTGCATCTTTGAGTGTCTGTCCACCCACGTGTGCAAAATCAGATTTTCTTTTTAAGTTGCAAGTGATAGAAGCCTTTATCTAAACTGACAGATTTATAGGCTCAGGGAACTGCAAAGTTATTTAGGGGCCGGGGAAGTTTCAGGCATGGCTGGATCCAGGTGCTGAAATGGTGTGGGCAGGAAGTTGTGTCTCTCTGCTTGTCTAATGAATTTTCCTCCCTGGGGACCTTCACTCCTGCTTGCCACCAGATGTATGCGTGTGCATACACGTGGAGGCGGAGTGGTCACCAGCGGCCTGCATTTCCATCCCAACAACCTCCAGCCTCAGGAATCAAAGCGTCTCTTTTCCCAGGCTTCCAGCCAAAGTCCTAGGGCAGAATCTCATTGGCTGTCCCCCAAATCAATCGCTGCAGCTAGGGACCTGGGCTTTCTGATTGGTCAGGCTGGGTCCCATGGCCCTCCTCCCCCCTCACAGCGCTTCCAAGCCATGGAGGAGACCCACCTGCGGCACATGAAGGCCCTGCTGGGCTCCTACGCGCACTCAGTGGAAGACACTCACGTGCAGATCGGGCAGGTGAGGCCAGCTGGGGGGGCGGCACGCAGCTGGAGGCGGGGCCGGGACCTTAGGTGACCCCCCCACTTCCGCAGGTGCATGAGGAGTTCAAACAGAACATCGAGAACGTCAGTGTAGACCAGCTGCTCAGGAAGTTCGCGGAGAGCAAAGGCACCGGCCGGGAGAAGCCAGGTGAGCCGGGCAGCGGGAGCTCAGCAGGGGTGTGTGAGGCCCGGCTTCCAGAGCCACGGCAGGGTTCGCACCTGATCCCGCGGGACCCCGGGGCCCCCGGAGCCAAGACCAGCTTGAAGACGCTGAGAGGCAGGAGCTGAAAGGAAGGGCGGCAAAGCTCTGAGAGTTAGACCCGCATGTGGGCCCTTTCTTCATGGCTCGCTGTGTGACCCCTGGTGTTTTTCTTGACTTCTCGGAGCTTCCGTTCTAAAGAGGGGGAGAGGCAGGCCAGGGCCACGCAGCAGGCCGCCTCCCTGTCCGAGCCGGGCTGCAGGCAGGAGTGCTGCG
>NW_022900949.1:1511497-1512628 GCF_012274545.1 Fukomys damarensis
CTCGCGCGGCTGTGTAAGGAGCCGGCGTCCAGCCCTGCCCGGCTAGCCCCGGGTGTCCCCACACACGCTGTCCCGGGGCCCCACCGCCCACAAGCCTGGCGTCCTCCCTTGTTTCGGGACTGGCCCAGTCTCAGCCAAGGACCGAAGGGCTCTTTGCCAGAGCTGGCCCAGGCGACTCATTTCCCGTCCTCCCACAAGCCCCGTGCCTCCAGCGAGGTCGGTCCCTGGGGCAGACCCCAGTTCCAGTCCCGTCCGGAGCACAGGGGGGCGCTGCTGAGCGGGGCCAGCTAACGCTAAGGTCTCTCCCTCCATCCCCAGAGACTTCCTGGAGCCCGATTCTGGGGTAAGTGCCGGGTTGGGCTGGGGGTGGGAGCAGAAGGAACCCAGCCCCGACGGGCAGGACGGAGGCAGCAGAGCTGGGGGCTGGGTTCAAATCCCGCCTCGGCAGCTCTCCTGCCACCCCATGGGAAGGACCGTGATCCCTGCGGAGCCTCCGTTTGTCCCCAAGAACCTGCCCCCTGGGGGGGGAGCAGTCAGCCTGGAGTCTGAGTCTGGGTCCGGACCGGCACACACGTGTGGACCTCGTTCACCCTCTTCCCTCCAGATGTGTCCAGAGGTGGACGACGAAGGTTTCACCGTCCGGCCCGAAGTGACCCAGAACAATATCCTTCTCGCGCCCCGTAGAGGCAACTGTGGGCATCACAGGGACGCCGCTCTATCCTCGATGCCCCGTCTCCCCTTGCGAACACCCACCCCACCTGTGGGCTCAGGGACTCAGGGAAGGGCCAGAGGGAGGCAGGGAATTGGACTGCCCCGGAGGGAGAGGGAAGTGAGGGCTTCCTGGATGGAGGGGCACCAGTGTTGGGGTTCTTAGCGGCTGAATAAGAGTTTGCCAAGTAGCTTGGCAACAGCTAAATGATGCCATTGTAGGAGACCCCGAAGGGCGTGGGTGGCGAGGTACGTGGCTGGTCGGGGCCCCCTGGACGGAAGCCCATGTAGGGGTCCGCTTGGCTCCTTGACAGAGGCCCACGCACAGCCGAGCCCTCCCGCTTTTCATCCAGCGACTCGGACTTCGATGATGAGGAGCCCAGAAAGTTCTACGTGCACATCAAGCCCGCCCCTGCCCGCGCT
>NW_022900949.1:1512800-1516849 GCF_012274545.1 Fukomys damarensis
GGCGTGGGTTTCCGGTCTCAGCTTCGTGGGATTCGGGGGCAGAGCAGCTGGGCTGCGCGGTGGGCTCCGAAGTTCAGTGAGAGCCCAAGGGGTCTCGGGCAGAGCGGCTGCCTAGCGATCTGCAGACGGAAGCTCACGGCTGCTTCCCCCGCAGGCGACACTGCTGGGAAGCCGCAGAGACCGAGGTCCGCGCCAAGAGCCAGCAGGTGGGTTCCGCGGGCCGTGCAGGAGCAGTGCGCGGGCAGCGGACCGGCCCACCCCACCGCCTCCGCTGTCCCTACCCGTGCTGCTCAGCAAGGGACGCTTAGCCACCTGTGTGGCGGGCACCGATTAAGCCCCTGCCGTGTACTTGTGCCATGATGGTTTGGGGGAGGGTTGTAGGACCAAGACAGGGCTATCGCTTCTCTGAGTCACGCTGTGAGGACAGCCCTCAGGAGGCTGAGGCAGGAGGATCGCCGTGAGTTCTAGGCCAGCGTGCGGTACACAGTGAGACCCTGCTTCGAAAAGCTACAGGAATAAAGACAATAGAAACGAGAGGGCTCCCTGAGGGCTGGAACAGGACGCAGGGCTGACTTCCCGGGGTGATGGTGGGGGTCTCCGGGAGAGGGTAACTTGGAGCTGAGCCCTGGGAAGTAGAAAGCTCCGCAGAGAGAACAGCGGGAACAGAGCCCAAGGCAGGGACTGGCAGGTGCGGGGGCCTGAGGCGAGAGGCTGTGGAGAACAGCGCAGCCCTCTCGGCCTTGTCCGCCCGCAGCTGCACAGAGAAGCTGTCATCCTCGGATGAGCAGGCGTCCAGGAGCCTCTTCGGGCCACCCCTGGAGTCAGCAGCGGACCACGAAGACTTCACGGGTGAGGGGCGGGACTTCGGCGTGGGCAGGGCTTGCGCGTAGGCGGGGCCAATGAAAAGATAGATGCGTAGGAGGGCAGAGAGAGGACCAATGTGCACACCCAGCCCGCCAGCTGGGGCCGCTTATGAGTGGGCAGGGCCCCAGGGGGTGGAGCTCTTTAACGTAGTGGGCGGGGCCGTGTCGGAGGGTGGGGCTATGGGTGTTGGAGGTCTTTTCTAGAGCAGAGGCAGTCCTGGTGAAAGTGGGCGGAGCCACAGAGGGTAGAGACCTGTGCCTCGGTGGGTGGGGCCAGTTGGTGAATGGGCGTCCCTGGCTAGGAATGGGTGTGGGTGTGGCTCGTGGGTGGGTGTGGCCCAGGCTGATCGCCCCTCCCCTCTCTGTCGGAGGGTGGGGCTATGGGTGTTGGAGGTCTTTTCTAGAGCAGAGGCAGTCCTGGTGAAAGTGGGCGGAGCCACAGAGGGTAGAGACCTGTGCCTCGGTGGGTGGGGCCAGTTGGTGAATGGGCGTCCCTGGCTAGGAATGGGTGTGGGTGTGGCTCGTGGGTGGGTGTGGCCCAGGCTGATCGCCCCTCCCCTCTCCCCTCTCAGCTTCACCTCCAGCCCCTCCCCTTTCTCCTCCTCCTCACCGGAGAACGTGGAGGACTCTGGTTTGGACTCTCCATCCCATGCAGCTACTGGCCCCTCGCCAGATTCCTGGGTTCCTCAACCAGGCACCCCACAGAGCCCACCCAGCTGCAGGGCACAGCTTCCAGAATCCAGAGCGGCCCGGGTCCCACCACCACCCAACTCGCCGCAACCCCTGGCACCATCTCCAGGACCGTGGGGGCTGGAAGCCCAAGGTGGTGAGTGCGGAGGGTGGGTCTGCGAGCGCCTGGAGTGGAGTGCGGTGACTGCGGGCCACCTGGGGGCCCAGCCTGCAGACCCCTCCCCGGGAAGGGACATCGGAGCTGCCGTGATTAGAAATCCCCCACCAAGCCCCCCTGTAGCATGCCCACCGCCTAAGCCACAAGCCCTTGCTTCCATACCTCCAGTGACAGAGGGCTCACCCCTTACCTGGCCACCAGCTTGATGTCTGAGACGTACAGGGGTGTGGGCATGGTCTATAGGACGTCAAGCCGCAGGTCGTCCCGAAAGCCCCCCTCCTCTCTGTTCTGGGCTGAGCTTCTGCCCCTGGGGAGGCCCTGGAGGCCCTGGGCAGCATTTCAGTGATGCCCATTTTCTGAATTTGTGCCCAGACCCGACAACCGCAGCTCCCGTCTCCAGGGAGGGCCTGGCAGCCCCAGTCCGGAGACCACGCTCCAGGAAGGTGTCGTGTCCCCTCACCCGGAGCAACGGCGACCTGGTAGGTCCTGGGGCGTCGCGGGGCCTGGGCTGGGGCAGCTTCCGGCACAGCTGCCAGCCGCTCCCCTCTGCCCTGCAGTCCCGGTCCCTGAGCCCCGCCCCTCTGGGCTCATCGGCCCCCAGCATCGCCCCGGATCGGCCCAGCTTCTCGTGCCAGACTGGACACGGTAGGTGGGGCCACCCCGCCCCTGCCTCCGTTTCCCCTTCTCTGGCCTGGTGGGTGGCTGAGAAGCTGGAGGCCCTGTTGGGGGAGTCTGTAGTCTGTGCCAGCTGTCTGCATCTATCTAACCTCCCACCACCCCCAGGTGTCTCCCGGGGCCCCAGCCCTGTAGTCCTGGGCTCCCAGGATGCGCTGCCTGTGGCCACCGCCTTCACGGAGTATGTCCACGCCTACTTCCGTGGCCACAGCCCCAGGTACACAGGGCTACGGTTGACATCTAGTAGAAAAGCCTTTAATGTCAAACCACAAGGAGGGAGACAATGTTAAAACTCAAGCTAAGGAGTTAAAAAACAGAACCATTCTGTTTTGAGCTTCCTGGTAGCCTAGGCGAAAAGGGACGTGAGAGGGGATAGTCCTGCCTTCTTCAGCCCACGGCGGACTCTCCCTGTCCAAGCAGAGCAGGAGGAGGAGGAGGTCGGGGAAGGAGCCAGGGTACATCCAGGGTCTTGCTGTATATTAAGATACCTGGGAAGCCACACAGTGTAGTGGACCCGCGAAAGGAGGATGCAGAGCCAGGCAGAGCCCTGACCTGACACCGTCTTCCCTGCCCCAGCTGCGCGGCTCGGGTCACCGGAGAGCTGACCATGACCTTCCCGGCCGGCATCATGCGCGTGTTCAGCGGGACCCCGCCCCCGCCGGTGCTCAGCTTCCGGCTCATCCACACGGCTGGCATCGAGCACTTCCAGCCCAACGCAGAGCTGCTCTTCAGGTCCCTGGATGGGAAGTGGGAGGACCTTGAAGTCCCGCTGTGGGGGGGGGGGTAGCTGTGTGTCCCAGTGTCCCGTGTGTCCCTCTCTGAACCTGGCTTCCCCTGCCTTCCTGCCCTCACCCACGGAGGCTTTGCTGAGCCCAGGGTGGCCTGAGGAATGGCAGCTCTAGGGAGCCCTGGGAAGGTGTGTCCTGAGTTCGCGCTCCTGGGTACCTGTCACCGCAGTGACCCCTCCCAGAGCGACCCAGAGACCAAAGACTTCTGGCTCAACATGGCTGCTCTGACCGAGGCACTGCAGCGCCAGGCCGAGCAGAACTCCGCGGCCTCGTACTACAACGTGGTGCTGCTGCGGTACCAGGTGGGTCACGGGTGAGGGGCGGGGCCCGAATACAGCCAGCCCATGAGGACAGGCAGCAGAAATTGAGGCAGCCAATGAGGGCCCAGGGTGGTAACTCGCAAGTGGTAGACAATTAGAGCACCCAGCACCTATTGGTGGGGAGGGAGATCTATGCAAAGGAAAGAACCTCGAGCTCGCGCTGTCTGCCTGGCGTGGGATGAGGGCTCCGCTGCCCCCTGCTGGAGTCGCAGTGTAATGCGGCTCCGTGAGTTCTCCGAGGGCCGGGGACAGCGTGGGCGTCCTGTGCGTTTCTGCACTGCGGGCTCGGGGTGGTTGCACTGAGCCTGGCGGCCCCAGCCTCGCCCCTCTCCTGGCCTCATCCCCCCCAGTTAGCTCGCGCTGTCTGCCTGGCGTGGGATGAGGGCTCCGCTGCCCCCTGCTGGAGTCGCAGTGTAATGCGGCTCCGTGAGTTCTCCGAGGGCCGGGGACAGCGTGGGCGTCCTGTGCGTTTCTGCACTGCGGGCTCGGGGTGGTTGCACTGAGCCTGGCGGCCCCAGCCTCGCCCCTCTCCTGGCCTCATCCCCCCCAGTTTTCT
>NW_022900949.1:1516905-1524133 GCF_012274545.1 Fukomys damarensis
TCTCCAACGTCCAGATCCTGCTGCCCGTGGGCGAGCCCGTCACCAACGTGCGCCTACAGCCGGCTGCCACCTGGTGAGGGCGCCAGCGCTGCCCGTGCGCACCCCAAGCCCTCTTGCCCGTGGCGAAACAGGCCGGGCTGTGAACTGGGGTGGTGGGGTTCGGCACCCTCTGACCAAGCTCCCCTTGTGGCCAGGAGCCTGGAGGAAAAACGTTTCGTGTGGAAGCTCCCGGATGTGTCGGAGGCAGGGGGTGAGCTGTGGGGGAGGGAGTCGGCTGCAGGGTGCTTGTGAAAACTGGAGAACTGGGGGTGTGCTGGGAGGGGAGGGTTAGCATGAAAAATCTGGGAGGCTGGTCGTCGATCCATAATCCAGAGGCTGAGGCGGGAGGATCCCAAATTCAAGCCCAGCTTGGGCAACTCAGGAAGACCCTGCTTCGAAATGAAAAAAAGGCGGCGGTGGTGGCAGCGGCTGTAATGTGGCTCAGGGGTACAGCGCTGGCTGGGCGTGGGCAAGGCCCTAGGTTTCAAGGCTCAGTTAAAAAACATTTGGGAGGAGACAGCATCTGATGGGGCAGAGGACAGGCAGGTGCAAAGGCCCTGCGGCAGAACTGCTTGGGAACCCACACACCGCTTGGTGGGGCCAGAAGAGAAAGTACATACCAGGAGGAGTTGGTGGGGGCACACAAAGGCCACAAGCCCCAGGGTGGCAGCAGATCGTGCCTGGGCCAGGCTGGGCACACCTGACTCCGGCCTCCCTAGGCTCCGGCCGCCTCTCCGCCAGCTGGGAGCCGCTGTCCGGGCCCAGCACCCCCAGCCCCGTAGCCGCACAGTTCACGAGTGAAGGAGCCACTCTGTCGGGCGTCGACGTGGAGCTGGTGGGCGGCGGCTACCGCATGTCCCTGGTGAAGAGGAGGTTCGCCACAGGTACCCCACCCTCCCGGGAGCCCCAGGACCGCAAGAGACCCAGCCTGCTTCTACCAGAGTGGCGGGGAAGAACTGGGGGGGAGGCTAAGATGGGGTACAGGGCCATGAGAGCCCCCCAGGGCAGAGTCAAGACAGAAGGGACAGCCCCAGCCCCAGGCCCTGGGAGAGGAAGACTGGGGCGCCCTCACTGGCTCGCCGCCCCCAGGGATGTACCTCGTGAGCTGCTGAGCGTCGCCCCAGCTCCGCACTGAACCCCGGTGCTCGACCAGACGGCGGTCCCTGCTGACCCCCAGGCCTGATGGGAGAGGAGCCGCCTGCCCTCAGGCCTGGCTGAACGGAGTTGGCTCCTCCCCCTCCTCCTCCTCACGCCAACTCCACCCAGGTCCTGGCCTTTTAATGTTCTTCACACACTTTATTTTCTAACAAAATAAAAAAGGAAACCTTGTCCTGCATCAGGGTGTGTCCTTTGGCAACACCGCTAGGGGGCGGGGCCTAGGAACACAAACGTTGCCCCGGCGCAGGGGGAGGGAGCCGGAAAGGACTCGGCAGGAAAGGCTTCGTAAAGAGGGGCTTCGTACAAGGGGTCGTGAGAGGCTGGCGTGGTGGCGCATACCTGTCATCCCAGCGCTTGGGAGGCTGAGGCAGGAGGATCGCCATGCGTTCGAGGCCAGAGGGACCTAAGATGTGTGCTGTCCACGCAAACCATTTTCCTGAGGAGGCGGCCCCCTAAGAGCCCTGCTCCTTGAGGGTAAGTCCGATTCCCAGGTGGAAATGGCCGGTTTGCAGGGGAAAGGGAACGGCCCTGGCTTATTGTGTCTGGAGGAAAGAGGGGAAAAATTTGAACTGGGCTCGAGTAACTTTTGTGTCCTTAACTGCAGTTTTTCTTAAAAGTAGAATTTTTTAAATTTCCCTGTCTGGTTTTGGTTTTTCTTTTTTTGGTGTTTCGAGATGGAGTGTGCCTGTGCCCTGCGCCTGTCTCCTCTCCCAGGAGGCTGGGAAGTGTGTGGGACCCTGGGGCCCTCACGGAGGGTGGATCCGGGACCTCCGGGTCCGGAAGTGGGCGTGGCTGGAGAGCTACAGGCTTCCGTCTCCAATTCTGGCCACTCACACAAATTTGCTGGCCAGATCAGAGGAGGAGGTCGTTAATTTGGGAAAAGGGGGGCAGGGGTTTATTCAATGGTAGCTCCGCGGAATGGAGGGCCCCAGTCTGGTGGGTGGAGTCGTTCGTGGTGAGAGACTGGGAGAGGCTGGGAGAGGCTGTGCAGGTCTCCTTGCGTTGGTACCGGGGATCGGGATCGAACTCGGGACCTTGCACTTGCGAGGGAGGCGTCAGAACCGCTGAGCTAAATCCCCAGCCCCAGCACACCTTTCTTGCATAAAGGAAGTAAGGCTCAGGGGCCCAGCACCTGCATATCTACCCCTTCAGGGCTGACTCTGTGCTCAGCAGGAGGAAGCTTGGAGACCTTGCTTATCCTTAAAAGGAAAAAAAAAAAAAACACCTCCCTTTTAAAGTTCCATTTGTAAAGTGAGCATGGTGGGGGACACCTGTCTCCCAGCCGACTGGGAGGCTGAGGCAGGAGGATCGGGGGTGAATTCAAAGCCAGCCTGGGCTACACTGTGAGAATGGGGATGGAAATGTTTCCGCTCCAGGGGTCCCAGGAGGTCCCTAAAGTGGGTGTGGGGACCCCAGGCTCACCCTGCGCACACGGCAGCTCGCAGGCAGCTCGCAGGCCCGTTGACTCGGCACAGAACCCTGGGGGGCTCAGGGAGCCTCAGGCGCCCGCTGGAGGTCGCTGTGTTTCGGCAGTGGAAGTCGGCGGAGGTCGTGCATCTGTGGAAAGCCGGTGGGCTTGGTTCACAGGAGAAAAGTAGTGGCCCAGCCACAGGCGGGGAGAGCTTGCAAGGTTTGCAAAGAAAGGCAGGTCTGTTCCCCCACCACCACCCCACGTATGAAAGAAACAGTAAGAAAAGATACAATGCAGGAAAAACACCAACCACCCTTCACCTCGGGGCAAAAGACACAGCGATTTCTCCCTTCTCGCCAGCCCAGACTCCTTCCCACCCACGCCAGTCCAAAGCCTGGGGTTCCTGGGGTTCTTTGATCTCGATCACCAGTGGAGAGGGAGTCAGGGCTCAGAGGAGCTTCACCGCGGCCGCTGTAAGTCCGGGAGACCTTTACTTGGTGGTGCTGACGTGGTTGGCCACCTCCTGGCTCTGTGCGAGCCTCCAGGGAAAGGCCTGGTCGTAAGTGACCAGGTCCGAGCTGCCCGGGTCACAGCCACTGAAACAGTGTGGCCGGATCGTCCATGGGGAGCAGGGCTTATGCAGAAGCCAGGACGGGGCCAATGTGTCCCTGAGGAAAAGGCCACAGGACAATTTGAGAAACTGGTAAGAAACAAAGGGCAGAAAGCTCTGGGACAGCAGCACCACAGGCTTCTGGAGGCCCAAGTTCCATTCTCTCGAGGCGAGTTTTCCCCCAATCTCTCGCAGTCTACATGTCCCACAAATAACATTTCGCCCTCAGTCAAGAAAAAAGCAGAGGGCAGCCAGGCGTGGTGGCGCATGCCTGTCATCCCAGCACTCCGGAGGCTGAGGCAGAAGGATCACTGTGAGTTCGAGACCAGCCTGGGCTACATAGCGAGTTCCAGGTCAGTCTCAACTACGTAGTGAGACCCTGTCCCCCCAAAAAAAAACGGAGAGGGAAAAGATGGCGCTTCTGAACTTGAGTCCCAGCTGCGGTCTTCAGGCAGTAGCTCTGTAGCTCCCCTCTTACCTAAAGAGACCAGAACCACAGTGTCCGGAAAACAAGTGGCTGTGGAAGGCAGGCGGTGTATAGAGGGGTAATGTCCCATCTGGGTGCATTGCAGCCCCTGGCGCCCCTGGTCTGAAGAAAGCAGCTGGGTTTGTGCTGCGGAGGTTCCCCACCCTAGGAGAAGACCACACTCTTGCCTACAGGGCCGTCCATCCTTGGAAACGAAACTGGGTTTAGACCAGGGTCCCTGCCTCACAAAAGGAGCTGGGGTGGTAGCTGTCGGGCCTGCTGGAGAAGAGCCCAGATGCCCACCAGCTGACAAGGGGAAAGCAACGTGACCTGGGCCTAAAGGACCAGTAGACCTTGCGGAGGCAGCCGGGTGGGACCCTGCAGGCCAGGGGCCCATGGGAAATTGGCTGTGTTGGGGCCTACTGGCCCAGAGGCTCATGGGAAAATTGCGGGACTTGAGCCCTGGAGGCCAGCAGGTCTCGTGTTTCTTTCTTTTTTGGGTTTTTTGGCTTTTTGGTTTTGGTTTTGGGTTTTTTGTTGTTGTTTTTGGTTTTGGGTTTTTTGAGACAGGGTCTCACTATGTAGTTGAGACTGAGACTGCCCTGGAACTATGAAGCCTATGTTGGTCTTGAACTCCCAGCGATCCTCCTGCCTCAGCCTCCAAGTGCTGGGATTACAGGCGTGCGCCACCATGCCCGGGCTTCATGTTTCTTTTTAAAGATCAATGATCCAAGATGTTTGGCCTAGCTTATGGACTTTGGGTAACTTTAGAGAGGTAAGCCTAGATGATGAAAAGAAAGCACAAACCAACCTAGGGAATACAGACAGGTAACCTTGGGTAACTTTGCATTCTGAAGTCATAGTCTTAAAAATACAACTTTCAAAATAACTGTTTTCCTTGTCTCCTTTTTACCTGTGTTTCCTGTCCTGTCTCAGAAGGAAGACACCTTGCCTCATCTTGCAAACTCCTACTCATACCTCACAACCCCATTTACAATGCTACATCCTTTTCCTCACTCTCAGAAAAACCCTGGTATCTCCCTCTGGGCTCTCTAGTCCCCCCTCTCTCTCTCTTCAGATTCTGCACCTACAAAATGAGGGAAACCCTGGATTAGGAGAGGTTTGGGGAATGTCCTTGGCTCCCAGCAAGCTCATGGTCAATTCAATGCCCGGTATAGGAATGGTGATTACACATTCCCGGGTCAAACAGGGACACTTCATGCGCTTGTGCTTTCCTGAGTGAACAGCAGGGACTTGGGGCTATGACTTGGCTGCCCTGGGAGGCCCTGCTTCCCCCCCCCCAGGGGCCTCAGCTCTTGAGGTGAAGCCCCAGAGCCCGTGGCCGCCCAGGGCCCCCAGCTTCCTGCTCTGTGGCCTCAGGAAGGGAGTGGCCGCCCCACATGGGGACAGAGAGATATTCAGAGCCCAGAGCAAGGTCCCCTCCCCCAGGCCGTGGCGCACACGTGTGGCCAACGTGGCAGTCGCCCCAGGGTGCCCTCCGGTCCTGCCACCTCCGGGCACCTGCTATCTCCTCCAGGGCGGGTCCTGCACCTCCTGGAGGCTTTGGTTTGCCCAAAGCAGGGACCTTTGTGAGGCCAGGCTGGTTGTTTGCTCCTGGCGGGGGTGGCCTCCAGGCCCCCAGGGGGAGCAAACTCCTATCTCAGGAGGCGGGGCCCATTGAACCCGCCCCTCCTTCGGGAATGATCCCCCCCACCGCGCCTGGGCACCCCAAAGCCCCAGCTCTGGCACAGAGCAGCCAATCAGCGGAGTCCCTGCCCAGTCAGGGTTTGTTTAAGGTGAAATTCACATTAACAGGAAATGAACCGTTGAAAGGCGCCCTTGGGAAGGTCACAGGCACGCTCGGGGGACCTAGGGGTGATACAGGGGAAATGTTCTATCTCCCAACCTGCTGGATGTCAGGTACACCGAGCTCCTGTTCTCGAAAATCCAAGAATGGCTTTTCGGAACAAAAAGAGTAGCAAATACTTACTGAGGGAAAGACAGCTTCCAAGACAGGCAGGAAAGTGGGCTACCCATGAGCCCGCCGCTCGAAGGAGTTTTATAGAGCGAAGTCAGGATGTGGGACAAACCTATGGCCGCCCAATAAGATTACAAGCACAGCCGCACCGGTCACACTGGGGGAAGCAGGTCACGTGCACAGAAAGAACTCGGCCTCTCCTGGAAGGGGGGCCTGGCCCCCACCCAGGTGACCGACACCTATTTACCAATCACTGTCTCTCGCTGGGGAAGCAGGTGTAGCCATTTCGTCTGTCTTGAGGCCCGGCCTTTCACGGCTGCGCGTCCACCCACAGCTGTAAAGTGTTATCTTCTGCACTGACTTCTTCCGGGGCCCAGCCCCACCTGACTGCCTAGAATATGTTTACCTAACTTAGCTGTCTATACCATAAGCACCAGCCAGGTATGGTGGTGCACGCCTGGTATCTCAGCACTCAGGAGGCTGAGGCAGGAGGATCTGCGAGTTCAAAGCCAGCCTGGGCCACATGAGACCCTGTCTCAATAAACAGAAAAATCATAAACAAAACCACGCAAGGTTGTACAACTACCACTTCACCTCTGCTTCTGGCGCGTTTCCCACCCCTCATAGCAGACTTGTCCCTGTCCCCTCCCCAGCCTCCTGGCAGGCACCAATCTACTTCCTGTCTCTGGCTTTTCCAGTTCTGGTCTGGAAAGTTCTTATCGATGATCAAGATGAGCTATGGACATGTATCAGTTCCCTAATAAAATAAATTAAAATTCAAAAAGAACACCAAAACAGTGGGCTCACACAGCCTCATGAGGGTGGCTTCAAGTATCAGCCCCGTGGTAGCCTGGGTCATTGTGTTCCTTTTCGCGGCTCAGTAATATTCCACTGTGTACGGCGCTTGTGTACTTACCTGTTCTTCTGCTGACAGGTACTTGCCTGTGGCCACCTCCAGCTCATTGTAAACAGTGCTGTGTTGAACTGTGTGTGCGAGATGTGGTTCAAACGCCTGTTTGGGATTCTCTGGGAATTCATGTTTGATTCCAGCGCCATCAGGACCCGCATCCGCTAGAGGAGGGCATGGCGACCGCTGCGACTCTTCCAGGCGACAGCTCCCTCCGAGTCCCCTCGGTGACAGGGGCCCAAGCCGGTTCTGTTTGCCATGCCAAGCAGCGCGGCCCCAGGGGCCCGGGCCCCCGGCCCCCAGAGAGTCCACTCCCCGACCTGTCCGGCCCAGGGGCTCTCAGAGGGTGCTGTACTCCGCGTTGCACCAGTGAGGAAACTGAGGCACGACCGGGACATCCTATCCTCCTCCGGAAGGGACAGCAGTCGGGGAGAACGAGGAGGTGAGCCCTCCCCAAACCCCCAAATCAGCGGCGTCCCGACCTCTCTGACCCAGCCTGCAGCCTGCGGGCGTCCGGGGCTCCAGAACCTTGCAGCCCCTGAGAGGATCTGAGGACCCCGGGTTCAAGCTGCCTCCCAGCTAAGGTTTCCTCCGTAGAACGCACGCCCGGCCCGCGCAGGGGAACTCAAGGCGCCGCGCGCACCTCCGCGGCGAGGAAG
>NW_022900949.1:1524506-1531895 GCF_012274545.1 Fukomys damarensis
GGGATGGAGAAGTGGCCCTGGAAGGGCGTGGCCGCAGGGGGCTGGCAGGGGTTTTCACCTCGGCCACCAGGAAACCCGCCGCAGCTAGGAGACAGCACCGGCGTAGTTGAGGCGGGGAGCGGGGCAGGAAGGAGCCGGAGGGCGTGGGCTCCGGCTCAGGTGGAAATCCTTCCTCCTCCAGAGGAGCGGCTGAAGGCCGGCGTGACCGGGCGGTGAGTTTGAGGGTGGAGTGAGGTCGGGGCCACACGGAGCCCGGAAGGGATCGGCCGTGCTTCCGAGGCCTCCGGGGGCAGCAGCGTTCCCAACGCGGGGTCCCCGGAACCCCTCCTCTGCAGAACAGGGCCTCCGCGCAGAGCTCGCCAGGCCACATCTGGGGACTCAGCGTCCCCGGTGCGGGTCCCGGCCCTGCTGGCGCGGGCAGGTCACTCCTGGTCTCAGCACGGGCCTCAGTTTCCCTTCCCCGAGGCGGGCGGTGACCCGGCTGGGCTTCTGCCGGGGTGGGGCAGCTCGGGCAAGCGGTTTCAGGCCAGGAACCTCAGTTTCCCTCTGCGCAGGTGGCACCTGGCAGCGGTGGAGGGAGCTGGGGTGGGGGGCGTCGTCTGTCCGTGACCTTCCAGCAGGGACAGGGACATCACCAGAGCGGGGCTGGCCGGTCACTCTGGGCAGGTTCCATGTGTTCAAGTGTGGAAACTGAGGCAGCCCCTCTGGGCTAGGACCCCTTTGGGGCCCCTGAGGGAGCCGCCACACTCCCGGTGGGGCCAGCCTGGTGGCTCCACCGATGTGCCGCTGTCCCCAGGGTCCAGGGTCAGGCCCTCCCTCTCGCCCTCTCCCCCGGGTGGACAGAGCTGGTGGTCTCCACGGGGACTTGAACTCTCGCTGCCAGCCTCCGGAGCCAGAGCAGGGCAAGGACTAACCTGGGGCAACCCTGGGAACCAAGGAGGATGTCCTGAGCAGCCCCTCTTCCTGGTGGACTGTGGCCTGGCTTGCTTGCCTCCTGTGATGGGGAGCTCATTACCAACCCAGAAAATGCAAGGAAATCCCATGGGGTGATAAAGGCAGAGACTGGATTCCCACCCAAATGCCCTTCTGTGCCTCAGTTTCCCTCTATAAAAGTGGGGCCAGGTGGTGGTAGATGTAACGCTAGCACTCAGGAGGCTGAAGCGGGAGGGTTAAGGCCAGCTTGAGCTACATAGCAAGAAGCTGCCTCAAAAAAACAAAATTGGGGCTAATTGACTTCCTGACAGTTTCAGAGTGCAGGGCCCCAGGAGGAGCTCGGATAGCCTGAAAGGTGTGGGTTCACAGAGCTTCCTATGGGCTGCTAGGGGCTGAGACGCCCAGCCCACCGTCCCCAGCCTCAGTTTCCCCACCTGGAACGGACACCCACGGGAGGCCTTCGAGGCTTTGGCCAGGCCAGAGCCAATTTATCCAGGGGGCCCTCGTGAAGCCGCCCCGGTCCCCGGGCAGTGCCAGTGAATCACAGGGCTTTGACACGTGGCTGAGCCTGGAGCTCCAGAAACCCTAGATGCCAGGCGTGAAGGGCAGTGTCCCCTCCCACACCCAGGTGTGCAGCGGGGCCCATCGAAGAGGCCTGACCCACACTGGGAGCGTGTACGGTCATACAAAGCAGAGCCTGTCTTGCATGAACCCAGGCAGTCACTTTTCCTGGCAATTTTCTGGTTGTTTTCTTTCTTCTTATTTAGAATAGCAACTGCCACGCCTTGTAAAAACAGCTCCACCTGGCATTGTCAGGAAACCAGCTGTCAGCGCTGGCTTACTGAGGTCAGGCAGGTCAGGGCTGCAGTTTCGGGGCTGTGTGACCTCTGGCTACAAGATGCCCTCTCTGTGCCCAGCTCGCTGTCCCCTCCAGAGCCGGGGAGTCCTGCACCCCTGGAGTCTGCCACCATCCCAGAAGCCGTCTCCTTCCCTCCACCCATTCTGTGACAGCTGCAGTTTCTCTGTCACCCTGGCCATGTCCCATGGCGACACATGCAAGGCTCTTGGTGCTCGGCCAGGGGACAGCAGTGACCGCTGTTGGTGTGGACAGCGCTTAGCCAACAGGTCCCACAAGCAACAGGTGTTTGCACTGGGCCCACACCTGACCTTGGCACACAGGCTCTGGGGATGTCTTCTACCGCACTTGGTGGGGACATCCCGGAAGCCCCCCGCGAGGCTGTCATCCTGGTGATCCCGAAAGCCACCGTTAATCCAGCTGGCAAGGGACAACCACGGCAGTCGTGCCTGCTCTGGGGGCCGCGGGATCAGACGCCGTTGTATCTAGGCTTTCTGTTTTGTTGTTTGTTTTGTTATTTGAGACAGGGTCTCGCCATGTGTCCCAGGCTGATTGAACTCCCAGCGATCC
Source organism: Fukomys damarensis (assembly GCF_012274545.1). Classification (NCBI taxonomy): domain Eukaryota; kingdom Metazoa; phylum Chordata; class Mammalia; order Rodentia; family Bathyergidae; genus Fukomys; species Fukomys damarensis. The sequence continues at coordinate 1,526,866 of NW_022900949.1, forward strand.
TCCTGCCTCAGCCTCCCTGAGCACTGGAATGACAGGCGAGCCCTGCGGGTCCTGCAGGTGCTCAGCTGCTGTCTCAGGGCTGGGTGGTCTGTGGAGGCCACCAAAACTGTGCCGAGAGCATCAGTTCTGTTGTCTCCACAGCGGGAGGGCGAGGCAAGGATGAGCCCTGTTTTCCCCACAGGGGAAAGCGAGGCCCAGGCTTGGCAGAGGTGCTGGGACTCAGCCTCTGAGCCTCTGTGGCCCTCGGGGCAGCGGGAGTGTAACACGCGGAATCCTCATAGGGCAGTGGAGGCAAGGTCAGGCAGGAATGACCACAGAATGTCGCAGGGCCAGACAGGCCTCTCCCTCCTCCACCTCCTGAGGGATGGGCTGAGGGCCACGAAGGCGGCCTGGGAGCTCTGTCACCTGCGGGCGACCCAGGGGGACGCGGGGCCAGTCAGCCCCTGGTGTGGCTCTGGCCGCTCGTTAATATTCCTCAGTGATGGTTAATCCCTCATCGGTATTCAACAGCTAATTAATTTTCAACCGCGCTCAGATGTGCTTTGCTCTGTGGAGGCCGGGGCTCGTGAATATTCAGTCACATATCTGCCCTCAGCCTCCAGAGATCCAGAATCTGCGTATTTAACCCACCTCAGATGGAAAATATTGGCGGCCGGGTACGATGCTGCACCCCTGTAATCCTAGCACCTGGGAGGCTGAGGCAGGAGGACCAGTGAGAATTCAAGGACAGTTCAGGCATTGTGAGATCTTACCTCAAAACAAAGCAGCAGAACAAAAAGAAAATGCTGGGAACAATCGCATTTGTACTGAATAATCGGTCCTCAGCCTCTAACCGCATGGTGGAGAAGCCCCAGCGGGCTGCTTCCTCCTACAGAAAGCTCCAAAAGGTTCGCCATTGCTGCTCTAACGCATCCTACAGGGACAGCTACTCACAGCACCCTGTGTCTCCTGTTGTTGCTGGAGGGTTTATCAACCTCCTATGCATCCTCCAAAACCTCAGCTTCAATATCCCTCTCTCTTCTGCTGACCCAACTCTAACCCCATAAGGGGGCCCTGTCCAGGGTGCAGACAACTCCGCTCCCTCAGAAGCACTCAGCATATGTGTGAGTGAGTGAATGAGTGACTTTCATATGTGCAGGCAGGGGCCCCGGGGGCCACCTGGACAAACCACCGAGTCCCCCAGGCTCAGCCAGAAGCACTTTCTCACACAGGTCCAGATGTGGCCAGCTCTGAAGCTGTTTCCTGCTTGAGGTTTTCCCACTTCATGACTTTGCCGGGTGCCCTGGTGAGCAGGGAGAAAGAGCGTAGATCTCAGTTTCTCTGGGGTAAGTGGGGGGGACTCAGCCTGCCGCCAACTCCTACGTGAACTGTGCAAGCCCCACCAAGCGCTGACCGTCACATACTGCCGCATGAACGGGTGATCTTCATAGATGTGGCCAGGAAAGAATCCAGTTGCTGGCCTGAGAATCCTTACGTTAATCAAAACCAGAGCTCGGGGAAGAAAAAGAGGCAGCTGATGAAGAGTGTTTCATACATAAAGAGTTCTTTAAAAAAAAAAAAGAAAATGCAAGAAAAGGAACACGACTTGGTGAGATCCTCTGAAGCCAAATAGTTATGCCAAGAGGGTCTGCTTCACCCAAGACCCCAATTCCAGTGAGAGACACCACTGGGTGGTTTGACCCCCTCTTGCTCCAGCCCCCCTTTTCAGTAACCAGGTCGCAGTGAATGCTTGGTTGGTTGGTTTTGGTTTATGAGACAGCCTCTTGCTAAGTTGCCCAGGCTGCCCTCAAACATGTTGATCCTCCTGCCTCAGCCTCCCAAGGTGTTATTTGACTGTTTGGGGCTCCCAGATCCACCTTCAGAAGCAAAACCCCTAGGGCTTCGGTGCTGCTTTCCAACAGCTCTTTCGTGCCCCAGGGCCCTTGCACCTGCTGTTCCCGACTCACCCCTGAGTTCTTTCTCCATCCTCTGCCAAGTCAGTGTCCTCACCATTTGCACTCATCTCAACCCTGGTGTCTCCCAGTCCTCAAATTTAAAAGTGGACCCCAGACCCCATCTCTTCCTGCACTGCTGCAAACGACCCATCTGGTCTCCGAAGTGACCCTGTCCCGTGGATACTGAGGCTGCCCGGAGGTGTCTTCAGAGAGGCGCTGTTCAGTGGGGGAGAAGCCTCATCCCAACTTCTGGGGAGGGGAGCGGAGCCGCTGGTCACCCATGCCTGGGGAAGGCCTTCCTCCTGCCTGTTTAATGAGCCCCCATGGAACCCTAAAGGCCGGGGCTCGGACAGCTTCCTGGAGGTGGACAGTTGATACTGGCTGGAAAGAATGATCATTTAGGTTCGTCCCAAGAATCATTATTTTCTTAGATGGTATGGTCGCCCCGTGTTCATTCATTTGTGGAAAACCTAACTCTGCACCGGGAAGGCTGCAGATGAAGTCGCTAGCGGATACAGGAACAGGGGACTCCCCGAGAACGGGACACAGAGCAAAGCTGGGATGAGTTACAGGAGGGAGGTGGTCCGGGAGGACTGATCCAGGCGGAGCTGGGGAAAGCAGAGAGGCCTCCTCGGCCGTGGTCGAAGGGGGCCCAGTTCTGGCTTGAGCTGCCAGCAGACCTTGGCATTGTCTGTGTGATGCTGGTTTTGCAGCCATGGAGGAAGAGAGTGATGGCGTGGTGGAGGCATCCTCCAGGCTTCAGAAGAAGATCCCGGAGCCGGGCAGTGCGCCCCCGAGAGGCCAGAGTGAGATGCTGCTTGTGGGAAGCCGTGAAAGTCCGCTGGAGACCCCAAGACACAGAAGCGAGGAGTCAGAAGTGGGGACCACCTGCTGGGGAGAGCTGCAGGCCGCAGACAGAAGGTGCTCACGGGAGGTACAGCGTGGGCTGCGGTCATCGAGGCCCGGGTGTAGGACTGTCCGGGCCGCGTGGAGTCCACGGCTCACACCGCCTGCCGGGGCAGTGGACGCGGAGGTACAGGGTTTACTGTCTGCCCTGCTGGTTTTGATGTTGCTTTAGTCCTGTTCTTTTGTAATCCTTTCCTCTTCCTTTTGGAGCAGCTGTGCGTACCCTGCAGCACTGTATCTTGGGGCTCAGGAACTTGTTTTTTTATTTTTCTGGAGGTTTACGGTGAAGAGTCTGACTCGAGCCTCAGAGGAGGCTTGGACTTGGACTTTTCAGCAGTGCCGGGGCTCTTGAGACTTTGGGGGAGGCAGCCAAGTTTCCCGTTGTACGCGGGAGAGTCGGGTCGCGTCGGGCAGAGTTATGAAATCGCCGTTGCCTTTATTTGGGGATTAAGGACAGTTGAGGGACACGACTGGGTGTCAAGCTGACGAAAACATAGAATGTGACTTTGGCCTGAGTGGTGCCAAGTTAATTGGCTTAAGAGATTCCTGGAGAATGAGTCAGTCGTGCGACTAGGTGTGTCTCGGTAGGTCGTGGCGTATGAGTCGGGGACCATATCCGGCTGTTCACTGCTTCCTCCCTGGCACCCTGCCCCTGCCCTGCTCCCCGTGCCCCGTGAACTTTCCCCCCGCTTCGCCACGTCCCGTGACGCGTCTGCCACGGACTGACCCCCCTGACACCGGGAGCCGGTTAGGCCCCTCTCTGAGCTGTGGGTGCAGGCTGCTGTGTCTCAGCCGTGGGAAAGCTGACCCGTGCCGGGCGACAGAGTCTCTGCGGTACTGTCACCTGAGGGGGATTCTGGGCGTCGTCCCTCAAGGCTGCAAGCGTTTTCCTCTCCCAGGGTCACAGCGGAGCTCAGGAAGTGCAACCGAGGTCCGTTTCGGCACCACACAGCGATAACGAGGCCGCAAGGCCTTGCCGGGCCAGGATGAGCGCACTTGGGACAAGGCCTCATGGTTCAGGGAGGGAGGCCCTGTGGCCTCGGCTGGGAGCTGGAAAGCGCTCTCTGCCTTGCTCAGGCTGTCACTGGTGAAGGGAGCCAGGGGACACTGGGGGTCAGAGGGGCCCGACAGACCCCCTGAGGGCCCCACGCTGTCGCACTGTTGCAGGTGCTGTCGGGAAGACGGAGGAAACACCAGCCCAGCACTGACATCCCGACACTGCCTGGGGTGAGTGCTGCGGCCTTTGTGTTCATTCAACAAATTCAAAAATTCATTGAGTCCCACTAGGAGCAGGGTGCCAGAGGCCCCTCATGCCCTCACTACCCTGTGATGGGTTGAGATGTGGAAGGGAGACCCAACAGCTCACCCTGAAAGTGGTACAGGAAAGCTTTCAAGAGGAAGGGTCACTAGAGCTGGGTTTTTTTTACTGGGGATCGAACTCGGGCCCTTGTGCTTGCAAGACAGGCAGCAGAACCACTGAGCTAAATCCCCGGCCCCCTGAATGAGTTCACTTTTGCTTGAAAGTTCATCCAAAACTCCTTGATCCCCCAGAAATGCCAGAAGCCCTAAGGAGCCCTCCAATTCTGGGAAAACAAAGCCAACACAGATACCTCCGTGGACTCAGGACTGGGAACCAGAACTCTCACCAATGGGTCAGGGAGGGCTCCCTGGAAATGGACCCCTTGAAAAGGGCTTTGGGGAAAGAACAGTACATTTAGGGATCTCAGATTGGCCGGGGGCCATGCTTAGATTAAGGAACTGCTAAAAACAGGAAGAGTGGGTAACGGCTGTAACCAAAAGCTCCGGGCTTCCTGGTGGGGTGGGGGAAAAGGGCTGTAGGTGCAGCTTAGTGGTGAGCGCTGGCCCAGGATGTGAGAGGCCCTGGGTTCCAGCACCCCTAAAACACAAGGAGCCGGCATGGGTTGGGGCGCTGAAGGGGATCTTGGGAGGGATGGGCTGGGGACGGGTCAAGGGTGAATTCAGTCATTTTCCCACCCGGGTGCCTGTACATGTGCAGCCAGGTGTCCAGCGCAGCTCAGGGAACGCATCTCGTCTCCCGCAGGGGCCATCAAGGATCTGGCCACCAGGATGCGCTGGCCCCGGGCACGGAGGCCCGACCGGAGCCTGGTGCTGGCCCTGGGCGCCGTCGCCTCCCTGGTGCTCCTCGGCCTACACGTGGGGCCCCTGTCC
>NW_022900949.1:1532248-1533199 GCF_012274545.1 Fukomys damarensis
GCCGCCAACCCGCACGAGGCCGCCAAGGTCAACCGGCTGCTGGCTCTGGAGGCGCGGGAGTACGGTGACATCCTGCAGTGGGGTTTCCACGACTCCTTCTTCAACCTCACGCTGAAGCAGGTACTCGGGATGAGGGGAGCAAGGAGCTTCCAGGAGGCAGTTGTGAAAGCTGTGGTTTTGAAGGATGCAGAGGAGTTCTCCAGAGAGGAGCAGAATAAACTTTATTCATAAATGCGTAGTACAAGTGAGGCTCGGGGTCCAGAGGCTCCCATGGGGATCCCTGTAATCACATCTCCGGTTCTCGTTGGCCTCGGAGACCGCTTTTCCTCAAGGCAACACGGGGAGGAAGGGAAGAGGGGCTGAGATGACCAGCGTGACTCTCCAGCGGGGCAGCATGGGAAGATCATTTACCTCTCTATGCCTCAGTTGCCTCCCTAGGAAATGGGATGTGGGAGAGATCCTCCTGCCTCTGCCTTCCCGTGATGCTCAGCCTGGGTGCGGGGCACCTGGTGCACCCAGTGCACTCAGGCCGAGTTGCAGAGGTGGCTCATTTCTATTTCTGGCTCCATCTACCCCTCGGGACGGGGGTCTGGCCCAGGGTGGTAGATGACAGGTGCTCCACTAAAGACCTGTACTGGGAGGCTGAGGCAAGAGGGTCTCGGGTGGCTTAGCACAAGTTCTCTCAATGCAAACGGAACCCTCAGCGGGGTCCACTGTCCCCCGACCAGGTGCTGTTCCTGGAGTGGCAGAAGACCCGGTGCCCCAACGCCAGCTTCGTGCTCAACGGGGACGACGACGTCTTCGCACACACGGACAACATGATCACCTTCCTGCGTGGCCGCGACCCGGAGCGCCACCTGTTCACCGGGCACCTCATCCAGGGCGTGGGCCCCGTGCGCGCGCCCTGGAGCAAGTACTACGTGCCGCGCCTGGTGACCGAGGACGAGCACT
>NW_022900949.1:1533230-1536934 GCF_012274545.1 Fukomys damarensis
CCGGCGTGCAGGCGCCCTCGGCCAGCCTGTCCTCCTTCGACCCCTGCTTCTACCGCGAGCTGCTGCTGGTGCACCGCTTCCTGCCCTACGAGATGCTGCTCATGTGGGACGAGCTCAGCCGGCCCAACCTGGCCTGCGGGCGCCAGAAGGAGATCTACTGAGGCAGCCTCTGTCCGCATGCGAAGGCACACATGGAAGCCAAGGCAGCCTTGGCCTTGGGGCGTGAGCTGGCAGAGGACGTGCCAGGGAGCATGGGATGTGTGCGGGAATCACCCCCTGGTTAACTCCTACACATCCTTCACGACCCACTTGGCACTGCCCACGCCGTGCTCCGTAGACTCTAGGCTGCAGGGACTTCAGAAACGTCTTTGAACTCCTTTCGGGAAGCACCTCTGCTGGGCTCCGACTAGGGGTGGATCCAGCCGTCCAGGCACTGCCGCACCTCCCGGAGCCAAGCCCAGCTCAGACTGAACACTAAAAACACCCCTTGGGAGCCAGGCTGGGTCACTGAGTTTCAGCGCCGACCAGGACTGCTGAGTTCACATTAGGCTGAAGTGAGGAGTATTCGGAGCCAGGAAAGAGGGGTCCTAACCCTCGGGGGCCAAGGGCTGGGGTCCGGCACCGTCCCTGGCTGTGGGACAAAAGGTTCCAGTGGTAAACGAGGATAGATAAGGGGGGCAGCTGTGGAGAAATGGGTGCTCTGGGGTCCCAGCGCAGCACTGTTCCCACACCTGTGCCCTCGGACAGCAGGAAGGAGCAGGGAGTCTCCACATGGACTTGGGGTCCAAGCAAGTGGTGACCCCCTGCCCCAGAGTCAGCAGGTTGGGGGACACTGGGAATAAAAGGATTTGTGCAGGTATGGAGTTGTGTGTGTGTGTGTGTGTGTGTGTGTGTGTGTGTGTGTGTGTGTGTGTTTTGGGTTTTTTTGAGACAAGGCTTCACTGTGTAGTAAAGGTTGGCCTTAAACTCACAGGAGCCCTCCTGCCTCGGCCTCCTGAGTGCTGGAATAACCGGCAGGTGCCTCCAGGCCCAGCCTTGTCCTGCGCTCACTGCTTTTTCTGAGAAGTGCCTGTTCATTTCACTTGCGCATTTCCTGATTGGATCTCTTATTTGGAGTCGTCTGACTTTTTGGAGTTCTTTCTGTCTTTGACATACCGGCCCTCTGTCTGAGGAGTAACTGGCAGACATTTTCCCATTCTGTAGGCCGTCTCCGTACTCTGCTGGTTTCCTTTCCTTTTGAAAAGGCCTTTTCATTTGGTGTGATCCCTCTTGTCTGGTCTTGTGACTTCCTGTGTGATTGGAGCTCTGTTCAGCCGTTGCTGCACCTGTGATTTCAAGGAATTGTTTCTTTGCATGTGTTTATTTTATTGGCACACTTTAGATATCCGTAATGACGGCCTTTGTCGTAGGGAACTTGGACCTGAGCGCGATATATCTTGCTTTTTTCCCATTGCCCTTGCCTCGCTTCAGCCCTCTTTCCCTCCTTTTATTTTTTTTTTCTTTTTTGTTTTGTACCAGGGATCAAACTGAGGACGTTGTGCTTGGGAGCAGAATCATTGAGCTAAATCCCGGGCCTCTTCCCCTCCTTGTTTACAAAGCTTTGCTTCCATTTTTTTCTTCTGTTCTCTTACTCTCGTCCTTTCTTTCATTTCCCCTTCCCCTCCCCTTGATCCTCCTCTCGTCTGAACATTTTCTAATATCTGTGATACATTTTGGTCCTGATCTCCGCTTTCGGTTTCTCACCGAAGAGACACAGTGAAGTTTTGAAGTGAGTGTCTGACTCGTTTCACTGAAGAGCAGGGTCCCAAGGTCCATCCACCTGATCTTCACCAGAAGGCTGAGAAGCAGTTTCAAAGTCCATCTATTTAGCTAGAAATATCTGAAACTCATCCTTCTTTGGGGCAGAGTAGTACTCCATTTTTTTAAAGCTACATCGCCTTTATCCATTCATCAGTGGATGGACTTTGGGGCTGTTTCATAGACTTAGCATTAGTCCTGTAAACAGGGCTGTGCATGTATCACTGTGGTAATTCAGAAAAATAGCAAGCAGAGGAACAGCGGAGTCAAATGAAACCTCTAATCCTAGTTCTTTGAGGTATCTCCATCCTGACTTCCACAGCGGGTGCACCAGTCTGCACTCCCACCAACACTGGAGCAGGGTTCCTCTCTCCCCACAGTCCCGCCAGCATTTGTTAGTGGTTGATTTCTTGGTAGCAGCCATTCTTTCTGGGGTGAGGTGGAATCTCAGTGTTGTTTTCATCTGCATCTCTCGAATGATCAGTGATGTGGAACATTTTTTCATATATTCATTTGCCACTTGTACGTCTTCGTCTGAGAAACGCCTGTTCATTTCAGATGCCCGTTTTTGGATTGGGTCTGTAAATTCGGGTGGGCTGGTTTTTTTCAGTCCTTTATATATTTGAGACAGGAGGCCTTTGTCTGAGGAGCAGCTGGCAAAACTTTCCCACACTGTGGGTCGTCTCTTTGCCCTTAGTGGTTTCCGTTGTGGTGCAAAAGCTTTTTAATGAGATGAGATCCCAGTTGTTGATTGTTTGTAGTATTTTCTGTGTGATTGGGGTTTTGTTCAGAAAATCTTTGCCTACACCGATGTCTTCCAGAGCTCTACCTGTTTTCTCTTCCAGTGTTTGACCTATTTTATCCTCCGGGGGTAGGTTCAATGTTTCATTGCTTAAATCTTTGATCCATTTTTATTTTACTTTACTGCCTGGTGAGGGACATGGGTCCAGTTTCAATCTTCTGCACTTAAATAGCCAGTTTTTGAAGCACCGTGGCCATGGTCTTTTTTGTTTTGTTTTGTCTTGTTGAGACAGGGTCTCACTCTGTAGTCGAGACTGACCTGGAACTCACCGTGCAGCCCAGGCTGGTCTCGGACTCACAGCGATCCTCCTGCCTCAGCCTCCTGAGTGCTGGGACCACAGGCATGTACCACCACACCCGGCCCCCTGCTTTGGTCTTGTTACGCTGGATTGCTCTCTCTGTTCTGGATCTCTTCTGGTCCCACATGAATTTCAGGATTGTTTTCTCCAGATCTGTGACATACATCGTTTTGCCTAGGATTGTGTGAATCTGTATAATGATATTAGGAGTGTAGCTGTTTCAGCAATATTGGTTCTGCCTGTCTGGGAGCAGGAGACAGCTTTGCGTTTTCTGCTGTCCTCCTCGATCTCCTCTTTCAGACTGATGGAGCTTTCCTGGCAGAGGTCTGGGTGTTTCATTTTCCTCGATGCTACTGTGAACAGTACCGTTTCCCCGGTTTCTCTTGCATCGACTTTCTTCCCGAAGTAGGGGGACGCTCTTGATTTTCGCGTGTTGCTTTTTGTATCCTGCCACGTTGCTGGAATCGGTTAGCGATCCAAAGAATTCTTTGACACATCTGTGCCGAGGGTCACGTCATCTACGGATAAGGGGAGTTTGAGCCCTTCCTTTCCTGTGTGGACCTTCTCATGTCTTCCTCTTGCCTGATGGCTCTGGCTAATGTTTTGAGTAGAAGTGACAGCGGGACATCTTGTCTTGTTTCTGAGTTTAGCGGGAAAGCTTTCAGTTTCCTCCCATTTAATACGATGTTGGCCATTGATCTGTCGTAATCCCTGGCCCTGTGATCCTGATCCTTTTTAAGAATTTGCTTCGTATTATTCACTAATGTCTTGTGGGTTTTTGCATCTGTGTTCCATAAGGAGATTCTC
>NW_022900949.1:1536973-1548667 GCF_012274545.1 Fukomys damarensis
CCTCTCTCCCACCTCTGCTTCTCATTGCCAGGCCAGGAGCAATGTTGCCCCTCCGCCATGCTGCCCTGCCCTGGAGCCAGCTGACTGTGGACTGAGACCTCTACAAATTCTTCTTCATTTTGAGGACCTTGGCTGAAGATGACTTTTCCCTCTTGTGATTTCCATTCCGAGATAGAAGAAAAACTCTCCGGACACAAGCAAGCTCGCTGACGCTCCACCCTGAGCAGGGTGGCACCGTGTGTTCCCATGCGTTTGGGGTCTGATTGCAGATGCTGAGTCCAAAAGAGGCCTGAAAGATGCAGAAAGAAGCTACACTGAGGTGAACCAGTGCCCTCTGGACCCAAATAGAGGAACCGTCTGCTGATTGGCAGTGGTGATAACGAGGCAGCCCTGAAATATTTCGCACCTACTCAGGCCACTCTGTGCTTTTGTCTTCCTGAGTAACCCAGTCCTCCGAGACGGCAGGAGGGCAGAGAAGACACTCGTCCTCCCCACGCCTTCTCTCGCTGCAGCTAACAAAGAAGATGGGGGAGATCATGGCGAGAGGCTCGCTCTCCTTCCTTTGGACAAGATCTGTTGGCTCCTATGCACATTTTGTCCCAGAGACTACTGCCTTATACCAAGGAAAATTCAAAGATGTCCTTCATGTTAGAGACAAGGTTCTAAAAGCACAATACAAGCAAGACGGCAAAGAAGGAAAAGAAAGAAAGATGAACAGCCCACACAGTGCAATGAATCAAATATTATTGCAAAGCCTTACTAGACAAACCCCAGCTCACCCTCAATAGATATGGCTGGGATGAATACAAGAGTGTTTTCTTAAGAAAAGCACACAGAAGCCAGGTGTGGTGGCACACACCTGTAATCCCAGCACTCGGGAGGCTGAGGCAGGAGGATCGCTGTGAGTTCAAGACCAGCCTGGGCTACATAGTGAGTTACAGGTCAGTCTCAACTACATAGTGAGACCCTTTCTCAAAAAACAAAACAAAAAAAAAAAAAAGAAAAGAAAGAAAAACAAAAACATGCAGAGAACAGCCAGGCTGTAAATATTGGCTCTGCTGACATGCCCTTTAGGGAAAAGGGTACTTTTCATCGGTCTGTTGACCGTGGACTCTGGACAGAGATAACTGAAAGTTCAAGCCACCCTTCCGTTTTCCCAAAGATTATTTCACCCACAGATAAGGCACAAAGGAGGAAATAATAGTCAAGACTGGATCATAAGAAAACAAAGAAAGGGTAACTAACAAAGGCTCATTCTCTCAGCCCTCACCCCGGCCCCCAGTCCAGCCTGACGTGCACTCCCTCCAGCTTGCTGGTGCATCGGTTTTTGTTCATGGAGGGGAGGAAAAAAACAAAACTAAAACAAAAACAAAGTTAATATGTGGTAATCATAACTGTGCCTCAAATAGTGGATCGTTGGACTTTTCTGAACTTGATAGCTGCTGTTAAATACAAAAAGAACATCATATCTTTCTGCACTTATTTTGTTTCATAACAGAAAGCCCAAGACCATACAAAGACAGCGCCCGTTAAAATGTAGTGGCTGAGTGATTTTTACCGAAGGGACATTAGAGTTCTCGCTCAACGTTTTCTGGAGGGGAAAAAAATCGATTCTTCTTGTTCTTATGGTATATTGAGGAAAAGGACAAGAAGCGACTTTAAAAATGAGAGGTAAACAGAAAGATACAGGTGGGGAAATAGAGGAGATGGTATAGTGATCTTCTTTTTCAGCTGGATCTGTGGTTCGGGGAACAGAAATGGATCTGGGTGCTCTGTCCCTTGCAGTCCCGCTGAAGAGCTCGAGGCGGGTTGGTGACAAAACCTCCTTAAGGGCAGCAGGGGGTCCAGCGGGTCCTGGCTCCGTTGGGTTTCCACGCTTTTTATGACTGCCTCCATTTCATCGCTCGGTACTGGCTTGCTGTCTCCTTGGCTTCGTTCCGTCGCTTGTGTGAGTCTAGGAATCTGTCCACTCCCTCACAGTTGTTGTTTCGCAGCTATCTTGAAGTTCCTTCGATAATTTTCCTGAGCTTGCTCTGTTTGTTTTTCTTATCTTTTCTCCTGTGTTGCCAGTGTAAGCCTTGATCGCAATGGACTTCCTTCTCAGGACTGTTTGCGTTGTGCCCCACAGGTCCTGGTGCGCTGTCCGAGGGTGACCGTTTGCTGTCAGGCATTGTCTGACGTCTTCCTTGATTTCCAGGTGCTGCCGAGAAGAAAGGACTCTTGTCCTGGGGCAGAGAGAGCTCCACAGACGTCTACTGAGTCCATATTTTCAGGAATGTAGCTCGATTCTGAAATGTCTTCCTTGATTTTGTTTGTTGCTCGTTGCTTCCATTGGATCTGTCGCTTTATGGAAGTGAGAAACTGAGATCATCCAGTTACTTGGTTACTTTTCTGCTGAGGCGGAATGCCTGACACCCAGAGTGGAGGCAGGAAAGGTTTATTCGGCCCGTGGTAGGCAGAGGTTTCAGCCCATAGCTGGCCGACTCCAAGGCAGGGTGGAGACGTGGAGGAGAAACAGCTCATGGAGGGCAGAAGGCAGCAAGCAGCAGTGAGTGAGCAAGCCAGCTGGCTGTCATTTTACCCCTGTGCCAAACCCACCAGCGGACTAATTTGGTGAGTGCACATCCTCGATCCCAGCATCATAGGCTGTAGACCCAGCCAGCTCTGAAAAGCCCCAGCTAAGAGCACATGAGACACAGCCATGACAGCCACTGTGAGTGTTAGTACGTATTGACCTTTTATATCCAGCAGCGCTTGTCTTAGGAGGACAGGTGCTCTGCTGTTTGTCACATATATGTTCCCAGCATTATCTTTTCTTGTTGGATTGTGCCCTTAACTAACACGGAGTGACCTTGTCTCTTCTGATTATTTTTAGCTCGAGGTTGGCTTTATCTGAGATGAAACCGCTGTCCCTGCTTGTCTTTGGGGTCCTGGTGCTTGAAATGTGGTTTTCCATCTTCTAACTTTTAGCCTATGCATGTACTTTGTTGACCAGGTGAGTTTCTTGAATGCAGAAGATGGGTGGATTCTGTTTCATGATCCAGTCTGCCAGTCTGTGTCTTTTAACTGGACAGTTGAAGCCATTAACAGACAGACATTACTGCAAGGCACTAATTCCTAATGTTGCTCTCTTTCTGTCTCTTCCTGTTCTGTCTTTTTGTTGTTGTTGTTGTTGTTGTTGTTTTAATCTATTCCCCTTGCTTGAAGCACTCGTTCCATCTGAACTTTTTGGCTTTGTTGGTTTCATTGTTCCTGTCCAGGATATTCTCTTTTTTAATTTTTTTCGCTCATTAAGTTTATTGGTACATTTTAGGTGTACATTACGATCACATTCATCGCTGGGAATTTGTACCTGTATGTGAGGTATCTTGGTTCTTTTTTCCCCATCCCCCTGTCCTCCCTTCCCAACAACCACCCCTCACTATTTAGAAACACTTTGCTTCAGTTTTTTCCTCCTTTTCTCATTCCCTTCCTATTCCTTTTTTCCTTTCTCCCACCCACCCCTCAGCTCCCCTTCCCCTCTGAACCTTTTCTTCCTATTTCACAAATCAATTATACACTCTGGTCCTCATTTGCACTGTGTTTCTCGTGCCAGAAAGGACAGCATTTACACCTGTGTCCTATTTATTTCATTTAAGAGTATGGTCTCAGGGTTCATCCATTTATCTATAAATGTCTCAAGTTTATCATTCTTTATGGTTGAGTAGTGCTCCATTTTATTTTAAAAATTGTCTTTATCCATTCATCCGTTGATGGGCACTTGGGCTGTTTCCAAGATTCAGCTATTACAAACTGTGCTGCTGCTATAAACATGGGTGCACATATATCACTGTGATATGAGTCCTTTAATTCTTTTAGGAAGATACCCAGCAGAGGGATGGCTGAGTCAAATGGAACCTCCAGTCCCAGATCTTTGAGGTATCTCCATATTGATTTCCACAGTGGTTGCACCAGTCTGCACTCGCACCAACAATGGAGAAGGGTTCCTTTCTCCCCACAACCCTGCCAGCATTTGTTATTCGTTGATTTCTTGATAGCAGCCTTTCTTTGTGGGGTGAGGTGGAAACTCAGTCCTGTTTTCATCTGCATCTCTCGAATGACCAGTGATGTTCAACATTTTTTCATATATTTACGTGCTGCTTTTACTTCTTTGTCTGAGAAATGTCTGTTCCTTTCAGATGACCACTTTTGGATTGGGTCTTTAAATTTGGGAGGTCTGATATTTTTAAGTTCTTTGTATATTCTACAGAGTATACCTTTGTCTGAGGAACAGCTGGTAAAATTTTTCCCGCACTGTGGGTTGTCTCTTCACTCTGTTGGTGGTTTCTCCTGCTGTGCAGAAGCTTTTTAATAAGATGATACCCCAGTTGTTGATTCTTTGTGCTAGTTCCAGTGCAACTGAGGGTTCTTTTGAAAAGCCTTTTCCTACACTGTCTTCAAGAGTTCTACCTAACCTCTCCTCCAGCCAGTTTAGTGTTTCTGTTTTAATATTTAGATCTTTAATCCATTTTGATTTTAGTTCAGTGCATGGTGAGAGACATAGCTCTAGTTGTAATCTTTGGCAAGTCAAAACCCAGTTTTTCCAGCACCATTTATTAGAGAGGCCATCTTTCTTCCGGTGAGGGTGTTTGGCTCCTTTGTCAAAGATGAGGTGGCTGAGTGTGTCTGGAGTTGTTTCTGCATCTTCTAATCTGTTCCACTGGCCCTCCGGTTTGTTTCTTTACCAGTACCATGCTGTTCTTATCACAGTAGCTTTGTAGTATAGTTTCAAGTTGGGGATTGTGATACCCCAGTCTGGGATATTCTTGGGTACTCCCTGGAGCACTGGTTTGGTGCTCATAAATCTCTTGAATTATTCTTCTTCGTGGGCTGTCCTCATTTCTCCAGCTACTTTGGTAGAAAATGTTGCAACATATGTTACCCTGGGTTAGAAACTGTTTGCCCCTAAGGCTTGAAACACTTGACCCCACACTGTTCTGGCCTTTACAGTATGTTTTGAGAAGTCTTCTGTAATTCTAATGGATTTACTTTCACGTGTGATTTTTTTGTTTGTTTTTCTCTGATTGATTTTACATTGTTTCTCTGTGGGACGCCTGTCACGTTAATCATACTATGTCTTTGGGAGCTTACTTTTCACCACGGTTGGTGTCCTGTAAGCCTTGATTACTTCTGCACTGAACTCTTTTCTCTATCTGGGAAGTTTTCTGTTATGATTTCCGTAAACGAATTCATTATGCCATGCGTGCTGCTTTCTGGTTTCCAATTGCAGCTAGCCTAGGTTGGTCTTACGAGTGTTGTCTGTTGCTGTTGGCTGAGTTTTTCTTGTGCTCTCATCTTTTTTGAGGCTCCTCTGAGTGATGCACTGCACCGCACCGTTCCCCCCCGCCGCGATTTCGAGAACCCTGGGGTCACACCCGTTGTTCCCACAATCTATGAAGTCGCTATGGCTTTTTTATGTCTGGTATTTCTGTCTGATGCCATTTCGTGGATTCCACATCTTTGGGAAATGTTCCGTGCGCGTTTTAAAACGCTTTGTTCAGCTCACCGAGTTTTGCGTTCATCTCCCTCGTACTCGCAGGGACCATTTTGCATTCCGAGTCCTTAAATTCTGGGCCACGCCCTCCCCTTGTTTCCTGCCAAGGGTCAGGGCCACGTAGGATGAAGGTCTTTTCAGGAAGACGACACTGCCTTCCTGGGATGTGTTTTCAGCTTTGTCTCACACATGGTAATTCTATTTTAGTCTCCCCCTCCCTCCCTCTCTTGGTCCCCTCCCATTTGAAAAAGCTCAATCTCCCTGTTTCCTTTTAACTTTCATTTTGCTCTTTATTTATACTTTGTTTTTTTTTTAATATAACAGAATCCACTTGAGATATGTAAGCTTATATGTCTGAGTCACTGCACTGAACGTGATGGTCTTCAGGTGCATCTCTTTTCCTATAAATGACTCACATGTACCCTTCTTTATGACAGAGTAGTACTCCACTGTGTATAAATACATTTTCTCCGTCCATTCACCTGTTGGTGGACATATAAGCCATTTCCAAGATGTAGCTGTTATGAGTTGTGCTGCTGTAAGCAAGGGAATGCGTAGGTCACCATAACACAATGTCTAACTCTTTGGGGAAGACACCTAGGAGAAGAGCTGTGTCAAATCGGACTTCTATCTTTGGGATTTTGAGGAATTTTTTACATTCATACCAACAATGTACAAGGGTTCCTGTTGTGGCTGTGTGTAGCTGTCTCCCCGAGGCCTCAAGTGGTCATAGGTGGGGCTTTGCAGAGGTGCCTGGATCTAGGGTGTGTGGTTACTGAGTCGGTCCACTGATTGGGTTCTGGGTGTGGATAATGGGAAGGCCCTCCCTTGGGCAGTGCCGTCCACCCTAAGGCAGGTACTCTAAGTGAAATGCGAGGGACAGAAAGAGGGCTAGTGTGGTCACTTGCTGCTTGCTGCTTTGCTGCCTTCTACGACCATGAACTTTCTCCTCTGCCAATCCACCCTGGCTTGGAGCCAGCCAACTATGAACTGAAACTAGCTCTTTATGTATGCTAGATACGAGTCCTCTGTCTGAAAGACAGCAAATTTTTTTCTCTTTCTGTAAGCTGTCTGTTCACTCAATTGGTTGTTTCTTTTTCTGTGTACAAGCCTTTTTTTTTTTTCCTTGCACCGGGGATTAAGCCCCAGACCTTGAGCTTGTGAGGCAGATGGTGGCTACACCACTGAGCTAAATCCCCAGCCCCTGAGAGCTTTTTAACTTGATGTGATCCCGTTTGTTGATTCTTGGCACTATTTCTTGCCCAACCAAGGTTCTATTCAGAAAGTCCTCACCTACACCTGTGACTTCAGTAGTTTTACCTCTTTTATCTTCCGGCAGGGTTAGCGTTTCCACTTTTAACATTAAGATCTTTAATCCGTGTTGCTGTTAGTTTAATACACAGTGAGATATACAGGTCTCGACTCAGTCTCCTGCGTGCAGATAGCCAGTTTTCTAGCTACCACTTAGTAAAGGGGCTTCCTCTCCTCCTGTGTATGTGTTTTGCTCCCTTTGTCGAAGATGCACCTCTTTCCTGGTCCTCCATCTCATCTGCAGCCCTGTGCGTGTACCGGCGCCGTGCTGTCTTACCGCTGTGGCTTACCGATCCCCGCTGTAGCTTGAGGTCTGGAACTGCAACGCCTCCCACTTACTCTTGTTACCCAGGATTGCTCTGCTGCTCTGGGTCTCTTCTGCTTCCATGTGGAGTTTTTTCAGTTTGTATTTTTTACGACTACATCTTTGAAGCCCGTGATCTTTACATTCCCTTGTGCGTTATGAGGAGGATCTGAATTCTTTTTTCACGCCTTCCCCTCCCTTCTGCCATCTGTTGGTTCCCTTCTCATTTGAGAAAGGTCTGCCTCCCTCTTTCCTGTTACCTTGTATTTTGCTCGTTAATGTACTTGTATTTCAGGGTTCTCTGCAGTGTTTAAGCTTGTGTGTCTGACTTATTTCCCTTCCCGTGATGGTCCCCGCGTGTGCTGGCTCCATGTGAATCTTAGGGTCTGTCTTCTGTAGTCCTTTGGGGAACGCTGCAGGAACTCTGGTCGGGACTGCGCTGGACCTGCGTGTCAGCATTGGGAATGCGCCCTCCCTTTTCACCGTCCTGGTCCTGCCTGTCTGGGATGGCGGAAATCTTTCCATTTCTGTTGTCCCCCTCAATCCCCTCTTTCAGAAGACTGTAGTTCTGGGCCGGGGATTTAGCTCAGTGGTGCCACCACCTGCCTGGCAAGTGCAGGGTCCCGAGTTCAATCCCTGGTACCGGAACAAAAAACAAAGAGTGCTGTACTGCCCCCAGTTGAAGTCTTTCACTTCCTTGGTTAGGTTCATCCCTCGGGATTTCATTCTTCTCGGTGCTATTGTGAATGGCATTTTTCCCCCATTTCTTCCTCAGTGAGTTCGTTATTGGTGTAGGGCGACACTGTTACTCTTCAGGTGTTGATTGTGTGTCCTTCCGCAGCACTGAGTTTTGTTATTAATTCTAGGAGTCTACTGGATTTTGGGGGGCCTCTTATGTACAGAATCGTGTCATCTACAAATAGTGATAATTTGACTTGCTTTTATATACATACAGCTTTTTATCTCATTGAGTTTATTGGTGCTTTTTAAGTACACAGCACAGTTCCATTCATCATTGGGATCTTGTACCTTTACATGACAGGTCTTGGTTCTCATTTTTTTTTCCCCGCTCCCCTACCCTCCCTTCACCCCCTCGTACACATATATCTTTTATTTCTAACTTTGTTTTTTTTTGTTTGTTTGTTTCTTTTCTTTTATTGGGACGGCGTTTCACTCTGTAGCCCAGGCTAGCCTCCAACTCATAACAATGCTTCTGCCTCAGCCTCCTGTGTGCTAGGATTGCAAGTCTACGCCCCCATGCCTGGCTCTTTTTTGTTTCTAAAAGCCCTTTAGCCAGGGATCTGAGTCCCAGCACTCGGGAGGCTGAGGCAGGAGGACTGGGAGTCTGAGCCCAGCCTGGGCTACATAGCGCTTTTGAGGCCCGCCTGAACAGCATAGTGAGACCTCGTCTTCAAAACAAAGCAGCGAAAATAGGTCCACTTGTAAGTCTGAACAAAGGCAGGTCTCCGTTCATCCTCCGCGAGCTGATTTCTGGGCAAGATCGTCCCTGAGCCCAGCGTGGATGGGGCGGGGCTTGCACAGCTTCCCGTCAGACAGTGCGGCACCGCACCCGCTCCAACCCACCCTACCCCGACGCCGTGGATGCCCTGGCCACAGTGCTTCAGGCTCAGAGCTGGGGCTGTGGGACCCTTGCGACTGCCTGCCACACAGCCGCCCCTCGACTTTCTCCTCCCCTTGCTCCTGGCCTCAGACGCCTCCTGGAGCATTTACCGTGCACCCCCTGTGTCTGCACACCCTCCCTGTCTCCGCCCTCCCGTCTTTTTACAGCCAGAAGATAAACCTGGAGCTGGGCACTGTGGTGTGCGTCTGTGATCGCAGCACTCAGGGGGACTGAAGCAGGAGGTTCCTAAGCTCAAGTGCAGCCTGGGAAACTTAGAGAAAAGGCCTGGGTCGGAAATGGGGGGAGGGTCTGGTCCAGTGTCGCCCAAGCAGATAAGAACTCTGAGTAACATTAGCCCCAGGGGATGAGACGCAGGTGGGGACAGGTGTCAGCTGGAAGGCTGAGAAGCTGGGGCCGCAGGAGGTGGTGGACATGGTGCTGGGTGCAACTGAGTGACACTCCCAGCACAGGACACGACACGTGCAAAGGCCCTGGGGCCAGGTGAGCGGCAGCGCTTGGAGGCAGTGGTACCCATGGCCAGAGTGAGGTAAAGAGGAGGTGAAGAGGGCAGGAAGTCACAGGGCCTGTGATAAGGACAGGGTGCTGATTTTGTAAGCAAAGGAATCTGTCAAGTAAATAAGATGATTTTTTTTTTAAGCTTTCAGAAGCCTTGCAGCTTCCTTGGGGACTAGGGTAGGGATCGGGGTGGGAGGACCAAGGCTGTGGGTGAGAAGGGCTGAGCTCAGCCTGCCCTAGCTTGCACACCCTCCATGGCTCCCCAGTTCCCTGGGAGAGTTCCGGTGCCCCTGTTCCTGCTGTGCTGGCGTGAATGGGGTCCCCTAAGAACAGCAGCCTGGAACCTCAGACACAGGCTCAGGGAAAGAGGGGTCTCTGCAGATGGAAATCAAGGGGCGGTGGAGATGCGGGTGTCCTAGGCTCACCTGGACCCTGCACCCAGCACCTGCTGGCCTTATGAGAGGACAGAGTCAGAGACAGGAGGGTGCAGCCACGAGCCATTGGGGAACCTATGATTCTCATTGCCACCAGCAGCCAGAGAGGGGCTGGGCGCCGTGTGCCCTGTGTGGCCCCCAGAGGGATCCAGCCCAGCCTACGCCTTGCCTTCCGACCTGTGTCCCCAGAACCGTGACAGTAAATCCCTACTATTGGAAGTCACCCAGCTCGTGATCATCTGTCACAGCCTGGATGTGGGGATGGGGGCCACACAGACGCAAGAGTTCACAGCATCCATCCCCAGCCTGGGTAACGGGAGCGGACAGCGCGAGCGATGGCTGGGGTTGGGTCGGTGAATGTGCCCATCTCTCCGAGATCTGTGTCGTGGCCGCTGTTCCCGGGGACTCACAGAGATCCTCCTACCTCAGCCTCCGAGTGCTGGGCCGGCAGGTGCGCGCCCCCGCACCAGGCCACCCTGCTCTGAATCCTGATGGCCCTCGAGTTGCCGTCAGGCTCCTGGGAGCGGCTGCGGGTCCACTCGCGGCCAGAGAACAAGCCCACACAGGGGCCGCCCTTGGTTCGTCCCTTTGTCTGTAGAAAACACCAGACACTGCTCAAGGATGTTTATTCCGGACTGGGGAGATGCGGGAGGAGATGCGGCAGGAGGGCAGGGTGGGCTCAGGGCCCTGCGGTCCTGAGGTCCCGTGAGTGGAGGCCCTCGATTCCACGGCCTCCTCCCCGATGCCCTGAGGCCTCCAGCCGCGGTCAGTGGGGACAAAGGCTCAGCAGGTCTGTGCGGGTGCAGCCAGTGAGGCAGCAGTGGCGTGCGAGGTTGGGGGCCTCTGGGGACAGAGGCTGCTGGTCAGCGACCTGTGCGGGGTCCCCACCGGCTGCCGGCCAGGGGAGACGTTTCAGATGTTCACCTGGGGACAGAGAGGGAGTCAGCAGGACACCACCACACCGTGTGCACCGTTCACGCCGGGCCCTCACCCCCTAAACGCCCGTCGTGCTGACAAATTAAAAACAGGAAGCACTTTTTTTTTTTTTAAGTGTTTTGTTTTTGTGTTTGGAGACAAGGTCTCACTGTGTCGTTCAGGCTGACCTGGAACTCTCGGGGATCCTCCCGCCTCAGCCTCCCCGGTGCTGGGGTTACAGGTGTGCGCCACCACACGCGGCTCCAGGAAGCACTAGTAAGCACCTGCTGTTCACTCTGAGTCATTCACTCTCCGTCTCATCCAGCCCCTGCGTACCCCAAGGCCCTCACAGGGAGCAGTACTGCTTCCTGCTCCATTCCCTGGAGGCACCCACAGCTGGTCCTCCGCGGACCTAGCCAGTGCCCCCGTGGTCTCAGGAACAATTAGAGGCAATCAATTTTTTGCCTGGTTCGATTTTGTTCTTTGAGACCCTGTTTCGCTACGTCCGAGGCCAGCTGGAACTCCCTGTGAAGCCCAGGCTGGCCTCAAACTGGTGATCCTCCTGCCTCTGCCTTCTGAGTTGTGGGATTACCACCATGTACTTGCTACAGCATGCACCTGGTGATCATCGGGAATTTTTTTTTTAACAGGGTGTCTATGTACTCCAGGCTGGCCTTGAACTCACTGTGTAGCCCAAGCTGTCCTGGAACTCTGGGTGATCCTCCTGCCTCAGCCTCCCGAGTGCCGGGATGTCTGGCGTGCACCACCACTCCCGGCTGCTTAATTTGCTTTTTAAGCGAATTGCTTTAAGCCGGACGTGGTGTCGCACGCCTGTCATCCCAGCACTCTGGGAGGCTGAGGCAGGAGGGTCACAAATGCAAGCCCGGTCCGGGTGAGACCCTGTCTCAAAATTTTAAAAATCGGAGAGATCAAATGTTGATATTTTAAAGAAGGGTCACCAGGGCTGGGATGCAGGCGTCCACCCACCCGCCCGTCCTCCCACCCACACCGGGCGAGGGAGGTCAGCACCCCACTCACGGTCGCCGCCGCCGGCCGCAGG
>NW_022900949.1:1549025-1550798 GCF_012274545.1 Fukomys damarensis
GAGTCCCGTTGTGGAGGGTCTCTCCCTCCCTCTCTCCCTCTCTCCCTCTCTTTGATTTTGGGAAAAAAGAACTCGGCGTAGCTAACATCGCGCAGGTTAGGAGTTACACTGATTCCCCTATGTCATCCGCACTGCCCACAGCCCTTTTAGAGGTGAGAACAGCTACTCAGGAGGCTGAGGCAGGAAGATGCACCCAACCAGCCTGGGCTTTATAGTGAGTTCCAGGCCAGCCAGAACTGCATAGCGAGAGCCTGTCTCAAAAGGCCTAAATAAATAAATAAAGAGGTGAAAGCAGCCAGATGGGATGTCATGGGCCTGTAGTTCTGTCTACTCCACAGGCCGAGGCAGGAGGATCTTGAGTAGGAGCGCAGCCTTTGCGAAGCAACTGAGCAAAACCATGCAAAAAAAAAAAAAAAAAAAAAAAAAAAAGCTGGGTGCGCTCCCTAAAGAGCGCTTTGCCAGCGCCAGCAGGAGGTCCCGGCCTGGGGCTCCCACAGGCTGAGAAGGATCATAATGGTGTTGGGCCTGTTACTGTGTGAGCAAGCGGAGGGAGGCTCAGAGGGGACCTCAGACTTTGTTACAATCACAGCCCTGGGCTGATCCAGGAGCTCTGGGTCCCCAACCCCAGGGCGGAGAGTGACCCCCTCAACTCCCCCACCCGGGGCCTCCCAGGCTGGGCAGGGGCTGGAGGCTCAGAAGAGACACATTAGCCCCTCTGCACCCCTCCTGCGTGCAGCCAGCCTCGCCACTCGTTTTTGCCAGAGAGAAACTGAGGCTAAGAGCAGAGCCTGGGCGCTGCCCCCCAGCGGGGTCCTCTCTGGCCGTAGAGCACGAGCTTTGTCCTCCCGGCACCGTGTCTGTCCGCCTGTCCCCAGCCTCCTCCCGCAGCCTTGCCCTGTGACCCCCCCAGAGCACCCTGTTCCATCCACCCGGCCAAGGCCTGAGGTCAGAGCTGCCTGGGGTGCAGCCAAGGCCGCAGCTGGGCTGGGGGACAGGAGCTCTGGCCTCCAGCGCCGGGCCAAGGCCTCTCCAGCTGTGCCTCCTCCCCCAGCTGCCCTGGGGACCTCACAGGGCACCCCCAAAGATATCCAAGCCATTTCTCCCAGCCACCCTGCAACCCAAGTCCAGCCACAACACATCACTGTTGTTGAACTCTTTTATTCACTCAACAAACACCCTGAGCCCACTCTGTGCCCCCTCATGCTCAGGCCTCAGCCCAGCCCCCAAGGAGTCCCCACATCGGGGGGACAGAACTGGACACAAACACTGCCCCACCCCTAGGGTCAGGGCTGGGTGGGAGGCACAGCAGGCATAGAGGCACACAAGGGAAAACAGCAAGGACACAACAGCTGGGGCTTTGAGGGATGCATAAGAGCCTTCCAGGTTGCTAGTGAGGTCATTGCCCCATGAGGCGTCTTTGTGAGGCCCAAAGTCACACCTCTGGGGCCACAGACAATGCAGAGACTGCACCCAGCAAGCGGGCCATAGGGGACCAGGGCCCATCCACCCACTACCCCCGTCTTCCTCTCCACAGAGCCTCCAACTGGGGGCCCAGGGCACCGAAGGTCGGCCTGTCCTGTGGGCTGGGCGCCCAGCACTGGGTCATGAGCTCGTGGACCTGGGGGCAGGAAACAGCAGGTCAGGCCTGAGCAGTGAAGCCCAGCCCTCGGGCTCCAAAAGCTCCCATGGCTCCCTAGGACCCTGCTAATGCACCAGGATCCCTGCCCCAGCTCTACCTGAGGGTGGACTCCAGCCCCCCCTGCAGCCTCTCCC
>NW_022900949.1:1552007-1553111 GCF_012274545.1 Fukomys damarensis
TTATTTTTTAATTTAAGGCAGCATTTCACTAAGTTGCCCTGGCTGTTGCGAACTTGTGAACTTGCAATCCTTCTGCCTCAGCCTCCCAAGTAGCTGGATGGGTCCCTTCTCACACATGAGTTTTTCCAGTGCTTTTCTTAGCTTATGCATGTGGAGCAGCTGGGTCCCCACCCAGGACAGGGCCTGGCACACAACTAGCACTCAGTGAAGGACTCTGTTTATTTTGTTTTTGGTGTTTTTTGTTTTGGGGTTTTTTTTTGAGACAGGGTCTCACTATGTAGCCCAGGCTGTCCTCAAACACCGGGGATCCTCCTGCCTCAGCCTCCCAACTGTTGGTATGACAGATGAGCACCGCCACGCCCAGCCAGGGTGTAGAAACTTATGAGTGACCGATGTCTGCCAGACACTGACCCCGGAGTTACAAGTGTGAACCCTAAACTTCCCCATTCACGGAGCCCCCAGTGGCCCCAGCTAACCCTATAAAACCCGATCGCTGAGGCTTGAACGCGTTTGGGGCTCCACACACAAAGCGAGAAAGCAGGAACCCCCTTCATCACGTGCTCCCACCCTGCTGTCAACCAAACACAAGAGGAGGGGTGTAGGCCCCGGGCACGTGCACACGGGGAAACTGAGGCAGGCCCTCACCTCCGCAGGGCAGGCAGCTGGTGTGGGCAGCCTGCAACCCTCAGCCAGCAGCTCCAGCAGGCGGCACAGGGCGGGGGCGTCCCGCTCACAGCCCATCATGCGCAGGAACTCCTGAGCGTACAGCGTGGGGACAGTGTGAGGGACAGTGGGGACAGGGCGGGGACAGTGGCTCGCTGGGGGCCGGGCCGCAAGGGTCTCGACTTACGGCCGAGGGGCTGCAGCCCGGGTCCCCGAAGGTGAACAGCTCATACAGCACCACGCCAAAACTCCACATGTCCGACTGCCGCGAGAAGACGTTGTCTGCCAGGGACTCGGGCGCGAACCTGAGGCCAGAGATGGAAGAGTCACCAACCCGGCCTCAGTTTCCCGCCGGGCATAGCCCGGGCTGCGGGAGGAGAGGGGCCAACACGTGGGGGAGTGGGCGGGGCCGGCGGGGAGGCGGGGCAGGGAAGGGGAGAG
>NW_022900949.1:1553854-1554370 GCF_012274545.1 Fukomys damarensis
GGGCCAGGCAGGCGGCCGGGACTACATGTCGAGTTCGAAGCAGACTAGGCTACATATTGTCTCCAAAGCCTCCCCCTCACCCCATAAAACAGTCAGGCATGAGGGCGCACGCCTGTCATCGCAGCGCTCGGGACGCTGAGGCAGGCGAATCTCGAGTTCAAGGCCAGCCTGGGCTACATAGCAAGACCCCGTCTCAGAAACCCGAAAAGAGTTGCCCGGCCAGGATTGAGCCCACGTCCGAAAGGCGTCCCGGCCCGAGACGAGCCCCACGGGCCGAGGCTCACCGGGACCGTAGCTGACACCGCGGTACTTGACGATGAAGTCGCTGTGCAGCGCCTTGAGGATCTGCACCTCCCGCTGGAAGTCCCTCTGCTGGTCCGGCCCGCTGTGCTGAAGCTGCTTCACCGCCACCAGGGCGCCCGTGTTGTCCCCCAGCGGGTCGTAGCGGCACAGCTCCACGCTGCCGAAGTTGCCCTGGGGACGGAGGCGGCAGCGAGTCCGCGCCTGCCCCGCCCC
>NW_022900949.1:1554649-1555346 GCF_012274545.1 Fukomys damarensis
CCCAGCGGCCTCACCTTGCCCAGCTGCGAGATGTACTTGAGGTGCCGCTCCTCGAAGATGGTGGGGTCCTGGCACGCGTATTGCTGGGCACCGCTCCACAGCCCGTCCCGCGGCGCCAGGGCGCCCGGTGTGGGATCGGAGAGGAGTTCGTAATCTGCGGGCACAGAAGGGCGGGTGGATTGGCCCCAGGCCCTGGTCCGGAGTCGACTGCTGCTTGACCTGACTGCGCACTTCCCCCTCAGTGAGTTACGGCCAGGCTAAGTGGGACCAGGGGTGCCTTGTGGGGCAGGAAGAAGACGCTCTGGGCAGAGCAGCCTCCTTGAGCAGTGAACACCCTGTGCAACTGCACATGGCTGCAGGGCGGGAGAACGCGCTGAGTGTGGTCCCCTGACCGAGATGCGGGTCACGCGGGCTACGTGGCTGCCGTCGTGGCCCCTGGGTAGCTGGCACAGGGCGCCCACGCTCTCCCTCTCATCTGCCGGGATCCAGCGGGAGCCCAAGCCAGCCTGGACTACTGGGTAAGATCCTGACTCCAGGAAGAAGAAGGGGCGGGGAGAAGAGGCGGTAAACTGGGAGAGGCGAGGATAGAGGGAGGAGGAGGAGGAGCAGATACAGTCGTTTCCGGGCTGCAGAGGGCGCTCGGTGCAGAGGCCCCCGCGCCGGGAAGGCAGCCCCGAGATCGCAGATCGGAGAACCC
>NW_022900949.1:1555599-1578105 GCF_012274545.1 Fukomys damarensis
GTCCCCCGCCCCGGCTGGACTGGGCCCTCGAGGCCCACTCTGACCTTGGCGGGGTCCAACGCGCGGGTGGGCATGGGGACGCCGCTGAAGACCTCCCAGACCGTGGCTCCAAAGCCCCACTTGTCCGCCTCCAGGCCGAGCGTCCGGGCCTCGTCCAGGCACTCTGGGGCCACCCAGGGGATCCTGTCGGTCAGCACTGAGGGACAGGGACGGGTCAGGCGAACGGCAGAGGCCTCTGTCCTCGCGGTGGCTCGGCGTGGGGCAGTGGCAGCCAGGGTTTGATGAGTGGCTAGTCCGGCAAACTCCTATACACCCTGCAAAGTCCACCCCCAGACACTCACTGTCCAGGCTTAGCACAGTAGGGCTGACGCCAGGGTCACTGAGCTTGATAAACGGTGGGCTTCCATCAGCTCCCTCCCGTGCCAGCAGCACCTTCCGGGCTGAGACGTTGCCATGAGGAAGGCCTTTGTCTTCCTACGGGAAGGGCCAGGGGGCACTTGGTGTTAGAGCTGACGTCTAGCAAACTCCTACACACCCCTCAAAGTCCACCTGGTACTGCCCAGAAGTACTCCAGCCCTTCCCCGGCATCCTGTTTCACCTGTGCTCTCCTGGCTTTGTCCTTTCCCTTCTCCAGGGCAGCCCACCCCTCTATGGCTTCCCACTGCCTATGGGTCAAAATCGAAGCTTCTGAGCTTCCCGTTCAAGGGCTCTGCTCACACTTCTCATGAGGTTTTACAGCCCCACCCTGGACTCCTGCCAACCAAGCTGTCTGTCGGGCTTAGGATGTGCAGCACACTTTCCAGCCTGTGGCTTCTGCCTTGGCTGTTCCTCAGTCCTCTTGATGAACTCCTACTCAAATGTCAAAGCCCCAGCTCCAGTGTGCGTGCTCACCAAATAGTTGAGGGCGCAGGCCAGCTGCTTGGTCACCTGCAGCTTCCAGCTGGCGGGCACAAGGTGGCGGTGCTTGAGCAGGTAGGTGTCAATGGCGCCCAGGGGTACAAGCTCCTGCACCATGGTGCCTGGCACGGGAGGGAGTCTCAGCCCCCACAGTGACCGTCCCCTCCCCACACCCTCCCCATCCCCAGGTGGATAAAGGCACCTTGTGTTTAACTCACGTTAAACAACTGAGAGCTAAAGTGATGGAACCAAGACTCAGAGAGGTCGTGTGGCCCGCGCCAAGATGCCCAGGAACTGACACACAGGTGGGCCTGAGATGTGGCTGGCACTGCCCACCTTCCACATCCTCAACCCAGTGCTCCCCCTCTGGGGAAGACTTTCAAGCCTCCAGATGGGATCAGGGATGTACAACACACTTTCTAGAGTGCTGGCCTTGCTCAGGGTGTTTCTCATCTTGATGAACTCCTACTCAAACATCAAGGCCCTAATTCCAATGTTCCCTCCTTGGGGGAAGTTTGCCCTGCTCAGTCTTCCCTCGCTCCTCACCCTGACATCCACAGCTGACTACTTAACCCCTGCCAGTGGTCTCATACCTTGAAGCCTGTATGTGCTGTTTCTTCAGTCCAAAACAACCTCCTTTCACCCTTACCAAACTCTATGCATGCTACAGACCCCACCGTTCCTTACCCACCCCACAGAGGAAGCCACCTCTGGGAATGGACACAGCCACTGGGAGGTGGAAGGGGCAGCCAGAGGTCAGGGGAGGTAGGGGTAGGGCGCAGGGATCTCACTGTCTCCAGCCATGCACACGCCATGCAGCAACACGAGATGCGGGTAGGACACTTGGCTCATCAAACTGGCTGCTTCCAGGAAGGACTGGGGAGGGGGAGGGGGAAGATGTGTGCATCCCAAGAGGCCACACGGCCCTGACCCAGTGTCCCTCACAGATGACCCAGGGCCTTTGCATTGAGCTACAAGCGCTTTTATTTTGAGACAGGGTCTAAATTACCTGCAAGGCTGGGCTCTAACTGGAGACCCTCCCGCCTCAGCCTCCCAGGTGCTGGAACTACAGGCGCGCCACGGTGCCGGGCTCTGTCTCCTCTCGAGCTCTTCACGCCCCCGCCCGGCCCGTCCTCACCTCCACGCAGTTCCTGTGCTCGGCGTCCAGCACCTTCAGCAGCACCTCGGTCTCGCGGGCTTCCCCGTCCACGCTCTCACGGCGACAGCCGCGGTAAATCTTGGTGAAGGACCCGTGGCCCAAGTTCTCGTGCTGCCGGGCAGGACAGCAGGGGCAGCCGGTGAGAGGCAGGGGAACAGAGGCCTGGGGAGGCACCGCGCAGGCCCCGCCCCGGCTGGCCATACCCGCTGCAGGCTTGGCGGGGGGATCTTGTGGAAGGTCAGCTGGCTCAGCACCGGGGGCTGCGCGGGGGCTGCAGGGGCCGGGCCACACCCTCTCCGCACCACCATCAGGTTGGACTTCTCTGGGGCACAGAGTGGAGGGGAAGCAGAGGTCAGAGGCAAAGGGTCCCAGGGGGTTCATGTGCTCCCTGAGTTAGCTTGGGGACCCCAGAAGTTGACCCTGAACTACAGGCTCCAGGGAGCCATCCCTTCCAACAGTGAAATCCTCCCAGCTTTGCCTGGATCAAGCCGCACCTGAAGGGTGAAACCCACCCTTGAGCCCATCACATTTTCTCCCCCTAAACCACCTCGACCCGCAGTTTCTGTCCCTCACCATCACCCAGGAGTCGTCACAGACGCGGAAAATCAGGGGCCGAACCTTTGGGTGTGGGGGCGCAGCAGGTGGTGAGGCTCAGGGCCACGCCGTCCACACGCAGTACGCCCTCGCGGCAGGCAACCAGGAGCTCCCTGAGGCTGCCGTGAGGCCGGCTGAGGCCGACCAGGCAGAAGCTCCCAGTGGGGTCCCGGCGGATGAGGCAGCCCTTGTAGTCAGGGCCTATGGGTGTCTGCAAGGGAGGGGCCCCTAAGTGGTGGGTTGGGCTTGCATCTGAGACCCTCCTGCCTCAGCCTCCTGCGATTCCAGGCGTGTGACATCACTCTGGACTTGAGGACTCCAGGAGGTCCACCCCACCCCCTGACCCCGGAGGAGAACCAACTTGGACACAGGCCGTGAGCAGAAAGCCGTCAAAGTCCTGCGGGCTGCGGCGGAGCACGTAGGAGCCCGGGACTGAGCCCCGGGCCTTCAGCTTGTGGATGGCGAAGTCCAGGCTGTGGGGAAGGCGAGATGGAAGGGAGAGCAGAGAGAGAGAGGGAGGTGGAGGCAGACAGGCAAGGTCGGGCCTCGATCTGCGTTCTGGTCCCTCTACCGCCTGGGATCCGCCTGCCTCAGCCTCCCCCGTCCCGGCGGCGATCTGAGTTCCTGACCCCTGACCCAGGCTCCGGTCCTTACGTGATGGGGCCGTGGCAGTCCTCGGCCACCTCCTCCAGCAGCCGCGGTGGCGCCACCTCCTTGCAGAAGAAGTGTCGCGGGTCGCACGTCAGGCGGAAGTAGCCGTCCACGAGCGCCACGAAGGACAGCGCGGCGGGCAGCGCCGGGAACTCGGCCTCCTGCGGGGACGCGGTCAGCGTGCGCAAGTCTTTGTAGATAGGGAGTGGTAGAGGATTTGAAGGGAGAACAGGGGAATGAGGAAAAATTAAGAACAAAGATGGATTTTGTAAAGGTGCAAATTTCCAAGATGAATGTCATTATAATTTAAAAAGGCAATAAATACTGTCTACAGTTGGCAATACATAAAAATACAAATATTAATATTAGAATAATTGCAATAAGTGAAAAATGAGATGATGACACAAATGGCATAAAAGGCCTGTTCACAGAGAGAGTGACAGAAAACCAAATATAGGGAAATAAATGAACACACAGATAAGTGAGGCTTACAGAACCCCAAACAGACATGACCAAAAAAGAGGTCTTTCTGCATGACATTATACTCAAAATTTCAGAAGTCAATCACAGGGACTAAAACATAAAAGCTGCAAGAGAAAGAAAAAATTCCAGAAAGGGATAAACTGATAAAGATCATAGCAGATGTCTCTCTCCAAACTTTAATGGCTACTAGTACTTGGAGTGAACTGCTGCAAACCTTAAAACATAACAATTTGTAGCTCTGGTTATCTATCCAGCAAAAATTTCCTTTAAAGTTGAGGGACAAATAAGTCATTTCCCTGACAAGAGGTACCACAAGAAATTGTGACCATCAAGCCAGCATTACAAAAGCTTGTTAAGCATATCCTAGAAAGAGACTATGAATCTAGCAATGCCAACAAAGCAAAAAGAATAAATACAACTAGCAGGATGAGGAGCTAGCCAAAAAGGGGGGAAAAAATTAGAAATCAGCCACAGGAAAATAAAGTAAGGACTGGAATAAGTCAACACCTCTCTATAATAACTCACAATGAATGAGCTCATTTCTCCCTTTAAAAGATAGACTGGCAGAATGGATCAAAAAACAAAACCCTTGGGACTGTGGATGTAGTGCAGTGGCCCTGCACCTGCTTGACAAGTGCAAGGATCTAAATCCAATCCCTGGTACGAGAAAAACAAAACAAAAAAACAACAACAACAGCAATATGCAGCATAAAATGAATACATGTAATTAAAAAAATACTCACAAACTAAAAATCAATGAATGGAAAACAATATTTTACACAACAGGAACTGGGCAAAATGCAGGAGTTGCTATCCTAATTTCAAACACAGTTGATTTCAAGCCAATACTGATCAGAAGAGATAAAGGAACAGTTTAACAGGAAGAGTTAACAATTATAAATATATACACATGGAGTACTGATGCATCCAACTTCATACAATAGAGATGGGGTTTTAGCTCAGTGGTTCTGTTGCCTGCCTTGCAAATGCAAGGTCCTGAAGGAGCCCCGCCCAGCCGTGAGGCCCGCTGTTACCCTGCCGACCCTCACCTGGAAGAAGAGGTGCTCCAGGACGGGCAGGTCAACGATGGCGCTGGCCAGGTCCTTGCGGAGCCCGAAGCGGTGGCATTTCTCCAGCCCGAACCAGCTGGGGAAGTAAAACCTGGGGCGAGGGCGGGGAGGAGCCCTGGGGTGAGGATGGCACTGCCACGGCTTGCTGTGTGACCCGTGGAAAGTGATCCACCCTCTCGGCCTCAGTATCCCCATCTGTTTAATGGGCGTTGAGAATGCTGTCGAGGTGCAGGGACGGGATAATGTGGGGTGATCCCCTGGAGGGGCGGGTACTTCCTACCGGAGCCTGTAGACCAAGATTTGGGTGCCCACGTCCTCCACAGAAAAGATGTGGCTTGGGGGGAACCAGCAAGACAGGTCCTCTGTGGCCAGTGCGAAGAGAGAGTGGTACACGGGCAGGATACCTACCGAGATGGCCCATCCACGATATGTACTCCTAGGCCTCAACTCCCCACCTTCCTCCTAAGCAAACTCCTACACATCCCTCAAAGCCCCAGTTGCAATGGCAACTCCTGCAGACATCTATTCCCACTCCCAAACTGGTCCCCCCCCCACAGTCCCGTGTTTCCCTCTGGCCGAGTCCTTAGGGATCTACTGACCACTGGCCTTGGCGGCTTGCACACACAGCTCCTCAGCTGAATGGTCCCCGAAGGAGAAAGACAGGCACTGAGGGGGGCCAGGGCCCCGAGGAGGCAGCAGCACATGCAGAGCCCCGGCCTCTGAGGATGAGAGGCTGCAGGAGCGCTGAGAGATCAGGGGCGTCTCCTCACTTGGGGGCGCCATGACTGCAACCTGCGGGGACCCAGAGAGAGACAGATGGGGACAAGCAGGAGGGCCTGAGTGCACAGGGAAAGTGAGGCACCCTGGTCCCCAGGTTCCTGACGGTATCAGGGCAGACATCACCAGCTGACCACAGCTCTGGTCTGCCTGATACCTCCACATCTCCCTGGCAACCAGCCCATCCCACCCAGGGCAGGAATGAGCAGTCGATCACAGGTGCACCGATTTGCCTGACCAAGAACTGAAAAGCTGGGTGCTGGCTTGTGCTTGGGGAGGTTTAGGGATGGGGCGGGAGTGGACATCGTTCCCCCTGGCCCATCTGGGGCCATTTGGGGAGAGTCTGGTTGGATGACTCAGCCTTGGCAACTTAGGGAGACCCTGTCTCAAAGTAAAAAATAAATACGGCTAATTCGAGGCCCCGAGTTCAATCCCCAGTATGGTAAAACAAAATTTATTTTGTTTTGTTTTTGTTGTTTGTTTTTTTGTTTTTGGTTTTTTGTGGGGTTTTTTGTTTGGTTTTTGGTTTTTTGAGACAGGGTCTCACTATGCAGTTGAGTCTGACCTGGAATTCACTATGTAGCCCAGGCTGGACTCGAACTCACAGTGGTCCTCCTGCCTCAGCCTCCCGAGTGCTGGGATTACAGGTGCGCGCCACCACACCCGGTGGTAAAACAAAATTTAAAACCTATGTTCCAGGCCAGGGATTTAGCTCAGTGGTTCTGCCACATGCCTCAAAAGCGCAACGACCCGTGTTCGATCCCTGATACAAAACTACAAACAAATTATGTTCCAAAGTACCCAACACACACACTGGGTTGGGGTGAGACACAGTATTTTTGTTTTGTTTTTTTGAGACAGGTTCTCACTCTGTAGTTGAGAATGGCCTTGAATTCAATATGTAGCCCAAACTGGGCTTGAACTTGTGATCATCCTGCCTCAGCCTCCCGAGTGCTGGGATGACAAGGGCGCCACCACACCCAGTTTGAGACACAGGATTAATGTTTAAGGAAGCCGGCAGGATAGCTTCCTGCTGGTGGTAGGTGAAAAACCTCAAACTCTGGGTTCAAATCCCACCCCACCAATTCCCAGAGGCATGCCCCTCCAGCCCCAGGACCCGCTTCTGTAACTGTGCAGTGGGGCTGACTCCCCTCCCTTGCAGGAAGGTGGCTGCCTGTACACAACCCGGGCTCGAAGTATCACCACAGTTAATCAGCATGAACCCTCAGCCAGGATGCAGTAAATGCCTGTTAACCAGACAGGAAGGACATCGGAGCGGGGGCACCCAGAGAACCCAGGAGCTCTGTCATCGGGCCACGCCCCCAGCACTTTTTAGGTTCCAGTATAGATCTCAGTACATGGCCCAGGCTGGGCTTGTAATTGTGATCCTCCTGCCTCAGCCTCCTGAGTATCTGGGATTATAGGTATGCCCAGCGATAAACACAATTGTTATTTCTGTTAATGGTGCAGAGAAGAAAGAAAAAGTCCCCGGCGCTCTGCTCCAGCCCAGGATCCTAGGTGGGGGCTGGGCACTGCGTCCCAGG
The DNA here is from genome assembly GCF_012274545.1 of Fukomys damarensis. Classification (NCBI taxonomy): domain Eukaryota; kingdom Metazoa; phylum Chordata; class Mammalia; order Rodentia; family Bathyergidae; genus Fukomys; species Fukomys damarensis. Next base: position 1,562,775 of record NW_022900949.1, read on the forward strand.
AGACTGGTCCGAGTGCACGGGCTGGGATCCCGGGTTCCTGGTGGGGGGCTCAGAACCAAGAGCCAGAGAAGGGCTGAGGGACCCCAGGACCCTCCAGCCACCCTGTGTCCCCTGGCGCCCAGGGCCTGGCCAGACTCGCGGGACCCCCCAGCAGCTCTTACCTAGCGTGCAGGGACTCTGGGCCGAAGACAGGAAGGCAGGCTGGGAGGCAGCGGCAGGAAAGTCCCGCTGCCGCCTTCCTGTGTGGGCCCCTCGACTTCCTGAGCTCAGTCATTTACGGAAAGTCAGGCCCGCGAGGGGGTGGAAGGCGACAGGGCCCAGGCGGGGAGGGGCGGCTCGGACAAGGGACGGCCCACGACGCATGCGCAAGGCTGGTCCGAGTGCACGGGCTGGGATCCCGGGTTCCTGGTGGGGGGCTCAGAACCAAGAGCCAGAGAAGGGCTGAGGGACCCCAGGACCCTCCAGCCACCCTGTGTCCCCTGGCGCCCAGGGCCTGGCCAGACTCGCGGGACCCCCCAGCAGCTCTTACCTAGCGTGCAGGGACTCTGGGCCGAAGACAGGAAGGCAGGCTGGGAGGCAGCGGCAGGAAAGTCCCGCTGCCGCCTTCCTGTGTGGGCCCCTCGACTTCCTGAGCTCAGTCATTTACGGAAAGTCAGGCCCGCGAGGGGGTGGAAGGCGACAGGGCCCAGGCGGGGAGGGGCGGCTCGGACAAGGGGTGACAGCAGCGACGGGGCCTCGCCCCACCAGACTCAGGGTACAGCAAGCCCGGGCCTCAGTTTGGCCACCCGCGCACGCGGGGTTATGTCCACTGCGGGACCCGCTTCACACCCAGGGAAGGGAACGAGCTGCCTTTGCTAAGGGCGGAGACCTGGAAGCTGCCCCTGGCACAGGTTAAGCCCTCTCCTGAGATCTTTCTGCAAGGGCTTGGGGTTCCCAAAGCCCAAGCAGCCAGGCATAGTATTGCACACCTGTCATCCCAGCACTCAGGAGGCTGAGGCAGGAGGATCACAGTGAGCTCAAGGCCAGCCTGGGCTACACAGTGAGACCCTGTCTCAAAAAACAAACAAAATCCTCAGCAGACCTGGTGCCTCTCACAAGCAAAGAGGCTGACAAAACAAAGCATCACCCACTAGTTATTTCAGGGACCAGGGCGTCCCCGGAAGCCGGTGTCAGGGACGCGGTGACCCTGAGGCACCAGGGTCAGCTGCCGATGAAATGCGTCCCCACCTCAGCCCCAGGACGCACTCAGCTCCCAGAAAGGTCAGCAAGCTTCTGCCAAGAACTCCTGGGTGTCGCTCTCTGGAGCACCTTCCAGCCTGAGCCACGAGGAGGTGCGGCTGAGACAGAGGTGGGGAGCCGCAGGGAGGGAGGGGACAAGTGCCAACCCCACGGGGAACTTCCCAGGCAAAGCCAGAACCAGTCCAAGAAAAGCAACTGCAGTGATTCAGGTACCAGGGCTGGAAGGCCGCGCCTTCACCTCCAGAAAATCCGTGGCTCTTTTATCTTTCATTTTGAGACAGGATCTTGCTAATTCTCTAAATTGCCCACCCTGGGCTCCAACTTGTGATCTTCCTGCCTCAGCCTCCCAAGTACCTGGGATTAGAGGTGTGCGCCACTGCGCCTGGCTATTTTGGCTTTTCTGTTGTTGTTTTATTTGTTTGGTTTTGGTTTTGGTTTTTCAGACAGGGTCTCCTATGTAGCCCAGGCTGGCCTCGAACTCACAACAATCCTCCTCCCTCAGCCTCTCGATACTGGGATCACAGGCGTGCGTCACCACTTCTGGTGTTACAGTCTGTGCTGTTTCATTTGCTGCCAGGAGGCTCTGTGCTTTATTCTGTGCACAAAGCACATTTCCAGACTAAAGAGAGTTCAGTTGCATCCTGGCATAAACACCTTCAGTTGTTTTGTTTTTGGGTACTGGGGATCGAACTCGGAACCTTGCGCTTGCAAGGCAGGCGGCGGAGCCACTGAGGTACATCCCGGACCCTAAACACCTCCAGTTTTAAGAAGAGCTGTGCCCTCTGCCATCTGCAATGCCGTCAGGAGCTGTCACGGTGTGGAGAGTCCCCAGAGGCCTTGCGCGCTATGGGCAGGACTTTCGGAAGGTGACCAGATGCAGGGGCCCACAGCGGACTTCCCACTAGGGGGCGGGGCCTGGCTGGAAGATGGCGTCGTGGGCGTGGCTGGGGGCGTGGCTGGGTTTACTCCTCCCAGCCGGGCTCCTCCCTCTCTCTGCTGCCCATCTCCAGGGCCTGCCACCATGTTGCTTACTACGCAAGACACACGTCACCTTCTAGTTGTGCAAATATATATGTGAGTGTGAGGGCGTGTGCGAACTGCATAAAGGGGCAATTCTGGGCGGCGGCGTCATGACACGTCGGCCTGAGTGATTAAGAGACACCCAACAACACACAACTGCCAGGCCGGCCGGACGTGGGGCGCACGCCTGTGATCCCAGCACTCGGGAGGCTGAGGCAGGAGGATCGCTGTGAGTTCGAGGCCAGCCTGGGCTACACAACAAGACCCTGCCTCAAAACCAAAAGGAATGAGTCATGGTCTGCGGGGACTTCGGCGTGGGGACTCTGGGAACTCCTCTGGAAGGAGATGAAAGGTATGGTCTGTGCTATGAAGGCGTGATGGTCCCTGCACAGGTGACAGGAAAATCCCATTTTCTAAGTGAGAAAATAGCTGAGGTCCATATGCAAGGAAAAGGATTGCCCCAGGCTGTCTTGAGAAGGAAAAAAATTTTTAACTGATTTTCTATCCTGAACCTGCGGTTTCTATATTTTTTTACCTTTTGTTTTTGTTTGTTTGTTTTTGAGACAAGTTCTCACTGCATAACCCAGGCTGGCCTTGAACTCACGGTGATCCTCCTGCCCCAGCCTCCTTAGTGCTGGGATCACAGGTGTGTGCCACCATGCCCTGCTCTTTATTTTTCTTTGAGATAGGGTCTAAGTTACCCAGGCCAGACTTGAAATCGAAATCTTCCTGCCTCAGCTTCCCAAGTAGCAGGAATTATAGGCTCATACCACTGTACCAGCCACATTATACTCTTACCACCAGAAAAAAAATGGGAGATGGAATACATCTTTTTTAACTCTCCTTTGTAGCAGTAGTGAAAGAAAAAAGTTAAAATATTGCCATGGTTTGTGTGTGTCACCTGAAAACTCCTATGTGGAGACCCAGGGAGCAGATCTGGGCCGAGTGCTTGCCAGGAATGTGCAAGGTCCTAGGTTCAGTCGCCCCGAAAGGAATCAGAACCCAAACTGATGCGCCCAGAGCCGGGCGTGGTGGCGCACGCCTGTAATCCCAGCACTCTGGAGGCTGAGGCAGGAGGATCACTGAGTTTGAGACCAGCCTGGGCTACATAGTGAGTTCCAGGTCAGTCTCAACTACATAGTGAGACCCTGTCTCAAAAAACCAAAAAATTAAATAAATAAAAGTAAAAAATAAAAAGGGCTTGGGTGCAGTTTAGTGTGAAGGCCCTGGGTTCCATCTTCAGTAGTGGAAGAATAGAAAACAGCCCAAAGACTGGAGATCTTTCGCCGCAGAAGTGTGTAAGGTGCCCGGCGGCACAGGAAGAGGTGCGCAGTGTCATTAGTCACGAACCGCGGAGCAGCGCCAGAGCCAGGTGACACTTCACAGCCCCAAGGGCAGCAGTTGTGTCGGGCTCCAGAAAACGAAAAGGAGGAGGGGCTCAGTTTTGCTCCCTCCAGAAATGGAGCCATCCCGGAGTGGCATTCCTACCCTCTTATTCATCTGTCACAGCACCCTTCCTTTCTGTGTGTTTGTCTTACGGCTGTTTTTTATTCCTGTGGAGTTTTGTTTGCTCATTTGTCTTTTGCGATGTGGGGCAAGTCTTCTACCCCTGAGCTGCACCCTGGCTTTTTGTTGTTGTTTTATTTTGAGAGGGGATCTCATGTGGTTGCCCAAGGTCTCAAACTTGAGATCCTCCTGCCTCAGCTTCCCAAGTGCTGGGCCCACCGGTGTGCACCACCACAAGTGGCTGGCAGTGGTCTCTGGAGGGGACGCACACGCTTATGCGTTGGGGAAGGGAGCCGGGAGCCCGTGTGGGCAGAGGAGGGAGGCTGCTGCTACTGCCACTGTCTCGGACTCATTTTTTCTTTGTCAAAGGCATCTTGTGCTAATCATGTTTGAAAGATAGATATTGGCTTTAATAAGGAAGCATCTAACTGCACAGAATGGGAAAATTAATGAGTTATTAGAACCGCTGGCCAAACGTTGACCAGGAAGCAAAAAAAAAAAAAAAAAAAACCCAAAAAACCACCCAGAACAAAGCAGCGAGGCTCAGGAGCCTGCACTGTGATTCCCAGTCCCAGCAGGGAAACTGAGGCACTGGTTGTCTGATCTTGGGAAAGGAGGGGCCGGCTCTGCCTCCACTGCCCCAAAGACAAGGAGAGGAAGCTGGAGCAACAGGGAAAGGGCTGTGTGCATTTTTCTAATTCTGTCATGTTTTTTTTCCATTTCCCCAACCATTGTTCCTGGGTTTTTATTTTGATTTGGTTTTGTTCAGTGATACCGGGGAATGAACCCCCCCCCCCGGAGTACTGAGCTGCACTCCCGGCCCTTTATTTAATTTCTTATTTATTTAAACCAGGGGGTGGTGACACATGCCTGTCATCCCAGCACTCAGGAGGCTGAGGCAGGAGGATCCCGTAGAGTTCAAGGTCAGCCTGGGCTGCACAGTTCAGAGCCAGTCTGAGCTGGATAGAGACCCCATCTCAAAAAGCCAAAACATAAAACTAAATAAATAACAATAATAAATTGCCCAGGCTGCCTCAAACTTGCAACTCTCCTGCCTCAGCCTCCTAAGGAGCTGGCGTCACATGTAGCATGTACCCTCTCGTTTCCTCCCTCATTTTGGCTTGTAGGGTGCTTGGGATGGAACCCAGAAAGTCCTGCGTGCTGAGCAAGTGTGGCCACAGAGCCCCAACCCTAGAGGCTCGTTTTCTTTGGGTTTTTTGTTTGTTTGTTTTTCCGTTTGCTGAGACAGGGCCTGGCGGTGCAGCCCCGACCCTCCGGCTTCGCAGACGCTTCCTTCCGCACCAGTCAGGTTTGGGCCAGGACCCGGGGTGACTCTGTGCGGCCCCTCCCCGAGCTGCGGGCAGCTGAGGCCCGCGCGCCAGGGAACAATCGGACCTCAACCCGCGCGGGCCCCGCATCCGGTCCTCCGCCTGGGTCCCCGGGCTCTTCTGCTCCCCCTGGTGGACACCGGCGGCAGCGCCTTCCGATGGAGTCGCCCCGTGCCTGCCCGACCAGGGAAGGGGTTCTGGCCCCCCAAGAAAACGCCGGAGGTGAAATCCAGAGCCAGAAAATTCTCCCAATTAAAACGGCCATTAAGGAAAATGAAAGCCGGCCTCGACAGGAGCGTGCGGGCTTTCTTAGCTGCATTATTCACAGTAGCTAAAAAGTGGAAGACCCAGATACTGAACACTGAGGAGCAGATAAAGTGTGGTGCATCCAGCTGAGCGCGGTGCTGCATTCCTGTAATCCCAGCACTGGGGAGGCTGAGGCAGGAGGATCTTCACAGGTTCAAGGCCAGCGTGGGCTACATAGCTGCGCGCAGCTCGGGGAGGGGCCGCACAGAGTCACCCCGGGTCCTGGCCCAAAAAGAATATGAATAAACAAATAAAACTAAATAACAGTAGTGACTACCCTAGCCTGCATTGTACAATTTAGTTCTTTGAGATGAGTCTCACTGTTTCCCAGGCTGGCCTCAAACTCCTGGGCTCACGTGAACTTCCTGCTTCAGCCTCCTGAAGTGAGTTGTATCTCACTTAAGTTGTTACTGATTGGGGGCAGGGGCACTGCTGGGGATGGAAACCAGGCTTTGCCGATGCTGGGGGAGCACTCAGCTACTGAGCCACAACCCCAGCTCCGGCTGTTATTAAATTGTTAGGTTTTTTTAGGGCCGGGATTTAGCTCAATGGTTCTGCCAGCTGACTCACAAGCACAAGGTCCCGAGTTCAATCCCCAGTACAGATATATATTTTTTTGATTTTTGGAGTTTGTCTGTTTGCTCGTTTGAGACAGGGCCTCACCATGTAGGCCAGGCTGGCCTCAAACTTGAAATGATTCTCCTGCCTCAGCCTCCAGAGTGCCAGGATGACAGGTGTGCACCTTCATGCCTCACTTTCTAATTGTTTCCTTTGCTCCTAGGAGCTTCCCAGGATTCTTCATGCCTGAGAAAACTGCTCAGCCAGAGGGTGTGGGCTGGATCTGGCTTGTCCTTTGCTTTTTTTTTTCTTTTTTTTTTTTTTTTGTACCGGTGATCCGGGAATCGAACTCGGCACCTTGCGCTTGCAAGGCAGTGGGTGGAAACACTGAGCTAAATCCCTGGCCCAAGCATCCCCTCTTGATTTGAGAGCTTCCTGGGTGGTGGTCACCAAGGTGTCCCAAGACCTACTTCCCAGTGCTCAGGGCTTTCGTATGGAATGAATTGGACAATAATCCTTGCTGCCTGAAGGCTGAGTCTGTTTTCTTAAGACTCTGTCTTATAGCGAAGGGATTTTCAAGGACTGGTTTCCTGGCCTTGAGACTCGTGTCTAAAATGCAGACTGCCAGTAGGGGCTGGTTACCTCTCCATCATGGGGAGTGAAATAGGCTCCGCCCTATGCTTGTTTTTTCTGTCCTGGGGATGGGGCCCTGGTCCGCTGGAGCTCTGGGGCTGGATCCAGTGGATTCTGGGGCCCTGACCTTCCCTGTCCCCGACCCCAAGATCTCTCAGAAAGGAAGCGAGGAAGTGGGGTTTAAATCTCACCTGCCAGGAAACATGAGCGGGACTCCAAGTAACAACAAATAGCATTCCAGCACTTAATAAGGTTTGCAGTGAACATCTCTGGGAGGAAAAAACATTTTTATTCCCAATGGAAACTCTTAGGCCAGGGATGGCGAATGTTTTAGAGACCAGAGCCCAAACTGCAACCCAACACCCACTTCCTTATCGCAGACTGAACCTAACACTGAGGTTTTAGTTTAGCAAAAACAACTCACACAAGCTGGGTGCGGTGGTGCACGCCTGTAATCCCAGCACTCAGGAGGCTGAGGCAGGAGGATCTCTGTGAGTTCGACACCAGCCTGGGCTACACAGTGAGTTCCAGGCCAGTCCAACTACATAGTGAGACCCTCTCTCAAAAAAAAAAAAAAAAAAAAAAAAAAAAAAAAAAAAAAACTCACACATCAGCAGCATCTTTTGTCTTAAAGGGAAAACACAACAACAGATTTTTCAATGACACAAACAGCTTTTTATTGAAAGGTTAAAGTGTGCGTTTGGAGTGCTTCTGCACAATTCGCGTGATCTCTGCGGCTGTGTGCACGCTGATAATTTGTCAAACCTGGGCTCACGGGTCCTTGGTTTGACAGTCTGTTTCTTACATTGGATCGGATACACAGGAGGCCCCGACGTACGAACAAGTTCCACTTCAGAAGGACGCTCACCGGCCGCACTGGCTGGCATCCCCGGCACGGTAAGTCTCAGGCTCCTTGGGCACAAACACAATGTCTGTGGCTCTGTGCTTCCCAGCGGCCCCCGCCATGTCACCGCCGCTGGCTTGTCCTCGCGAGCAGACACCGCCGTGACAGTGCCCGGCAGACGCACAACTTACTTCACCGACTTGTCCGCATCTGGGGTGTCTATAATGTGAGGTCCGCTCGTATCCGTGAAAGTTCGCGGCTTGAATGTTCGGAGGTCGGCGACTTACAGTAACTCAAAGCCGAAAACAGCTGCTCACAGGCCTGCGATGATCCAAACAAAGTCAGCAAAGCAATCCCGAGTGCTTTCATGGACTTAAAATGCTTCGGCAGAGAGTTCCACACTTTGAGAATCTCATTTTCCGAACTGCTCACCGAGCCGCCCTCTCTCCTCCCTTCACACTCCATCTTCTCTGTCTTCTCAAGGGTGGCACGCAGGTCGCAGAATTTATTTGTCCACATAGAGCTTTCTTGAAATTCCAACAGCTCCATTTCCAGATTCCCACAATCTAGCCAGTGTAAGCAGGAAAGATCGAGTCCTTCAAATCTGGCTTTATCTGGCGAAGTAAGAAAGCACAGGGCTGTCTCCATCTTACGGAACTGCAGAAACCGGTCACTGAACGTCTCCTTTGCAGCGGCTACGATGCTAGAAAATTCCTTGCAGCGCTCCTGAAGGCTTGTAGGATCGCCTGCAAAGGCAGGATGTTCTAAATGCATTTTTAGGCTTGGGAAGTATTTCAGCTGCCCGCTTTCCAGATCTCTTTCAAACACCTGCAGTTTTCTCTCAAATGTTTTGATATCGCAAAACATCCTTTCTGCCGTCTTCCCTACACCTTGCAGCTTTCGGTTCAGTACACTGAAGTGCAGGGTCCAGTCTGCGAAAAACACGAGGCTGCTCAGCCAGGCCCCATCAGCGAGCTGTGGGTGGTCCTGCCCGTTTTCATCCATAAACAGCCTCACTTCATCCAAGCAGGCTACAAATCTCTGCAGCACCCGGCCCCGGCTCAGCCATCGGATGCTTTCGTACATATGCAAAGCACCGTACTGAGCCTGGACCTCGTCAAGCAGGGCTTGAAACTGTGGACAATGAGGAGCGTCAGCAATGATGTAATTCACCATTTTTGTGACGTCTTTGAGGATGCCGTCTAATGTTCTGCTGCTTCCCCTGGTGCAGAGAGCTTCTTGATGTATAATACAAGGAAAGTGAATGACGGGATGTTTTGCTTCTTTAACAAAGAGCTGCAGGAAACCAGACGTGGCCCCCACCACGCAAGGGGCCCCATCACTCGTAACTGAAACCACTTTTTCTGGTCTTATGTCATGCGACAAAAAAGCCTCCATCACAGCGTCGTAGATGTCCACCCCTCGTGTTCTTCCAGGCAGGGACACGAGGTTCACCAGCTCTTGTCGCATGGTGTCACCAACGGCGTAGCGCAAAATCACTGCTAGCCTCACGTGGTCACTTCTATCTGTGCCTTTGCACAAGCACACGGAGTAACAGGCCGCCTTCTGCAAGTGAGTGGTGCGCTGCTGACCAGCATCACTTGCCGCGCACACGATCTGATCGTTAACAGTACTTCTGCTCAGGGGCATCTCAGAGATCCGTTGCATAATTTTATCCTTGTTTGGGAAATCATGAAAAAGGGAATCACTCCCAGACAACATGGCCATTTTGATAAAATCCCCGTCGGCGAGGGGTTTGCCGTGTTTCGCTATGCACAGTGAAATTTGAAAGCTGGCAGCGGTCAGATACTGGGAATGATATTTCCTCAGTTTCCCTTCAAGAAACTCTTTCCTTTCAGCTTCGCCAAGCTTGGCAACACTTCTGTGGTTGGTGTCAAAGTGCCGCCTGACACTTGATGTGCGACACACAACGCTCACACTACACAGAATACATAACGCTTTCCCATGACGCTCTATCACCCCAAATGACTCTGTCCAGGCCTCTTGGAACGATCTTCCGCTATCTGTTTTCAGTTTTGCTTTTTTTGGTGTAGACATTTTGCGGGGGGCTCAAGGCTTGGAGTCTATAAAAACACAATTCTTTTTAAGTGAAGCACCCAATGCAAATCATCCCTATACCAAAAATAGCTCACACCATCCGTTAACGCTAAAGAACTGGATATCGGTCCCGGATCAACAATCTAGAACAGTGATTCTCGGCTGCGGTTGCCCTTGAATTTGCTCACCACCACCGCAAGGGGACGATGTTCCACCGGCCACCAGCTTTTGGCCCGCTCTGAAAAAGGCCTCTGAATGCATCTGCTACCTTGCAGAGGCTTCCGCTAAAATCACAACTAGCCCAAGCAAATATATATCCTTGCTCTTGTTTTCCTAAATTCTTCACAAATAACTAAATATGATGCCACAGATCCAAATAGTCTAGGGGGATCAGCAAACATTAAAAGAATCTTAAGTCTCTAGAACATCTCGTTGATAAGTCTTAAGACATTAAATTTCAATTTTCCATAAGAGAAGTCAAAACTACAATCTTGCATGAATAAAAACAAATGTATGAAAACTCACAGCCAGTCCAAGCAAATACACACACACACACACATGATGCCACAGATCCAAATAGTCTAGGGGGATCAGCAAACATTAAAAGAATCTTAAGTCTCTAGAACATCTCGTTGATAAGTCTTAAGACATTAAATTTCAATTTTCCATAAGAGAAGTCAAAACTACAATCTTGCATGAATAAAAACAAATGTATGAAAACTCACAGCCAGTCCAAGCAAATACACACACACACACACACAACATCGCCCGGCGAGGCTACTCCCGAGCATGCGCATATCCCCAAGAAGCACTGTTACCTGCTGTTCCGCCGCTGGGAACGCTAGAGCGAGTGGGGTCACATGCGGGCAGAGCAGGCTCTGTTTGCCTGCTGCGGCACTCGTGCCATAGGTTCGCCACCAGTCTTAGGTACATGGCTTGAGACCTCTTTGATACATCTACAGGGAAGAAGAGGCCTGGGGTGGGAATTAAACAGGAAATAGAAACATGGCCCGCCAATGCCACCACTCCCAGAGTGCCATGCGTTCCCACGCGTCCTTAGGGTCGCGGTGGACGGAGCCGACCTCCCTGCGCTGCCTCCTGGGAAATGTAGTTTGGCTGCAGAGAGGTGGGGCTGTGAAGTCTCGGCGAGCCGGAGCCAATGAAAAAGCCGACCTCTTTGAGCACAGGGCCAAGAAGCCAATAGACTCGCGAAGCCCAGAGGGAGGGACTTCCGGCAGTGAGTCGTGGTGAGCGTCTGCGCTCAGAAAAGCACTTCCTTTTTGTGGGTGGCTGCAAGCGAGGCGGTAGCGCCATGAAGGCTTCGGGCACAGTAAGTCCCTCGCGGCGTGTCTGTGGCCCGGGCGGGGCAGCGCGGACCCCGTCGGTAGCCCCGGGGAAGCGCTGCGTGCCGGGTGAGTGGTGGTGCGGCCCTCTGGGTCGCAGGGCCTGGCGTGGAGCGATCGTGGGGCCTAAAGGGCCGGGTCTGCTTCCCAGTGCGGGGCACGGGAGGCACAGTTCGTAGTGCTGTGCCCTCTAACCTGGTCGAGCCATTGGGCCTCAGTTTCCCTTGTAAAGTAAGTGGGAAAGGATGTGGCATTGCTAGGGAGACAAGAAAATTACAAAACTCCAGCTGGAGCTGGGGGCGCTAGGTTCCCTGTGCTGGCCTTAAAGGCAGGCGGCGGGGGAGTTGGGGGGAGCTAGGCCGGTGGGTCGTGTGCAGAGCAGGAAGGACTTCGCGGTTATTTATGATGGTGTTAGTGAAAAGCAGGGGTTATTGGGCCCGGAATTTAGCTCAGAGGCACCGCACCTGCCTCGCATACACAAAATCCTAAGTTCGATCCCCAGGGTCGGGGGGGGGGTGGGGTGGGGTGGGGGTCAGGGATTATTCACAAAGGTGGCTTTTGTCGACGTATCACGGGCGCTGGGACTTGACAGAAGGTCACACCTTCACCCGCACTTTTTTTTTTAAGTAAAGATTGACACTAAGAAGTTAACAGTGAACTACCTCACCGGCTGTTTTTCACTTTGAGGCCGGTTTTCCATTAGTTACCCAGGCTGGAATTAAACTTGTGGTAATTTTCTATCCTGTGCCTCCCAGGGTGCTGGGATTACAGGCACGCACTGCATGGGCAACCCCAGTCCTGGTTTGTTTTTTGATGTTATTTGTTTGTTTGTTTCTTTGGTTCTTTGAGACAGGGTCTCACTATGTAGTTGAGACTGACCTGGAACTCGCTATATAGCCCAGGCTGGTCTCGAACTCACAGCGATCCTCCTGCCTCAGCCTTCCGACTACTGGAATGACAGGCATGTGCCACCATACCCAGCTTCTAGACCTTTATTTTGTGAAGGATCCTCTGAAATTGCCTTGATTTTCCTTGAATTTGCCATCCTCTTGCCTTGGCCTCAGTCTGCCAAGATCACGGGTGTGTGCCACCGGACTGGACACCTTTGCACCTGCCGCTGGGAATGCTGGGGTGGCTTTGGGCCCACAGCTCAGCACAGACCTGGCTCTGCCAGAGGTGCGCTGTGTTGTGAGCCACGAGGTGGTGGGGATACTTTGCAGAGTGCCTCAGGGTGACTGGGGGCAGAGGAAGCTGCTGGCCTGGCCTCTGTTGCCTGCTGGGGGCAGAGGGAACTTTCCTGCCTGCCGCTGGGGCTCACTCGGGCCCTCATCCTGGGTCCTGGGTCCAGAGTCACCTGGGCTTGGCTCGCAGCCCACTCAGCCTTCCCCTTTCAGCTTCGTGAATACAAGGTGGTGGGGCGCTGCCTGCCCACCCCGAAGTGCCACACACCGCCCCTCTACCGCATGCGCATCTTCGCGCCCAACCACGTCGTCGCCAAGTCCCGTTTCTGGTACTTCGTGTCCCAGCTGAAGAAGATGAAGAAGTCCTCGGGGGAGATCGTCTACTGCGGGCAGGTGGGGCGGGCATGCCGTGGGATAGCGGGGGCTTGGAGCTGTGTCCCCCTCCGGGGGGCCCGGGGGCGGCTGCCCAGCGTCCCCACCTGCTGTGCTCCCTCACCAGGTGTTTGAGAAGTCCCCGCTGCGGGTGAAGAACTTCGGCATCTGGCTGCGCTACGATTCCCGCAGCGGCACCCACAACATGTACCGCGAGTACCGCGACCTGACCACGGCAGGCGCCGTGACCCAGTGCTGTGAGTGGGGGCCGGGGGGGGCCAGTTTCGGGGCTCCGCCTGAGCACGGGCCAGCCTCCCTTCCACTTGCACCTCAACCCAAGAATCGCCGCTTCTTGTAGTGGCGGTTTAAACAGGGGTGCACACAGCAAGTGGACCTCGTCGCCTTTGGGGGGCTGTGGCTGTGCCTGTCAAAGTGAATTTGGAGGTTCTACACCCCATGCAGCCAGGGACGACGAACCCCAAGTCAGGGTCACAGCAGCAGCTGCCAGGCCTGAGCGCCATCTCCCCGCTGTGTCCCCTGCAGACCGGGATATGGGCGCCCGGCACCGCGCCCGTGCCCACTCCATCCAGATCATGAAGGTGGAGGAGATCCCGGCCAGCAAGTGCCGCCGGCCGGCCGTCAAGCAGTTCCATGTGAGTGCCTGGCTCCCCTCGGTGCCTGACGCAGGAGCCCTGGGGGGCGGCGGGTGGCCACGCCTGGGCGAGCCCCGGAGTATGCTGAGGGCCCTCACCCCTCTCTCTGCCCCCACAGGACTCCAAGATCAAGTTCCCACTGCCCCACCGGGTCCTGCGCCGCCAGCACAAGCCCCGCTTCACCACCAAGAGGCCCAACACCTTCTTCTAGGGTGGCCGCTGTTCTGCCAATAAACTCCCTGCGTCCGCACTCCGCCCATGTTTTCTGTCACAACTCGCGGAGCACAGCAGGGGGCCTGAGGCTTCCAGTCCTGTGCCAGCCCAGGACCCAGAGGGCTCGCAGCCTTATCCCCGAAGGACCCCTTCGGGTTGGGACCCAGGCCACTGCACGGCTGCCCTAATCTGCCTAAGGAGCTTAGGGTCTCCAGGAAACCAGAGCATTCCAGGCCGGGCTGGCATCCCACCCGGAGCGACTCCATCAGCCCTGTCCCGGCTGTGCTTGGGCACAGGGTCCCCGTAAAGTGTGTGGGTAGGAAGGAGACTCGCAGTTCGGTGTCTGCAGGGGCCCCCGAGGCTGGAGACAGTGCCTGCTTCATCATCTCCCGCGCGGCCTGGCCCCGCCTCCAGCCCCCCACTCTCACCAGGGCTCAGTTGCCCTGGGCTGCAGCTAACATCTGTGCCCTTCCCATCTGCCAGGCTGGACTCGCCACCGCTTCTGCAATCCTGGACTTTTTCTACCTATTGTGTAAGGTCTGAATTCCACCCTGGCTCCACAGAAAGATTTCTGCCAGTTTCAGACAAGACCGGGTGCATTCTGGGCGGCATGGTCATAGGCTGCTGCGGTTTCATTAACCTTGTGGGTTTAGGCACAAATACATAGTCCTGTGTAGCACTTCTTCATTGTAATGGGAGCCCCATAATTAGATGCCCAGGAAAGATATTTCCCAGCCAACTTTTCAGTCAGGCTGGTCATGTGATACTAGTAGTGATAGGTGCCTGTATGGAGTATGGGTGCAATGGCCAGTGCTCTAGCAGCCATCTTGGGCCATGAAGGTACACTAGTTAACCAAAGGACAGAGACTGCGTATCTGACCCTGTGAGGTTCCCCACCTTTGCGCCCCCCCCCCAAGCTTGAATCTTTAAAGACTAGGACATGGAGCTGTAACGCACAGCCAGTCAGATGTGACTGAGTAGGTGTGGTGCTAGGGAGAGTCCCTGCCACCTTGCATGAGTGTGGCCATGTGGGGGCCCAGGGTCCTAGTACCAGTGAGCAGGTGGGAACCTCCAAGGCCAACAATCGGGCCAGTCTGGAGCGGACCTTGAGCTGAGGACCAGCAAGGTCCTCTGGCCCCTAACTTGCCCTCTGTACCTAGAGGAGGTCAGGTGTGGGGCTTCTGTTCCCAGTGGGGTGAAGGCTGTACGCAGCCAAGGTGCTCCTGCCTCAGCCAGCTGTTGGGGTTACAGGTGTGCACTGTCACTCCTGAGGTCCGTATTGGAAGTGGGGGGACAAGATGCAGACCCTGGGCCATCCTCAGGCCAGGGAAGTCGCCTTTTGGAGGTGTGGGTACAGGGGCTGTGTGGGGGACCCCAACCGGATGCTCCCAGGATCCCTTCCATCACCCTCCAGTCACACGGCAGACCCTGGGGCTAAGCACAGGCTGGGCTGAGGTCAAGGCACAGCAAGGGGGAGGAGGCCAGGAGGGCAGCGGGGAGACTCCAGGGTGCCCCTAGGTCCCCAGGCACGGGTGGAGGCAGGCCACAGTCTGTCAGCAAAGTGGCTGCCTGCCTCCCGAGTTCCAGGCAGAGTTCCAGACCAACGGGCTCCCAGCCTTGGCTGCGGCCTTTTCTGAAGTTCTTCAGGTCCCTTGCCGCTCCCCAAGCTTCCAACAGCTCCCCAGCACCCTCAAAACCAGATCCATGCCTCTCCCGGAGGCTGGGAGAGCCTCTGGCCACCCGTAGCTCATCCTGGCACCTTCGCACTGGAGTTTCCTGCCCCCAAGGCCCCTTCCCTCAGTTCATTTTTTGTTTGGGTTTGGTTTCTTGAGATGGCCTTAACGTGTAGCGCCGGCTGGCCTCAAACTCGCAGCGATCCTCCTGCCTCAGCCTCCCAGGTGCTGGGATGACAGGCGTGCGCCATCACGCCGGCTCCTGAGCTCTTCTCCATCTGCAGGTGTCCACTCACGTAGGAAGTCCCGTCCCGGGGACCCACAGAAAACCGCCCGCCCCCACCAGGCCGCTGCCCCCAAAAGCGGCTGGCTCAGGCCCACAGGCCTCGAGACCTGTCCCCAGC
>NW_022900949.1:1579280-1581297 GCF_012274545.1 Fukomys damarensis
CTTCCTTCTGGCCCCGCCCTCTCACCCCGCAGGTGCTCTACACCGGCATCGTGATCTACGCGCCTGCGCTCATCTTGAACCAAGGTGCGGTGGTGGGAGATCCGCCTGGGG
The DNA here is from genome assembly GCF_012274545.1 of Fukomys damarensis. Taxonomy (NCBI): domain Eukaryota; kingdom Metazoa; phylum Chordata; class Mammalia; order Rodentia; family Bathyergidae; genus Fukomys; species Fukomys damarensis. The sequence continues at coordinate 1,579,392 of NW_022900949.1, forward strand.
CCCAGGAGGGGAACGAGAGGGGGCCCACAGCAGGGGTGGCCTCATGGAGCTTCCGCTTTCGCAGTGACCGGTTTGGACATCTGGGCGTCGCTCCTGTCCACCGGAATCATTTGCACCTTCTACACGACTGTAGTGAGCTCCATGCCCGCGGGCCTCCCACGGGGGAACTCTGGGCCGCCCGCGCACTCCCTACCCCGCCTCTGCCCTCCTACCCTGTCCTAGCTGGGCCTCGGATTCTGTCTTTGTAATACAAGGGGTCTGAAAAGCTCGGTGCTGAGATCCAGGGAGGATCTCGCTTCAGGTTGGGCTGGATCCAGGGGCTCCCACAGCTTCTCCCGTCCCTCTCCCACTCTCCGGGCCGATTTCCCGCTACAGAAAGAGCTGGCTCCAACCTGGGGTTGGCAGAAGTCCCAAGTTCCCTCGAGGCCGCCCTAATCCGAGTCCCAGGGCAGTTTCTGGCTGGGGCGTTCTAATTGGCTAGTCCGCATCTGGGGGCGGAGCCAACCTTGGTAGCTTGGGAGGGGCGGGGCTCTTCCAAAGAAAAGCTCCCTGGGCCGCCCTGAGGAGGCTGCGGTAGGACATCCCGAAGGGCAGGAAGGACAGAAGGACCGAGAGTGGTCATAAGTCTCACGGCGACCCTCTGTCACTTACTAACTTATTGCATCCTCACAGCAGAGAGGGCAGGTCCTACTGACCCCACTGCACAGGTGGGGAAACAGAGGCTGAGAAGGGCGTTTGTCCTCATCAGCACCGGCCGCAGGGTGGGTCCGGCGCCCGCCCGCTGCGCTGTCCCGGACAGACGCGTGGCCTGTCTCCCGCAGGGCGGCATGAAGGCCGTGGTGTGGACCGACGCCTTCCAGGTGGTGGTGATGCTGAGCGGATTCTGGGCCATCCTAGCCCGCGGAGCTGTGCTCCTGGGCGGGCCCCAGCAGGTGCTCAGGCTGGCCCAGAACCGCTCCCGGATCAACCTGCTGGAGTGAGGAAATTCGGAGGGAGGGACGGGTGCTAGGTGCGGCTATGTCATCCCAGCTCCCCGGAGGGCTGAGGCGGGAGGGTGAAATGTATCCACTCAGGGAGACCCTGCCTCAAAAAACAAAAGGGCTGAGGATGCAGCTCAGGGTGAAGGCCTTGGGTCCCATCCCCAGCACCCACAAAAAGGTGGACAGGGGCATAGGGCAAAGGAGATGGCGTAGCCTCTCTGAGCTCCTGGCTGAGCAGAGAAAAAATGGTTTTTAATTCCATGAAAAAAAAAAAAACGGCTAAACTCCTACTCACCCTTCAAAACCCAATCCAAAAGTCCCTTAAAGTCTTGAATAGCTATCTGGGACCCCTAGAAAGGTAATCAGTGTCGCATCCTCTCATGGCCGACTCATGTTGCCGCCTGGCAGCTTTGACCCTGATCCTCGGAGCCGCTACACTTTCTGGACCTTCGTGGTGGGCGGCACGTTAGTGTGGCTATCGATGTACGGTGTGAACCAGGCACAGGTGCAGCGCTACGTGTCCTGCAGCACAGAGCGGAAGGCCAAGCTGTGAGTGTCGGGGGCCGAGGCCACGCGTCCGGGCACGCTGTGCCCTCCCCGGCTGAGCCGCCCCTCCCCCAGGGCCGTTCTCATCAACCAGCTGGGGCTGTTCCTGATTGTGACCAGCGCTGCCTGCTGTGGCATCGTCATGTTCGTCTTCTACAGCGACTGCGACCCTCTCCTCACAGGGCGCATTTCCGCCCCAGACCAGGTGAGACTCCCCTCCCTGCCCCCGGAATCCGGGCTGCCTGAAGTGTAGCCGCTCGGCCTCATGCAGTCAATCAACAAACACGGAACGCCCGCTGTGCGCCCCGCCTGTCCGGGGCCAGGGGTGTGGGGGGCAGGGCAGACAGAAGTGCTGTGGCCCAGCGCTTGGCTCCCGCCCC
>NW_022900949.1:1581702-1590995 GCF_012274545.1 Fukomys damarensis
TTATTATCAAATTTCCTTAGACTCCATCTCTTCATAGCTTTTCTGGAAGTGGAAAAGGAGTCTGGAACTACATGATTTATTGTTCCATTCAGCAGACCTTTTAATGTTTACTACTTTCTTTGTTATTCCTTGAGATTAAAAGAAAATTGCCAGAGTATATCCAAGTGTTGCTTTGTTTTCATTAATGATCCAGAGAACCCTATGGCCCTTCCAACAAATCAATAATTCTTCTGCTCAGGAAAAATTTCTCCTATTACATCTCTGATTTCAGCGTCTGAGGGCGGGGCCGGGCGGGGCCTCCTCGTGAGTGAGTGCACAGGCAGGGCGAGGACGCGGGATGAGACGGGTGGGCGGTGAGGCCCCGCCCCTCACATTGGCTCCGCCCCAGGGCGTCCTCTCCGGGCTGGGCGTGGGCTTTTTGCTCTCCCTATGGGTGGCCTTGGGTGCCACGCTGTACCCACCCAGTGAGCAGACCATGGGTGTCCTGCCGTCTTCCGCCACGGGCTGTATGGTTTCCTTCAGCAACGCCTCGGTCCTATACTCGCTTGCCACCATCAACAACTCTGGGTGAGTAGGAAGGGCTGTGAGTGTGGGAGGCGTGGCCTGGGTGAGGTCTGAAAAAGAGCCCTTTTGCAAGCGATCGGCCTTCCTGTTGGAGACGGCAGGTGCAAAGGCCCAGTGGCCAGAGCTGACCTCTGCAGGAGGCCCGGATGGGTGTGATGGAGGCCAGATTGGTGGCACTTGCAGCCAGGGGAACTTGATTCTTTTTTATTCATATATAATTGATATACTATAAAATTAATTATAAAGGGGGGGCTTGTGGGGCAGAGATGCGGCTCGGTGGCAGTTTACGTACCTAGCATGCCCAAGGTCCTGGATTCAATTACCAGTACATCAGGGCGGGGGTAGAGTATAGTAAACTCATGAGATTTATGCAAAGACCCTCAGTTTCTAGTACAGGAAATCCTCATTATCCCCAAAAGTGCTCTCACCCCAATAAGCAGTCACGTCCCACTTCCTGCTCCCTCCCGGCCCCTGGCCTCCATAAGTTATTTGAGGCTCAGCCGTGGTTACAGTGTGGCCACTGCTTCCCTGCCTTTCTCTTTGTTTCTTTTCAATTCATTACTAGGTTTTTCTTAAAGTTTATGTTCAAATTATAGAGACAGGGACTCCCTATGTAGCCCAGACTGGCCTCTTAACTCGCAGCAATCCTCCTGCCTCAGCCTCCCCAGTGCTGGGGTGACAGGCTCGGGCTCCAGCTCCGCGGAAGCCCCAGGGCGGCCTGCTCTGGTTCACAGCTTCTACGCCATCTCCTACCTGTACTACGGAGCCCTGGGCACACTCACGACCGTGCTGTGCGGCGCCCTGGTCAGCTACTTGACGGGTGAGCCGCGCCGGCCTCCTCCCGTCCCTCTGCCTGGGCCCCGCCCACGCCTGCCGCTGCCCCCTCAGGACCCCCTGCGATCCCGGGGCTCATTTTGTGGTACTGAACGGGAGGCCCAGCGCCCCCAAGCCCAGCCACAGGCCGAAGGTGGGTGCGGTTCCGGGGTGCTGTCCGCGGTGCTGAAGAGGCCTTTCCTCCCGGAAGCGGCCGCTCCACGCCCCTGGGGAATTCCCAAGGCCGCGGAGAAGCAGGAGCAGACGTCCAGCTGGGCGTGCGGGCTTAGCACGCGGGAGGCTGAGGCAGGAGGATTGCAGCGAGTTGGAGGCCCGCTTGTGCTGCACCGCGAGACCCTGCCTCGAAACAAAAACCAACAAAAAACAAACAGAAAACAATAGTGATAGAAAATAGACTTTAAATTATTCTCCAGGCTTTTACTGAACCCCTCTAGATGCTGGGTACCATTCCAGTAATCGGGGAGCCAGCCAGCCTTTGACCTATTACAGTCCTTCCGTGGGTGGGTGAGGAAACTGAGGCAGCAAGGGTCCACCAGGCTGCTGCTGTGGCAGCGGGGATGGGAACCCGGCTCGGCCCCGTGGCCCCCTCACCACGCGTCTCTCCCTCAGGCCCCACCAAGCGCAGCAGCCTGGGACCCGGGCTGCTGTGGTGGGACCTCACCCGGCAGACGGCGTCGGTGGCCCCCACGGAGGACGTGGCCACACTGGATGACGGCCTGGTGAAGGTGCGTCTAGGTCGGGACCACACGGGGGATGGCAAGGCGCGACTCGGGGCCTGACCTCAGTGAGGCTCCCTGGGTGGCCACAGTGGCGACCTAGCGACTCTCCTATGGGTTTTTCTCTTTTTCTTTCTTTCTTTTTTGGAGACAGGGTCCCACCATGTAGCCCTGGCTGGCCACCAACTTGTGGCGATCCTCCTGCCTCAGCCTTCTGAGTGCTGCGATGACTTATAGTTTCTTCCGATGTGTAGTAAGGAAACAGGATTGCCCTTAGGATATTGATCTAAATTCTTATGGCCGGGGATTTAGCTCAGTGGTTCTGCCGCCTGCCTTGAAAGCACTTGGTCCCCAGTACCAAAAAAATAAATAAAGTCTCTTGTGAAGATAAAATTACTTAAATTGAATGTGAGCCAAGTTGGAGGAAATCTTACATAAGAAACCCACAGGGCCAATGGCTCTTGGCCAGAGCCGTGTGACTGCTGAGCAATGGCCCCGAGTCTGGGCCAAACTGTCACTGGGGGTCTGGTCCCCCTTCCTGGGCGAGATGAAAGCAACAAAAATAAAGTGGTGCCCAGCAGTAAGGAGTGGTAAGATAACAGATGGGTTGCTGAGCCAAGCAGTGTCAGCCAGAGCACTGTGGGGACTCTTAGAGGAGATGACATGGAAGGACCAGGGTGAGCAGGAACCAGGCAGCCCATGTGGGGGAGGGCAGCACAGCAGGTGCAAAGGCCCTGGGGCAGAGAGGTTTGGTCCAAGTGCTTTAATGCTACCTCCAGCTGCTATGGAAAATATCTTCTTGTATTTTCTTCTCCTCCTCCTCCCCCTCCCCCTTGTTTTCCTTTACAGTACTGGGAATTGAACCCAGGGCTTTTTGCACGGTAGGCAACCATTCTACCCCTGAGATCTCTGAGATATATTCCTTCTTTTTTTTTTTTTTTTTTTTTTTTTTTTTTTTTTTTGGTACTGGGGATCGAACTCAGGTCGTTGCACTTGCGAGTTGGGCGGTGGAACCACTGAGCTAAATCCCCAACCCCTCTTTTTTTATGTTTTAAAGACAGCAACTTCTTATGTTGCTAAATTGCTCCAGTTGGCTCAAAATTTTAGATTTTTCTGCATCAGCCTACCAAAGCAGAGGCTGAGGCAGGAGGATCACTGTGCGTTCAAGACTAGCCTGGGCTATGTAGTGAGTTCAAAGCCAGCCTGCAGAAAAAAAAAAGTGAGGGGAGGCAGGAATGTAACTCAGTGTCACTGTGCCTGCCTGGCAAACACAAAGTCCTGAGTTTGATCTCCAATACAAAAAAAGAAGAAAAACAGTCTGGGATTTAGCTCAGTGGCTCTTCCGCCTGCCTTGGAAGCACAACGACCTGAGTTCGATCCCCAGTACCAAAAAAAAAAAGAAGAAGAAGAAGAAGAAGAGGAGGAGGAGGAGGAGGAGGAGGAAGAGGAGGAGGAGGAGAAACCCCAAAACAAAAAATAAAGCCAGCCTGGATTACATAGCAAAACACTGTCTCAAAAACCAAGCAAGCAAACAAACAAAAACCCTATCCAGACAGAGCACTGGCATTACAAGCACTGCGATACCATGCCACCTTCCTTCTTTTTTTAGAAGACAAGGTCTCACGAGTTCAGGGTAGGCTTGAACTCGCTATGTAGCCCAGGCTTGTCTTGAACTTTTGGAGATCCTCATGCCTCAGCCTCCTGAGTACCAACGTGACAGGCATGTGTGACACCCGACTTCTAGCTCTTTCTTAATGTTTTTGTTTTGAACAGAGTTGTACTATGTTGCCCAGGTCAGCCTCTACCTTCTTTTCTTCTGCCTCCGCCTCCTGAGTAGCTGGGGTTACTGTGCCAGGGCTTGTGCCAGCCTCCTAGGTCCTCAGTGTCCCGCTTTGGGACAAGACCTGTAACGGAGCATAATAGGATTTGTTGGGGGTTTTCTTGTTTGTTTGTTTGTTTGTTTGTTTTCTTTTTCTGGTACCAGGGATCGTACTCAGGATCTTTCATAAATCTCCAGTCCAGAAGTAGGGTTTCTGATGGGGCCCTTTTGTCTCCCCTTCCCCAGGGTCTGGAAGAAATTCCTTCGGGCGCCAAGAGCGCCCCCACCTTCCGGCCTGCAGCGGAGGACCTCCCGCTTTTCCTGCAGTGTGAGGCCAAGGGGCGCGGGTCCTGGGGGCCTAGCAGCTGCAGAGACCAGGACCCCCGGGACCATGAGACCAACCTCTGAGGGCGGGGTCAGCACCTGGGATTGACTTGCGGCTGGGCCAATGCCAGGCTACCTGCCAGGGGCCTCCTACTGCTATTGGCTGGACAGCATCCTATGCAAATAATCTTCGACAGGCTCCCATTGCCTTATGGGAAGGCCCACAGTTCAGTGGGGACCTCAGAAAGCGAGCTTCCTGGAAAGAGGGTCGGTGCAGGTATCTTTGTGTAAATGAAAATGAGGTCCTACTGGAGCGGGGTGGATCTGAATCCAAACTCTGGGGAAGAGCGCTGGGCCGGGGGTGGTGCTGCACGCCTGTCACCTCGGCACTCTGGAGGCCGTGTCTCAAACGGAACAAGCAAGAGAAGAAAAGAAAGTGACGGAGAAACAGACCCTAGAGCCACCAGAACATGGAAGCAGAGAGCCAGGAAATCCCAGGAGTTGGCAGCAGCTGCAGGAAGCCGGAAGCCGGAAGGAGGCTGGGACTCGGGCTTCCTCAGAGCCCTCAGCAGCCGCGTCTCTGCTGATGCCTTGACTTCGGATTCCTGAACTCCCAGAGGACTCTTTGTGTTGTGTTCTGCTGCCTAGCTGATGGCAGTTTGTTCCCGCAGCCGCAGAGCTCGGACTCACCACCTGACCCAGCCCGGCCACCCCTGAGTACTTTCTTCCTTTTTCACGGCTGAGTAGTATTCTGTTGCTTGGATAGACCATTTGTTCACCAAGAGTGGACTCTGGTTCCCAGCAGTTGGTGATTAGAAATAAAACTGCTACAGACATTCGTGTGCAAGTCTTCATGGGAACGTATAGCAGCCCTTCTTTTGTTTTGCTTTTTCTTTATGCTGCTAGGGATGGGAATGCTGAGCTAAATCTCCAGCCCGTTTTTTTATTTTTTATTTTGAGACAGGTGGGGGGATTTAGCTCAGGATTTCCTCCACCTGCCTCACAAGCGCGAGGTCCTTAGTTCAATTCCTAGTACCAAAAAAAAGCATATTTTGAGACAGGATCTCACTGAGGTGCCCAGGGTGGGCTCCAACTTGGGATCCTCCTGCCTCAGCCTTCCAGAGTGCTGGGATGATGGGTGTGGGCCAGCACACCCGGCTTTGGTACTTTTTCTTCCAGCAGTGCCCAGCGTCCCTATGTCATGACTGAAGTTGTCCCCAGCTCGAACTGGAACGTGCTGCCCCCCTCTCCCCACCGCTGCAGTACAGGCAGCTTTCTCACCGCTGACTGATCAGGCTAATCTCCTCCTCCGCTCGGTTTTGAAACAGCCACAAGCGGTTGCTGAAGGTAATCTTCTGGTATCTCCCTTTTCATGTTTTCCTTCCGTGAACGAGGATTTCTGAGGCTGACGGCTTCTGGCCTCCGTTCAATAACACCCGTGGCCCCTGCTGTGTTGTCTTTTCCAGCAGAGCTGAACTTCACTTGCAAATATTTAGTGAGTGTGTTTGGCCGCGACCCGCGGACCGGCATCTCCGGGCCCCACAGCGGGGCCCAAGCGCAGGAATCCGGAGCTTCGGCAGCTGCCTTCTCACCTGCGGCTGCTGCCCCTGACTGAACGGCCCGGGCCGGGGGCTGTGTCTGGCTCCGCACGACCTGGGCGTTCACAGCCGAACACAGGAGGGGCCCCCAGATTCCTGCTCCTTCTGACTCCCCGGGAGTTGGCAAGAGGCCGGGCCCATCGGTGCAGGGCCTGGCCGGCTCTGGGGGCTACAGGGAAGGGTGTGCTGTGGACCCCACGCTCCCCAGAGCGCGGTCTCGGCCCGGGGATGGCACTGGAATCCGCCGACCGCTGGCCCTCAAGGTGGACCTCACCCACCACAGTGGAGCCCCAGAGACATCGCTGTGTGACACCCAGCGGTCACTGTCCATCTCTGGGCCGTGACCTGGCAGAGGGTACTCGGTCTGCCCGACAACACGAAGCCGATACTTACACACTTCCTCATGCTGTACAGCGCTTGCCTGACATGCCCAAGGCTCTGGCTTCCATCGCCAAAAAGAAAAAAAGTAGATTGCCGGATGTGGTGGTTCTCACTTGTAATCCCAGCACCCAGAAGGCTGAGGCAGGGGGATCCGAGTTTGAGCCCCGCAGCTCCCACGTTGGCCGACACCAAGGAAAACATGGACAGGAGAGCCGGGGGGGACAGGGACGGTGCCGCTTCCCTCCAAGTGTGGGTCCCTGGTGTGTGTGCAAGAACCTGGGACGTGGGTGTGCGCCGGGAGACACCTGCACCGGCTCCCTTCACCCGGTCCTGGCCCTGGGCAGCCCTTGGGCTCCGACCAGCACTGAAGTTTCGGCCCTGCTCTCCCCACCGGGGTCCGACCGACATGTGGCTCTCACGTTCTCTGTGGCTCCCTAGTGCCCTCCGCAGGGTTCACCGAGGGAAGCGAACCCGGCTCTGCCCCCCCGCCCCGGTCTCAGAGGTGGCAAGGTCCGTGTTTGAGGAGGGCAAAGGGGTGCAGATTGCGGTTATCAGGGCACAGCGCGACACACCTGGGCCACCGGAGCCACCAGATTGCGGTCTGTGGAGCCCACGGCAAACAGTCTGAGCCGCGTGGCTCCAAGGGGCTGAGTCACACAGGGGCCCAGGCCCCACCGCAGCCCTCAGCGCCCTCCCTAGGGGAAGGCGTGGTCGCTGGACCCAGGCCTTGCTCAAACATTTGTTTTTCAGACAAGAGGGCCCCGCAAGGGCCTCACCCTCCCCGCTCCCTCAGCCTGTCCCCAGCCGGACATGCAAGATGCCTACGTCCCAGAGGGCCCGGCCGGGACCACACCAGTGAGGGGACGCGATGGGTGCAAAAGGTGCATGCCTGTCAACTCTGTACTCAGAGGCTGAGGCAGGAGGACCTCAAGTTCAGCTCCCCCGTGGACAATGTAGGAGACCCTGGCTCAAAATAAAAATAAATAAATAAAAGCAGATTGTGGAGGTGCTCACCTGTCAGCACTCTGGGAGGCTGAGGCAGGAGGGTGGCAAGTTCCAGCCCAGCCTGGACAACTTAGCAATTTGGAGAAACCCTGTCAAAATAAGAAAAGGGCTGGGGACGTTGCTCAGTAGGGTGGCCCTGGATTCCATTCCCAGCACTGCAGAAAACAAGTGCAGACTCACAAGAAGTTGCACAACCAGGCACGTCACCCAGCGTGTCTCTGCCTTCCACCACCAGCACAGATCCTACAGAGTTAAGTTTTGCTTTGTTTTGTTTTGTTTTGACACAGGGTCAGGTTGGCCTCCCACTCACGGTGAGCCTCCTGCCTCAGCCTCCTGAGGGCTGGAGATGACAGACAAGCTTGTGCCACCACATCCAGCATTGACTTTTATTTTAATTAGTTAGTTAGTCTCACTATGTCGTTGAGACTGCCCTTGAACTCACTCTGTAGCCCAGGCTGGTCTCGAACTCCCAGGGATCCTCCTGCCTCAGCCTCCCAAGTGCTGGGATTGCAGGTGTGCACCACCACGCCCCACTCGACTGTTATACTTCTAAGTTAGGTTCCAGTTGATTTGCCTGGTAATTAAAGTTGGCTTTCTTAGGTAGGGGCTCCATGGAGACCCCCAGGCTAACGGCTTTTGGCTTATTTATTTATTTTTGGTAGCAGGAATCGAACTCGGGACCTTGCACTTGTAAGGCAGGAGGCAGAACCACTGAGCCAAACTCCGGCTGTTTGCTTATTTAATAAACAAAAACTCTGGAGCCAGAAACAAAACCAAAGAAAAAGAAAGTAAATGCACAAGTAGGCAGCTGCCCGTTTTGTTCACGCTCCCACTGTGCCAGTCTTTTCTCGTTGGTCCTTCCACGGCTGTGTGTCCGGCTGACCCCCTGCTCCTTGCCTTCTGATTGCAAAACGGCTGCTGCCGCCCCAGACGTCACTTTTACCGAGCACTGATCAGACGCTCAGTTGCCTGCTCCAGGGTACGATGAGGGATAAAGAAAAAGAAATTTGCAGGCGCAGGGGAACCAGGGGGTCAGTGCCTCAGTTCGCGCAAGAGACAACGACGTGTTCGGTGCAGCCCACTTTTATCAGCCAGTGAGGAGTGCAGGGGAGGAGTGAGCGGCCCTTGCCTGCAACAGCCACTGCGGTGAGAAGGGCGCCGTAGAACGAGGAACCGGTTTAGTGCTCACAAAGGAGAGGAGCCACACGCCTGAGGTCCGGAGCTGGCCCTCTGTGCCGTCCTGCACAGATTGTTGTCTTTGGCTCCGGAGCGCGGGGGCTCCCAGACTCTGCCCCAGCCAGCCCACAACCCCGAAGCTTTCCACACAGACTTCGCCATTCCTGAAGCAAGTCGACGTCCTGGCTTGGCCCCCACCGAGCCACACAAATCCCAACTCCCAGCCAGAGGGGGCAGTGAGGGAAGCCCACGCCACCTCCCTCTTCTCAGGGGAGGAAGGGCTTTCCTTTCCAGGCTGGCACCTGGGCCTCAAGAGTTAGAAGCGGGGCGGAGGCCGGGCGTGGTGGCGCACGCCCGTGGTCCCAGCACTTAGGAGGCTGAGGCAGGAGGATCGCTGTGAGTTCGAGACCAGCCTGGGCTACACAGTGAGTTCCAGGTCAGTCTCAACTGCAGAGTGAGACCTTGTCTCAAAAAAACAAAACAAAACAAAAAGAACCAGGGCAGGAAGGTGGAGAAAAGGCATTGCTGTGCTGTGGACCTCATCTCAGAAGGGCCGACTCCTGGCTCTGCAGCGCTGAGTGCATGAGAGGTGGGTTACTAAGTCCAGCTCGAGGCCAGGGCCGGGTGGTAGAGCATTGCTTTGCACGCGGGAGGCCCTGGGCTTCATCCCAGCACCAAAAACATGGAAGAGAGGAAGAAAGGAAGGAAGGAAAAAAGAAGGGAGAGAAGGCCCTGATGGTAGTGCTCACCTATAATCTTAGCAACTGGGAGGCTGAGGCAGGAGGATCACTGCATGTTCAAGGCCCCCTTGGGCCACAGAGCAAAAGCCTGCCTCAAAAAAAAAAAAAAAAAAAAAAAAAAAAAAAAAAAAAAAAA
>NW_022900949.1:1591342-1598137 GCF_012274545.1 Fukomys damarensis
CCCCCGTGGAAAAAAAAAAAAGCCAACAAAAAAAAAAAAAAAAAAGAAAAAGAAAAAGAAAAGAAAAGAAAAAGGGAAAATAAAAATGGGCTCAGAGTGTAGCTCAGGGCAAAGACCCTGAGTTTAGTCCTTATTGCTACAAAAGCGAGATAGAAAGAAGAGAGGAAGGAAGGGAACCCGGGTCCAGGCACGGAGGCGCCTCAGCCGCCAGGAAGGCCTCTCCGTGGCCACGGTCCCAGATTGTGATGTGATCCACGGCAGTACGTCCCACGGGAAGACATGTTCACGGCACAGAGTCCCCCTCGGGTGCCTTCAAAGAAATCCCGGCTGGGAAGTGAACTGAAACTGGTCTGTCGGCTTCCAGAGGCAGCCTGGGCCCTCGCAGGAACGGGGCAGAGAGCGGGGACAGGAGTGCCAGGGCCGTTGACACTCACGGCAGCGGGGCCAGGGCAGCGCCTCCCAGAGCGGCCAAGGAGGGCACACCAGGGATCCCAGCACTCTAGGTGGCTGAGGCAGGAGGGTCTCAAACTTGAGGCCAACCTGGGCAGTTCAGCAACTTAACAAAACCCTTTATCAAAATAAAAAGAGCTGAGGGTGCAGCTCAGCGGCACACGGCGGCCTAGCGAGTGCAAGACCCTGGGTTCCCCCACAGCACCACACACACAAGAAATTCGAAAGCCCGAGGCCTCCCTGAGAACTCGTGGGCTCATAAGGAAAGGACGGCCTCAGTGCTGGCTCCCTCTCCCGCTGGGTGGGGCACCCTGACCACATTTGGGCTCCCAGCAGAAGTGATCCGTGTGCCCAGGCTTAGACCCCAACTCTGGCTGGGCTGCTGCCCAGGGTGCAGGGGACACAGGAGGAGCAGGAAGAAACCGCCCAAGTCCCACAAGAGCAGGAGACATGTGGCTCTGTGTTCTATGGATTCTTTTGCAGCACTAGCAACTGAGTCCAGGGCCTTGGCTTTTTTTTTTTTTTAACTTATTTATTGATTTATTTATTTATTATTATTAGGGAGGACAGGGTCTCACTCTGTAGCCCAGGCCGGCCTCAAACTCAGAGAGATCCTCCTGCCTCAGTCTTCGGAGTGCTAAGATGACAGGGGTGCGCCACCACACCCGGCTTCTAGTCAGACATTTGTATTTCTTATTCTTTTTTTTTTGGTTTTTTGAGACAGGGGCTCACTATGTAGTTGAGACTGACCTGGAACTCACTGTGTAGCCCAGGCTGGTCTCGAACTCACAGCGATCCTCCTGCCTCAGCCTCCAAGTGCTGGGATCACAGGGGTGCACCACCATGCCCGGCTCGTATTTCTTATTCGGAGACAGGGTCTCATGGAGCTGCCCAGGAGAAGCTCAAACTTGAGATCTTCCTGCCTCAGCTTCCTGTGTAGCTGGAATTATAGACACCAGCAATAATCTTAATTAACTTGTTTTTATTTGTGTTGGTTTTGAAGAACTTGTTTTACCATATTTTGCTTGTTTGTCACTGATGGAGGTGGAATCCAGGGCCTCACACCTGCTAGGCAACTGCTCCCCACTCAGCCACACCCTAGCTCCACCCTTCACATTGAATAAAACAGAAAAGACTTGGGGGATCTTCAAGCCAGAAACAATTTTTTTTTTTTTTTTTTTTTTTTTTTTTTTTGAGATGGGGTCTCACTATATAGCCGGGCTGGTCTTGAACTCCCCGAGATTCTCCTGCCTCAGCCTCCCAAATGCTGCTGGGGTTACAAGAATGCTTCACCACACTCAGCTAACGACTTCTTTCTGGAGCTGATTATAACACTAATGTTTGTGGTCCAGCACGGCTGTGTTTCTTCCCACTCAAAAAGCACACAACTACAGAGAGAAATATATTTATATCAGCAGGTTTTACGTCTATAGAACCAAGAGGAACACGGAGCCTCTAATTTTTCATGTTTTTTTAAACAATCTTCAATTGGTAAATGAAAAATATCTAGTAACAGTATTTTTTGGGGCCAGGGATTTGGCTCAGTGGTTCCAGCTCCTGCCTCACAAGTACAAGGATCTGAGTTCGACCTCCGGTGCCAAAAACAACAACAAAACGGTATTTTTTTTCTTATATATTTTGAAGCAGGATCTCACTGAGTTTTGAAGTTACCCAGGCTGAGCTTCTGATCTTCCTGCCTCAGCCTCTTGGGCAGCCAAAGAGACAGCTTGAGATGAGGTGGTGGTTGAGTTTTCATGGTGTGTTCAAGTCCCCCAGGGGCCCTCGACAGCACCCCAAAATAAGAAAAAAGAAGAAAGTGCCTCATAACCACAACGATCCTAATTGTAACTTTACAAATAACCACGTCCAAATGTGTCATGGCAGCAAACAAGTGAGGTAAGGAATCTGCCATCTCGACAGGCCTAATGACTTTCATACAAGGCAAACATCACCATATCCTTTATCTTGCACTAATATTTGTCTTCCTCCGAAATTATTCTGCTCACTGTATCCAACCATTTATCTTATCATCTGTAGCCCAGTATTACATTTTTTCCTTTCTTTTTATATTCCTTTTTCCAGTCATGAGAGAAGACTACAAATGCTTAGCTATTTTCTCCCACAGGCACTAAATTATACAAGTTCACAAATTTCCGGAGATAAAAATATATACACAGCGGCTTCAGCACATCAGAGCTTTTGGCTACCACGGGAAAGGCCCTGGGTTCCATCCCCAGAGCCCCCCACACAAATGTACGTGGCCCTCGGTAAGCGGGATGCACGTCTGTCGGTGGAGGCTGAGGCAGGAGGATCCCAGCCCGCTCAAGATCAACGTGGACGACATGGTGAGACCCAGCCTTAAAAAAAGAAAAAACCTCCCCTGGGTCCGCAGATCCCCAGTGGTTCGTGCCTTAATGTTTGTCTATTGTCGCTGGAGCATGACTTCTTTTTCTGGTGTCTGCTATTGCCAGAGACCTTCACAGTGACAAAAGGAGAAACAAGCTCCCCGCCCTTCATGTGTTTCTCAGGGAGAGTGCGACCTGCATTTCGTTTTGAGGCAGTCAGGAAACTAAAAGCTGTTTTTGAATTAAAAAGAAGGGAAAAAGAGAAACCAAAACCAGCGACTCTCCACTTTGGCCTTCAGATGCCCACAGGTAACTAAATGCAGAGCAAAGTTCGACTTTCATTTTTGTGTTTGTTTCCTTTATCACCGTAAAACTTTGGGTCACGCCCTGGTGTCTTGGTAAACACCCGTGCTTTCAGCACCCTAGGAGGCTGAGGCAGGAGGACTGCAATTTCAAGCCCAGCCTGGGCAACATGATGAGATCCTGTCTCAAAATTTAAGAAGGGAGGGAGGGAGGGAGGGAGGGGAGGGCAGAAGAAAGAGGGAGGGAGAAATAAAAGAGGAAGAGTGTGAGAAGAGCTGTGACCTAGCTCAGTATCACTGCTTTGTCCCAACCCTGGGTTCCATCTTCAGCACAGGAGAAACCAAAAACCCACAGAAACAAAGCAAAACAACAGACTCCCAGAGCAGCACAAAACTGACAATTTCAGGTGTCGGTGCTGAGGCCTGGAGCTCACAGCCAAATTCCCGCCCCTGCTTTGCAAGGTCCCGGACCTGGCCCCTGCTGTGGGGACCTTGAGACCCCCAGGGAGGAGGGGACAGCCGTAACCCACCCCTGAGCAAAGATGATGTTCCTACACTTCCCACAGAAGCCAGGAAGCCAGCAAGAGTCTGACCTTCGCTGCCACTGCTGGGGGGAAAAAACCTGAAGGCCCCAGGCACAAAGGTGCACACCTATAATCACGGTATGCAGGAGGCTGAGGCAGGAGGATCTCTGAGCGTTCAAGGCCCCCCTGGACTAAATAGGGAGACCTGGTCTCAAAAGACCCAAACCAACCAAACCAAAAATAAAATGATAAAAGTGTTGGGGTGTGGCTCCGTGTGCCCAAGGGCCAGTGCAACTACTCTAGCCATGGAACACTGTTTCTTTGATGGTACAAAGTGACTTTTGGCTCAGGCTTCCTCGCGTTGGCTTAGCTGGAGCGAGTCACCGGCAAGGCAGACACTGGAACCCGGGATCCGTATCTGCCCCCGAATTCGCACCACAGGCCTGCAGCGGTTAATGTGCCCACGATCACAGCGGCACGCAGACCTCTGTGTTCTGCCTCCTCTTGACCAGCTTCCTTCTCTATGCTGTGACTTAGGGTTTTGCTTTTCTTTAAAAATTTTTCCATTTATTTATTTCTTTTCATGCTGGGGATCAAACTCAGGACCTTGTGCTTGAGAGGCAGGCGCGGTGCCACTGAGCTAAATCCCGGGCCCCGTTTATTTTTGAGACAGGGTCTCTTTATGTAGTTCAGGCGGGCCTTGAACTCACTTTGTAGCTCAGGCTGCTCTTGAGCTCACAGGGATCCTCCTGCCTCAGCCTCCGGAGTGCTGGGATTCCAGGTATGCGCCACCACGCCCAGTTTGCTCTACAGTGTACAATGATTCTTACTCTAGGATCCAAATTCTGCCTCTGTTTGAAGGAAACATCACCCACAAACAATACAGGGCATCCGGTTCATTCTGTGACTTTCATGCAAACAGCAGTGGCAAAGGGAGCCTGCAGGTTTCCAGGAAAAGCAACCTGGCTTTAAAATCAAACTCCAGCTGCTCTTGGCCAAGGTGTTGGGAACGTGATTAAAGGGCCCCTGCCCAACAGCACCTCGGTCTTACACCGCTCAGGCCTCCGGTCTACCCTTCTGCTGCTCCCTGGCCATGCTGACCGTCTCATTCAGAAGTGAAAAACTAGCGATCATAAAAGTATGGATGAAAGTTATTCAGAGGTATGAACAGCTAGGCCAGAAAATGCCCAGACCTACTGAAAATGACCAGAGAGTTTTGTTTTCAGATAGGATCTCGCTATGAGGTAGAGGCTGGCCTCAAACTGGAGATCCTCCTGCCTCAGCCTGCCAAGTGCTAGGAATACAGACGTGCACCAGCAAGCCCAAGAAAATAGTTTCACTCCTGGAATGAGACCCAAATTCAACTTGAAGAATGTTTAGAAGCCAGACCTTGCCCTACTTCACCCCTCAAGAATGAGGGGCAGGGCCAGGGAGGTAGCTCAGTGGTTCGCTAGCACAAGGTCCCGAGTTCGATCACCGGTACCACAAAAAAGAATGAAGGGCAAAGCTAGGCCTGGTGGAGCCTACCTGTAACCCCAGCGCTTATGAGGCTGAGGCAGGAGGATCACCACAAGTTCGAGGCCAGTCTGGACAATGTAGTGAGACCCTTTCTCAAAAAAGAAAAGAAAAGGGTCCAGGGGTTCTGCCCCCTGCCTCACAAGCACAAGGGCCCGAGTTCGATCCCCGGTACCAAAAAACAAAATAGGACAAAAAAGAAAAGAATGAGGTTGAAAATAAAAAAGAGGAGGCCTGTTCCGCTCCCGTGACCGTGTTCTGCCTCGACCTCGCGGGAGGTCCAGTTCTGCCTCCTTTTGTTTACCTTTGGGGACAAGGTGCCTGTCCAGAGAAGCTCTTCTCCGGCCCAAACTGGCTGGGACCGACCGCCAGGCCTCCTTCACCGTAATCCACCCAGAGCTCAGTGACAGCCCCAGGGCCACACAGTTGACAGTTGCCGTGGCAACAATGGGAAAAATCACCCAAGCATAAAGAGGCTGTGTCCCCTCTGACCCATTACCTCATTTCTTTTACCCCATACCTGTGATCTCCAGAGCCTCCACGAGTTGACAGGTTGATTTCTCAGTGCTATCTCGCCCTTTCTTTCTTGGCCCCAACAAATCTCTCCTTCACTGGGGGCCAGCGTTTCCTCGCACTACTGGGTCCATATCTCTTGTTTTGTTTTGTTTTTGAAACAAGTTCTGGCTATGTAGCCCAAGCTAGCCTCGAACTTACAGCAATCCTCCCGCATCAGCCTACACAGTGCTGGGATAACAGGGGTGTGCTACCATGCCCCATGGGTCCATCATTTTTATTTACTTATTTATTTTTGGCACCAGGCATTGAACTCAAGATCTTGTGCTTACCAGGCACACAGCGCCACTGAGCTAAATCTCCAGCCCACCATACATCTATAATTTTTGTTTGTTTTTTTGTTTTGTTTGTTTTTTGAGACAGGGTGTCACTACGTAGTTGAGACTGACCTGAAACTCACTATGTAGCCCAGGGTGGTCTCGAACTCACAGCGACCCTGCTGTCTCAGCCTCCCAAGTGCTGGGATGACAGGCGTGCGCCACCACGCCCGGCTCTCATAGATCCATAATTTTGAGAGGTTATAAAGGATTCAGACTGTAGCAAAGTCCTCCAAGCCTCATTTTCCCTATCTAGATAGCACCCCCCCCAACTAAGATTCACAGTGAGGTGCACAGGCTTTGGGCCAAGAGAGTGCTTTCACAGCCTAAAGTGATTGTTAAAGGCTGAAAGGCGTCCTCCACAACATACGGATTCATTTACGGGCACGGACCGCGGGCGCTCCCTAGAGGCCGGGCAACACTTGTCAGACCACGGGTGAAACCGTGGTCGCCATCTTTTTTCTGGGTAGCGGCCATCTTAGTAAAGGCACTGTTCTTGATTTGGGCCTCTGCCCGCCTTCCTGCTTCCTCAATATATAAAGCGGACAGAGAGAACAAATGCTTATGAAATATACTCTTTTAAGGATAACAAACTAGTTGAGAACTTTGACTTGGAACTCATGGCGCGAACACCCTTCCTTTACCAAGATGTCGATCACGCTCATACGTAGGAACGCGCGCCGTCCGGAGGTCAGTGCGCAGGCTCCGCAGTGACGTCAGGGAGGCGCGACCGAGCGGCGCGGGGAAGGAGGTAGGATCGAGTGCGGCG
>NW_022900949.1:1598486-1603649 GCF_012274545.1 Fukomys damarensis
CCACCTCCCACCCCTTCCCCGCCAGCCTCCTGCGCCCCGCCGCGGGCTCTGCTCCTCCGTCCCACCGGCGGCGCTGGGGATTGAACTCGGGGCCTTGGCACCGAGCTGCAGCCCAGACCTGTTTTCGGACAGGGTCTCGCTAAGTTGCCTGAGCTGGCCTCCCTCTTGCGGTCCTCTTGCCTCAGCCTCCGGGAGTCCTGATGTGTGTGACGCGTGTGCCAGCAAGCCCGGCCGGATCGCCTCACTTCTCTTTTTTTTTTTAATTATTATTTTTATTTTGTGGCGCCGGGGATCGAACTTGGGTCCTTGCTCTTGTGAAGCAGGAAGCAGAGCCACTGAGCTAAATCCTCAGCCCTCGCCTCACCTTTTTTGTTTTGTTTTGTTTTTCGCCTCCCTTCCTGAGGCCTCTTCTTTCACGAGTCCTCCCGGGAGCCCCCTCATGGGCTCCGCCCCGCGTGGCCTCATCACAGCTCCGATGGCGCCTGGTAACTCCTGCCAGTCGGGCCGGCCTCTTTCCCCTGGGGTGTGGGTGTGGGTGTGGGTGTGACTGCCACCAAGCAGAATATAAAGGGTGTCTGCATACGGCTGAGGCTGCCATGACGGAGTATCAGACTGGGATCCTGGCGTGGGGCTGAACACTGTGATCCCAACTCCTGGGCAGGCTGAGGCAGGAGGATCGCCAAGTTTGAGGCCAGCCTGGGGAATTTAGACTCTGTCTCTAAGTAGAATAAAAAGGGCTGGTGATGTAGCTCATGTAAAGACCCTGGATTCAATCCTCAGTACAGAAAAAAAACCAACTGGGTGTTTTACACAACAGAAATAGATTTTGCCACAGTTGTAAAACTCCAAGAGCAAGATGGCTGCTAGTTGAGTTCGCGGTGAGAGTTCTCTCCCTGCCGTGTAGACGGCACCTTCTCACTCCCAGCCCGATGGGGAAGACGGAACTTCGTCAAATACTCATGAGTGAAAGAAACACAGGAACCCACAGTAACTCGAAGAGGTTTGTGGTGTGAGTCAGGAATCTCCAGGGTCTCGGGAAGGGCTTCCCGGAGGTGGTGACACTTGCGCAGGGCCCTGAAGTTTACTAGGAAAAAAGCCAAAGCCCACAGGGACAGGTTGCAGAACAAGTGCCAAAGCCTGCGGTGTGAACCTGCTGGTTGCAGTGAGCTCCGGGGAGGAGCAGGTCGGGCTCCTGTGTCCGCATCCCACCTGGGGCGCTGCAATCGCCCCCGCATCTCAGGGTGCACGGAGAGCTGCGCGTGCTGGCCCGCACCTGTCATCCCAGCGCTCAGGAGGCTGAGGCAGGAGGATCACCGAGCTACGTAGGAGACACTGAAGTTCGCCTTGTACCCCGGGAATGTAACCGTGCCCCCCGCAGGCCCCGGGCCCGACCTGCTCACAGCCCTTCCGCCTGCAGCTGCCGAGGATGCCCAAGAAGTTCCAGGGCGAGAACACCAAGTCTGCAGCAGCCCGGGCACGCAAGGCTGAGGCCAAGGCTGCGGCCGATGCCCGGAAGCAGAAGGAGCTGGAGGATGCGTACTGGAAGGATGAGGACAAACACGTCATGAGGAAGGAGCAACGCAAGGTGAGCCGTGGGCGGGCTCCGACCGTGCAAAGGCCCTGGGGTGTGGGGACCCCGCTCCCATGCTTCGTGTCTTTGGAATGGTGCTGGGGTTGGAGGCACGTTTGGTTGCCACCCTACGCCAGTGCTGTTAGCATCCGGGAGAGAGCGGCCAGCAGTAGCTGGGCCCAGACCCACTGTGATGGGTCCACGAACCCACGCAGGTGCTGCGGCAGGGGCTTCCCCCTCCCGGCCTGGTGTTCACCGTGGCGCCCAGCAGATGGCGCCCACGACCCGCCTTGCCCACGGCGCCCGTCCCTGCCTGCCGCCCCGTATCGCTGTCCTGCCTGTCTTCGTGAGTCCTCAGTATCCCAGGCTCTCAAGCGCGCTGCACTGGGTCTGGGGACAGTTTCACATTGTTGTATTTTTTTAATTTTTAAAGTTTGTTTTGGTACCGAAGATCAAACTCATGACCTTGCATTTGCAAGGCAAGTGGGATGCCACTGTGCTAAATCCACGGCCGAAATTTGGGTGTTTTTTGAGACAGGATCTTGCTATGTAGTTCGAGCTGGCCTTGAACTCACTATGTAGTCCAGGCTGTCCTCGAACTGTCTGCGATCCGCCTGCCTCAGCCTCCTGAGTGCTGGGGTTACAGGTGTGCACCACTGGGTTTGGCTCTTTTTTTTTTTTTTTTTTTTTTTTTGAGACGGGGTCTCACTATGTAGTTGAGACTGACCTGGAACTCACTATGTAGCCCAGGCTGGTCTCAAACTCACAGTGATCCTCCTGCCTCAGCCTCCTGAGTGTGAGTGCTGGGATTACAGGCATGCACCACCACGCCTGGCTAGGTTTGGCTCTTTATTTAATTTTGGTTGGTTTGGTTTCTGAGACAGGGGTATCGCTTTGTAGCCCAGGTTGGCCTCAAACTTTCAGGGCTCCTCCTGCCTCAGCCTTCTGAATCGTGGGATTATAAGAATGTGCTACCACGCTTGGCCCCCTTTTTTCTTTTAAAGAGAAGGGGTTCTCTAAGGCTGAGACGTGGCTCGGTGGCAGACAGCTTGCCTAGCATGCAGGAAGCCCTGGGTTCCACTCCCACTGCTGTGACAGAAAACAGGGTGGCCTCGAACTTCTGAGACCCTGTCCTCAGCCTCCAGAGGAGCTGGGGTGACAGCTGCGTGTCACCCTGCGAGGCTTAGAGGGAGTCTGAAAGCCTCCAGACCCTGACCTTGTGGCTTTAAGGGCTCTGCCAGCCCCCACTCTCTGGAACATTCTCAGACACCCCTGACCTCCTTCAGCGAGGATGGGCCTGGATCTGGGTGGGAGCATGGCATGGTGGTGCACACCTGAGTTCCCAACACTCCGGGAGGCTGAGGCAGAAAGATCCCAAGTTTGAGCCCAGCCTGGGCAACTTGGCCAGACCATGTCTCAAAAATCAGATACATAAGGGACTGGGGATTTAGCTCAGTGGTTCTGCCACCTGCCTCATAAACGCAAGGTCCTGAGTTCGATCCCTGGTACCAAAAAAAAAAATCAGACAAACTGCTTTCATCTTTTAAAAGCCCATGATTGTTCCAAATCAGTACCAAGATTCTCCTCTGCCCCAGCAAAACCAGGGCTTTCTCCTCGATGGCAGTACGGTCCCCGCAGGCCCCACCACACTCCTGTGGTCTGTGCCTCTCTGGCAGCACAGCCTGACTCCACCTGTTATTCAGAAGGCTGTCTGAGGCCACCTTGATGGCACCAAATACCCCGCCTGGGGCCCAGCCTTTGCCCATGGCTCGATGCTGTCCTCTGCTGGCTGCCGTTTTTAGAAACTTCGTGGCTTTCCTTTCCTTCTGAGCTGGGAATCGAACCCGGGGCCTTGCACAGGCCGGTGACCCCTCTGCCTCGGAGATTTCCAGCCTTTGTATTTATTTTTTAAATTTTGAGACAGGCTGGCAAAGTTGCTCATGTTGGGCCCAAGATCCTCCTGCCTCAGCCCCCTAGGTAGCTGGGATTGTAGGAGTGCACCACCAAACTTGCCCAAAAATGTTCATTCAAGTTTCACACTCCCTCCTCAGCCCCGAAACACCAGTGGCTGTGTGCTCAGGGCCTCCTGAGTTGCTGAGGCTTCTGGGAACCCATCCGTTCCTTTCACACACTTTTATGTCTCATGCTGGGCACCTGGAGGGCTGGAACACAAGGCCACACAGCAGGACAGGTCCCTGTCCTCCCAGGCTCGCGTCGCAGGGAAGGGCAGTGTCTGTGTCCATTTTCTGGTGCTGTAACTAAATAACACAGGCTGGTAATTTAGGGTGCAGGTTTAAGTGAGGCATGGCGTGCCCACCTGTGAGCCCAGCAACTGGGGAGGCTGAGGCAGGAGGATCACAAGACGGAGCCCAGGCCGGGCAGCTTTCCAGGATCCTGTGGGTACGGTTTGGTGTTAGACCCCTTGCCCAGCATGCCCGGTGCCCGGTGCCCATCCCCAGCACCACGAAATCAAGCAGTGAGCCTAACTTTGCTGTGTCTGTAGAGTTGCCAAGTCCAACATGGAGGTGGCAGCCCCCGTTCGTGCTGTATGATGCCAGGGCCTCTCGGGCGCTAGCTCGGGCCACTGTAATGTCGCTGATGCCACCGCTGGCCACACCCCCAGAACCTGTTACCCGGGCCACAGCAGGTCTCCTGGGGGCAAGTTCCCAGCACAGGAACTTTGGAAACATCTGCCCAGCGTCCATGGGGGCCAGGAGAGGACAGGCCCAGGGGACGCAGCTTCTCCCGCAGTCAGAGCCTTGCTGTGCGCCCAGCCCGCCTCTGCCCAGCCCCTGCCCCTGGGACAAGGGGGCTCATGAGAGACCTGGGCAAAGCCGGGTGCAAGAATGCTGTGGGGCAGGGAAGGGGGCACGCAAGGGCTCTCCAGGCTGAGAACAGCGGTGCAAAGGCCCTGGGGCAAGGTGGTGTCAATGGTAAGTGCTGTGCTAGGCGAACGGTCATACGTGGGTCTGGAGCCTCAGGAGGGTGTTGTCTCTGACAGAGACCAGGGGCTCTGTCTGAGGAGCCTGCAAACAGCACTGACACCTCCCCTTCCGCCCTCGGGAGCCAGGCATGGGGGCCTTCTTCCAGGACACAGTTCCTCCAGGTCGGGGACCACAGGTGTGGGGACAGACAGCAGAGTCCCGGGCAGGGGAGCGCCGCGGGTGCAGCCGAGCTGTGCCGACCCAGAATCGCCCGCCCCATCCCATAGATGGCCGGGGTAGCTGAGGACGGGTCCCAGAGGCCTGTTGTCCCCTCCTCTGGCCGGCAGCAGGGCTTCCCTGGGGGTCTCGTGGGGCCCACAGCCTCGGTGATGCTGGGCGGGGGACAGTGGGACCGTGCGCACCCGGACTTCCCAGTGCTTGGGTCGGAAGCTGACCCCTCCACGTGTCTGGGGCGCCCACACCCCTCCCTGCCCCTCCAGCCACACCAGGGGCCAGGGTTCCCCGGGTGTTGCCCTGTGGCCCGCAGGGCCTGACGCCGTGGGGTGCGAGGGGTGTGGCGCTGTCCCAGCCGCCTGACTCCCCCCAGGAGGAGAAGGAGAAGCGGCGCCTGGAGCAGCTGGAGCGCAAGAAGGAGACGCAGCGCCTGCT
>NW_022900949.1:1604011-1604327 GCF_012274545.1 Fukomys damarensis
TGCGCCCCTGCCTGCTGCAGCGTGGCGGAGGAGGCCGACCGGCACCCCGAGCGTCGGATGCGGGCGGCCTTCACAGCCTTCGAGGAGGCCCAGCTGCCCCGACTCAAGCAGGAGAACCCCAACATGCGCCTGTCGCAGCTGAAGCAGCTGCTGAAGAAGGAGTGGCTGCGCTCCCCGGAGAATCCCATGAACCAGCGGGCCTTGCCCTTCAATGCTCCCAAGTGAGACCAGAACTGAGGGCGCCACCCCTCTCGGTCCAGGCCGCCACCCCGCTCGCCCTGCTGCTGGCTCGGCCCCAAGATCGCAGAGCTGTGCG
>NW_022900949.1:1604602-1606620 GCF_012274545.1 Fukomys damarensis
CAGGCCAGCGGAGGTCCCACGCGGAAAGGCGCCGCTTCCCCTCCGCACGGGGCGCGAGGGCAGTGATCAGAGCGCTCAGCTGGCAGCTGGGGCGGACCCCACAAACGCCCTCACACGGAGGAAGGGGTGTGTTGCGTCCGCGGGGGTGCTGGAAGAGTCCTGCAAGGAACAGCCCACCGTGGTGGGGAAATCAAAACCTAAGGGTCAAGAGCAGGTCGCCCCTACAACACCCGCCTGGGTGGCACCCCCTTTTCACCCTGCGCCTCAGCTCCTTTCTCTGCCTCGTCCTCAAATTCTCAGACATAGCCAGCTGAACCCCCTCTGCCCTGTTGCTGCTGCTGGCAAGAAGGTTTCGGCCTTGAAGTCCAGCTATCCTGGAGGCTGAGGCAGGAGGATCGCAACTTTGAGGCCCACCTGGGTAACATATCAGGACACCTCCCCCAAAAGGGCAGGGGTTATAGCGCGGTCAATGCTGGATTTAAGTCCTTAGAATGAAGGAAAGAAGGAAGATGCCTGAATGTAGGTCCCAGAGACAGCTCCGCGTTAAGCCCTTGAGGCTGGGCTGCAGTGGAAGTAGGGAAGGTCTCCCGGGGAGGGGTGCTGAAGGATGCATAGGAGTTCTTCACCCAAGCAAGACAAAAGCGGCAGAAGGAGCCCCGGTGGTCACAACCTCTGATCAAGGAAGAGGTGCCATTAGTGATGGGAGACAGCTGAGGAACGGGCTGAGCACGGGACTGGGGTGCAGCTCAGCGCTTGCCAAGCATATGCGATCCTAGGTTCATCCCCAGCACCCCCCCCCAAAAAAAACCCTAAAAGTAGGCAAAGCACAGGCTCGGTTTGGAGGTTGCTCTGGTGAGTGTAAGAAGGGAAGCCCCCACACCGCAAGCTTTTCTGGAGGTTAGGATGCCTGCAGGGGGCGCCAACGAGCACACCTGGGGGCAGGGGCTGCTAGGCGCTGATCACGCCAGCGCCGCAGCTCCATGCGAACCCGGCACAGCTCCTGGCGGATGGAACCTCATTACAGACTAAAGCTGCCTGTGTCCCCACTGCTGGGGGAGCACCCAGAGCTGCGGGGAAAGGAGCAGGCATGGTGTGCAGCCAGGACTCCCACCTCTGCCTCTTCGAAGGCCTCGGGAAAGTGCCTCAATGGTCTAAACCTTCGTTTCCTGCCCTATAAAGTGGGACTAAAAACAGGGCCCAAGCCGGGCGTGGCGGTGCACGTCCGACATCCCAGCACTCAGGAGGCTGAGGCAGAAGGGTCGCGAGAATCGAAAGCCAGTTTGTGCTACAAAGCGAGACCCTGCCCCCCCTCCGCGATCGCGAGCGAAAAAGCGCCCAGCCCTAGACTGCCTAGCTCCGAGAGCAGGTCCGCAAGAAGGATTTGGTGAGGATCCTCCTACGTGCGTGAGTTAGGGTCCTAGTGGTGGGGACGAGGGGAGGCCGAGGATCAGCATGAATTGACTTCAGAAGCGGTCAAGCGAAACGCGGAGTGGGCATCGTGCGGGGCTTTGGGAGCCAAGGCTGTACGGGAGGGAGGGGACCGCTCGAGACAAGGTCTGCGGAAGCCTGTGAAAAGCGCTGGCCAAGGTTAGGGCCTGAGCTAGAAGAACGCCGTCAACCCGCACGCCTAAAGACAAAGAACACGCACCTTTGCTCCTTTTTACACAAAAGCCCTTTCTCTCCCAGCCACGCCCCTACGGGAATCCCGAGTGTGCGCATGCGTGCCAGCAGCAGGGAATCCCCGGCTGCAGGTGGGGGCGTGAGAGGGGAGTTCCGTGCGTTCCCAGCCCTCCCCTAGCGCGTTGCCTGGACGACCGGGTGGGGCAGCGAGGCCTCTGCTCGCCCACTGCGCCTGCGTAAGGGTTGCTAGCCTCCAGCGCCTGGGCTTTCCCTTCGCGCGCTGCGGAGGGGGAAGCGAAGCGCATGCGCAGACCCCCACCGGTCTCCCCCTTAGCCTGGGGGGCAGGGGAATCCTCTCCCGCCGCAGTGCGCAGTGGGAGCGGGGCGGGGCAACCGGC
>NW_022900949.1:1607302-1607710 GCF_012274545.1 Fukomys damarensis
TCGGGCCGGGGAGACCCGGGAAGCGAGGTGGGCGTGGCCGGTGGATCTCCAGGGCGGGGGGCAGGGCCTGTGGGGACTTGGGGGAAAGTCAGGGTCCTGCCCCGGCTGTGGGGGACGGGGACGACTTGCGGGACGGGATGCCACCTAGGCCCCAGAGCAGGGGCAGTGCGGACGGGAATAGCTTTGGGACTGAGGAGAGATCAGAGGCTCTATCTGGGGGTCCGCAAGGTGG
This sequence comes from Fukomys damarensis, assembly GCF_012274545.1. Classification (NCBI taxonomy): domain Eukaryota; kingdom Metazoa; phylum Chordata; class Mammalia; order Rodentia; family Bathyergidae; genus Fukomys; species Fukomys damarensis. The sequence continues at coordinate 1,607,535 of NW_022900949.1, forward strand.
AAGGGGACCCCTCACGGACAGAAGGACCCTGTTCACAGCCACCTCCTGACTTCTGCGGATGTCTGACGTCGCCCCCGAGATGCTGGGCGGCGCCTCGTCTTCCTCGTCTCTGCCCAGGGCGCCCCTCTTTGTTCCCTATCGCTGCGCCGGTCATGGCCACGCCGGCGGCGCCCCGA
>NW_022900949.1:1607851-1608449 GCF_012274545.1 Fukomys damarensis
AAAAAATAAAAATAAAAAAGGATGGAGGCGCGCAGGAGCCTCCCGGCAGCCAGGAGGAAAGCCCTCCGCCCAGGCCGCCAAAGAAGCTGGGTGGGCGTTCAGGCGCGGGTTGGGGGCTGCAGGGGGACCCTGGGCGCCCCGCTTGGGGAGCTGCAGGGACCCAGGGACCTGGCCACTGTCTTTGGTGGTCGGACGGGAACTGGGCAGCCAAGGTCGCCACCATGGTTTCCGGCGGGTCCCGCAGCCCGTGGTGACCCGGACCCCAGGAGCCGCATTGCTAGCGGGGTGGGCCGCGGGGGGCCCCGGGGCGCCCCGCTTGGGGAGCTGCAGGGACCCAGGGACCTGGCCACTGTCTTTGGTGGTCGGACGGGAACTGGGCAGCCAAGGTCGCCACCATGGTTTCCGGCGGGTCCCGCAGCCCCCGGTGACCCGGACCCCAGGAGCCGCATTGCTGTCCCTCGTCCCGGTGACCTTCAGCAGGGACCCGCGAGCCTCAGCCGCGGCGCTCGAGGGGTCCCGGGCTGCGCAGGAGGCGGCAGAGAAGTTTTTGTGCTTTGTTTCCTGGCCAGCAGGCTCCCCTGCCTCATAGGGACCCTTC
>NW_022900949.1:1609897-1623529 GCF_012274545.1 Fukomys damarensis
CAGGAGGACGGCGGGACGTGGGGCCTCCCCTTGGGCGGCTGTGCCCCCCCCCGCTGGTGTTCCCTCCCTGTCTTCCGCGTGCTGGGGATTCCCTGGGCGGCCCCTCTGCGGAGAGGAGGACCCACCCGCCAGCCACCTGGCAGCCTCCCGCCGCTCTGCGCACCCCGCAGGACAGGGGGTCAGCCGATGCCCCAGAGGGTGATGCCGGCCCAAGGTCACCAGGGGCAGAGGGCGCGGGGCGCAGTGGAGCTCTGGCTGCTACCTGCTTGTCTCTGGGGCTCAGTGTGGGGTGCAAGAGCTGGGGGAGCCTCACGTCCTCGGCGTCCCCGCCAGCCTCCCTCCCCTGGGCTCGCAGACCCCACCTTTCCTGCCCCCCTACTTCTCCCTCGGACTCGTTGAGGGAATCCCGGAGGGGCGGGCGGGCGGGAGGAGCCGCCAGACGGGTCTCCACGCGTGACCTTGGGGCCCGCCTCGCTGCCCAAGTTCCGGCCGGGCTTCCCCTCCCGACCCTCCCGACTGAGCACGGGAAGAGGAACTGGGGTCCCAGGAGGCAGAGTGCCCAGCCCGTGCCGGGCGGGGATGCGGCCCCTCTGGCAGGGATCGCCAGGGCCGGGCCGCGGGGCGGACGCCGCAGGCGGTCGGAGCTTCCCTGCCGCCTCCCAAGGTGACCCCCTGTCGCTCAGTGCCGTCCCCAGCTCCTCACACCCGGTCTGCTGTGCGCAGGTCACCAGACAAGACCCGGCGGGACTGAAGGGCACAGGCCCCAGGCAGCAGCGCAGCCAGGAAACCCCTGTGCTCCAGGGTAAGTGACGCCTCGCTGGGCCACTTAGACTCAGACAGAAAGCCTGCGGCTTCAGGGAGAAGGCGCCAGCCTGTCAGGTAACAATAACCGTGATGTTGACAGTAGCTGGGCTCTCAAGAGCCCCTGGAAGTCCTTCCCTTGTGTCTGTCACAGGACGCTCAGAGGGCAGTGGCCCTGCCCAGCATCACACAGCCAGCAGGGCAGAGTCAAATCAGGGTGGCGGGCCCCACACCCAGTACCTCCGCTCCTGTCTGACTGACCTCGAATAAGCAAGGAGCTGCCCGTGGGAATGTAGTGGTCGGTTAGTCAGTCGACAAATACCGAGCCGCTAGTTACTGTGCACCGATCCCTGGGCTGAGTGCTGGGAAAAGCAAGGACTGAGACAGGCTCAGGTCAGTCCTACGGGGTTTCTTGGGACGTCAGTCAAGAAAGTGAAATGGACTGGGAGAAAAAGAGAACACAGTGAGATGTTAGAAAATGAACAGGGGAGGCTAGGCTGATGGCATACACCTAGAATTCCAGCCACCCTAGAGGCTGAGACAGGAGGATCCGAAGTTCCAGACATCTCAGTGTGGTCAACTTAGCAAGGCCATGTTTCAAAACTTAAAAGCAAGGAAGGTCCGTGGTAGAACACTTGGCTAGCATCATGAGGCCCCAGGTTCCCTGTCTACTACCACAAATGGATAACAAATAATAAAAAGAATAAGCAGGAGAAGGAAGTGTGCCAGGTGGGTAGAGGCCTCTCCAGGGAGATGGTCATGAACTGAGACCTGAAGGGAAGCCACCCCTGATGGGGGGCATATGCAAAGGTCCTGTGGTCAGACCAAGCCTGGCTTTTGCTTTTTTTCCTTTTCTCTTTTTCTTGTGGTACTGGGGGTTGAACCCAGGGCCTTCACACTGAGCTGCATCCCCACGTCCCTGTCCCCCCGTTTTATTTTTTATTTTGAGACAAGGTTTTCTGCCAATTCACTAATTCCCCAGACTGGATTTGAACTTGGAGTCCTCCTGCCTCAGCCTCCCAGAGTGATGGGATCACAGGTGTGCACCACCACTCCCAGCTGAGTTTGGCCTGTTTGACAATGGTGAGGATGCTGGTGCACCTGGGACAGAGTGAATCAGGGGAAGAGGGAGGCTGCAGAAGAAGTGGAGAGGTCGGCAGGGAGGGAACTCAGGAGTGGGTGACAGGCAGTGGGGAGCTATGGAGGGTTCCTGAGCAGGGGAGAGGAGCGGTGTGGTTTGTTCAGAGGCCCTGGTGGCTGCCATGAAGGACAGAGACCGTCAGGACAAGAGTGGCATGGCAGAGGCGGCATCTGGAGGAGCTGGCTGGGCTGGGTCCAGGACAGGATCTCGGAGAGGAGAAGTGGATGGGGGCTGGGCACTATGGCCAGGGTTCTGCAGTGTGAGGTGGAGCTGCGCAGGGACAGAGTGCTGTGCAGTGTCCCGCTGTCCAGGGGCCACCAGGAGTCACTGAGAACTCAGAATTGGGGCTACAAAAGGCATGGAGTGCACGCTTGTGATCCCAGCACTCAGGAGGCTGAGGCAGGAGGATCTGTGAGTTGGAGGCCTACCTAGAGCACACAGCGAGACTGTCTCAGAAAGAAAAAACCAGACAAAAAGAGAGAAGCAACTAAATGGCTGCCACCAGGTGGCTTGAAACAACCGCAGTGCGTCCTCTTGTGGGGGAGGTGGGAGTCCCAGAGCTGTTTCCCCTTTGGAGAGCCCTGCAGATCCTTCCTGGCCTCTCAACCTCCAGAGCTCGTGTCCTTGGCTCTTGGTTGTGTCTCTCCATGCGGTGCCTTGGTTGTCACCCAGCCTTCTCTCACGGTCCGTATGGCCACATGGCTTTCCTGTAGACACCCTAGCCAGGCACAGTGGTACGCACCTATGGCCCATCTACTGGGAGTAGGGGGCTGAGGCAGGAGGGTTCCAAATGCAAAGCCAGCCTGGTCGCTGGGCATGGTGGTGCATGTAATCCCAGCACTTGGGAAGCTGAGGCAGGAGGATCTCTGTGAGTTTGAGATCAGCCTGGGCTACATAGTGAGTTGCCTAGGCAACTTAGGGTGAACTTTTCTCAGAAAAAAAAAAAGGTTTGGGATTCAGTCCCCAGTATTGCACACACAGAAAAAGAAAAAAAAAGTCCCTTGTAAGATTAGAGACTACCCTATCCACAGTGATTTTTGTTTTTGTTTTGTTTTTTTGAGACAGGATCTTGCTATGTAGCCCTGGCTGGCCTTGAACTCACAGTGATCCTACTGCCTCAGCCTCCCGAGTGCGGAGATGAAAGGCTTGCACCACCACGCTTTGCCTTGCTTGATCTCTTAATTTAGCTCTATCTGCAAGGACCCTGTTTCCAAAAGAGATCCTATTCTGCAGTTCTGTGGAGATACCTCATAGGAGGGTTGCTGTTCAAACCAGCCACATAACAGGACATCCAGTTTCAGGAGAGGTGGCCTTGAGTGTCCCAGCCTGAGTATGCAGAGAGAGGGAGGCAGATGTCTCCTCAGCCTGCAAACACAGGCAGCTCAGGGTCACTGCGGCCTCAGGCAGGAGCCTGCCTGTCTCCCATGACACTCGCTCCGTGCACTTCAGGCCAGCACCCTGGTTCTCCTGGTCTTGCTGCACACACTCCCATCCTACCTCAGGGCCTTTGCATTTGCACCTGTCTCTGCCCACTGCTCCCAGGCCCTCCAGACCCTGCCTCTTCCCTTTGAGAAGTTTGCTATGTATTTATTTATTCTGTGGTACTGGAAGTTGAACCCAGAGCCTTTGAATTGAGCTACATCTTCAGCCTCAGCCTCCTGAGTGCTGAGATTCCAGGCACAGATCAACACACCGTCTAATGTTCCCTGTCCCTAGAGACTGCCCCTGCCCACCCTAGCTAAACACCTCCATCCCTGGTCCTCTTTCTCTTGACCTCTTTTTTTGTTTTTGTTTTTTGTTTTTGAGACAGGGTCTCACTATGTGGTTGAGACTGACCTGGAACTCACTATGTAGCTCAGGCTGGTCTCAAACTCAGCAATCCTCCTGCCTCAGCCTCCCCAGTGCTGGGATTACAGGCGTGCGCCACCACGCCCGGCTCTCTTGACCTCTTTTTAAAAACCTTTTTGTGGTTCTGGAGTGGAATCCAGGGCCTCACATTGTGTAAGATGCACCCCAATCCCTCACCTCAAGGTTGTCCCCAGCTGTCCTAGAAGGCAGCCAGCTGTAGGAGGAGCTGGGGCTATGCTGGGCTCAGACTGTCTGGCACCAGGTCACCAGGTTCTGAGCAGGGGCTGAGGGGTACGCGAATGAATGGGCAGGGTGAACGAGCGGAGCCCAAGAGAGCAGAAAGAGGCAGAACTTTCTCCCAGAAGCTCACTGCCCACCCCACCCAGGCAGACCCATGGGTGCAGGATTTCAGTGACTGGCTGGCTGATGGGGACAGGAGTGACCGGGCCACCTCCGACTCAGGCCACGTGACTGGACAGGAGGGATGCAGGGACCCCCAGCGGCTGCGGGTGACACTCCTGTGAATTTCTGGCCTGGAAACAGAAGCTCAGGCTGCAGGACAAACGCTTTCCCCCAGGGCCAGGCTGGGATGGGTTTCTGATCCCCAGGTATCTGTGGGTGGCCCTTTCAGTGCTATGCAAAAGTCTGGGGCCAATCTTGGAATCCCAGCACTTTGGGAGGCTGAGGCAGGAGAGTCACAGGTTCAAGTCTGTATAGGTGGGACGGCTTAGGGAGACCCAAAAAGAAAAGTAGAAAGGGTTGGGGATGCAGCTCAGGGCCAAGGCCCTGGGTTCAATCCCATACTACTTCTTCTAACCCTGGGGTAGGAAGGGGCGGACCAGGTGAGGGAACCTGGATCATTTGGGGGCTGGCGAAGGCTCCCCCGGTTGCTGGCAGCTGGGCAGTCTTCTCACGGCCTGGGCCTACTCATGGCAAAGGGCTCCCAGGCCTCGGCCTCCTGGCCAGGCTCTGGGGCCCTGGGCCCTGAGTGTCACCTGGTCTGACCGGGCTCCCTTCTGCCACCAGCCCACTTCTGGCCCCCACTGCCATTTCTAGCCGACCCGGGTGCAGCCCATCCACTACTCTGACTGCTGCTGAGCACAAGAGCAAGCAGCCGGTCTGTGGGGATAGAGACAGGCAGCTGTTCCGGCCTGCAAGGAAGCTCAAGGCCAGGAAGAAAACGTGTGGGGCAGGAGGGGGACGAAGGGAGCCCCCAGACCCGGGGACAGAGCGGGTAGGGGCACCCCAGCGCTGCTGCAGGGACAAGGCTGGGGGGCTCCCCACCTCAGTCCCAGGATGCTTTTGGGTAGAACGGAGGAGTTCCAAGGCTGATGGGTTCCCCCGTCCTGGGGAAGGAGCCTGTTTTGGGGACACCCCCAGCCCTGGTGAACCCGGTTCCTGGGGCTCCTGCCGCCTGCCATTCTGGCTGTAAAGCCCAAAGACTGACTCACCTTCCTCCAATGACCAGCCGAGACTGACGGATGTAAACGCAAAGAGGATTTATTGGCGCGGGAACCCACGGGCGTCTCAAGTCCGAGGACGAGAGAAGCGCCGGCGGGGGTAAGCTGACCCCTTATATAGGGCGTGGAGGCAAAAAAAGCGGGTGTACAGAAGCAGAGGTGCAGATTGGTTAGTTTAAATGAGGCCATATACAGAGAAGCGGGGTAGGTTGGGGGGTTTTGGTGCGGAAAGTCCCATGTTCGTTAGTGGTTTCTCTATGTTGACATCAACTGGGGACTTTTTGTTCCTTTTATTCCGGGAACTGGGTGGGGTATTTCGGGTACAGGGGAGTTATGGCCTTCTCAGCTTTTCTTATTCTTTTATTCCCCCATTTTCTTTGGCATTAAGTAAAACCTTTTACTTTCTATGAATGCCTTAGTGGTGGCTCTCTTCTTCCTGGCGTAAACCCTGATATTGTTGGGTAAGCATTAAGGCTTGGACCACCGAGATTCTGTCCCTCACAAATTGGGTGAGACGGTTAATGATGCAGGGTCCGAAAGTTAGGATTAAAGTGAGGAGCACTAATGGGCCAATCAAGGCCGAGATAAGAGTAGTGAACCAAGGGGATTGGTTCCATATCCCTTCATACCATGATTGCTGAGATTCAAATTCCAATTTCCTTTTATGCAGCCTTTCCTTCAATTTGTCTAGGGTTTCTGTGATAATGCCTGTTTGGTCGGCGTAGAAGCAGCATTCTTCTTTCAGAGCGGCACAAAGGCCTCCTTCTTTGAGAAACAGCAGATCTAACCCCCTTCTATTTTGCAGTACCACCTCGGACAGGGAGGATATTGAGGTTGTCAAAGCCCTCACTGATTGTTCTAAGGCCTGTAGATCTTCATTCATGCCCTTATGAAGCAAAAGGTATCTATCAGTTCGAACCAAGGCGGTGGCCCTGGTAGCTACCCCAGCAGTGATGCCCCCGATTCCTAATAAGGAGGCTATCGTGAGCGTCACAGGCTCCCTACGAACTCTCGGGGAAGGGGTTTGAAACCTGGACAAGAAATCATCATCGGACAGGTAGGTTAGCCTTGGCCAGATCTGTACTAATACACAAGAATCATTGAGCTGGTGAAGGACCTCGGCGGATAGACAGGCGGTGAGGCCAGTCTGGCAAGCCCAGTAAGAGCCATTGGGCGGGGAGAGATAATAGGCACCCCTAGGGGCTTGTAGGGTCGAGTTACATCTGGGACCCAATTGATGCCAGGGGGAACTGGAGATGCATAGGCCTGTTCCTGAGACCTGGGTGAGAGTCAATCGAGGTCCCGAGGACATACAGGCAGCAGGGGGTACGGTGGTATTGGAAATATTATCAGAGTGAGCAATCCCCTCATAATAGGGGGGATTTGGATTGAAGCACAGCCAACAATTCTGTGCTTGCGCAGGGCGAGAGGACTTCAGGGCCTGATAGGCTCCTTTAACCAGATTTAAAAGTCTGTCTCCTGTCCCCAAGGAAGTTGGGGCTGGAGGCCTGACAGGGCTGCTGATGGGGGTGGGAGCCGAGGCATTCTGGGGGTCTATCTTTAACTTGGGAGCTGTCGTCAGCACCAACTTTGTCTCGCTCTTTGAGGGAGATTTTTGCTCGGCTAAGACCTTATTAGGGCCCACCGGAGAGGACATAGGGGCCTTTGGGGAAATAGTTCTCTGAATGGAGAAGATGACACCAGGGTGTCCTGTGACATATAAACGGAGTCCCCAGGATTTACTGGCGGGCCAGGGGTCTTGTTTTCCTTTTTCCGTAAACTTGATCAGGAGGATGTTGCAGCGGCCCTTGGGGGTACCTAGATGTTTGGGGGGCAAATGGCAGGGGCCACAATCTCCTTTTCCCTGACAAAATCCTGCCCCTAGCGTGGTATAATCTCCATACCTTGTTACTGTGATGAGATCGTCACGCACGGGCGGGGGCCAATTCATCCACCCGGTTGATTCGCAACCCCAAGCTTTACAGTAAAAAGATTCGGGCCCTCCACATTTATATATTTGTGCGGGGGACCTAGAGTGGGCAGGACACACATAAAAGGAGCTCTTCCGAGTGTCTCATCGGGCCCCGGGTGTGCGGCATCCGTACCCAGGAAAGGGCTGTTGGTCAGAGGGGTCCCAATCTAAAGATACAAGATCACATAGATCCACCAGCAAGTCAGGGAACCAGGTGGAGACAGGGGTTATTTTTGAGGTAGAGTTGGCAATAACCCCTGTCATGGTATTTTGAACTGTCCAAGTGACATTATACAGATCATGGGGAGACCCCTGGGAGGACAGAGGGGGAACAAATAGAGCAAATATAATTAAGAGCGTGACGGTCTTATCTTTAAAGGGTTTTGAGTGCGATGGGCCCGCCATGCGGAGATGGTGGCTTGGTCCTCGGGTGACGCGGCCTTGACGTGGGAGGCGTGTATCCAAGCAGTTATTCCATTGACCTTCAGAGCAGTTGGTGTGGTGAGGAGGACCGTATAGGGTCCCTTCCATCGGGGTTCCAAATTCTTGGTTTGGTGCCGACGGACCCAAACGGTATCTCCGGGCTGGAAGGGGTGAGGTGCTATGGGTCGGGCGCGCTGCTCATCGTACGCCTCGGCCAGGGGCTTCCAGATTTCAGTGTGTACCAGATGCAGGGCCTGCAAGTGGGCTTTCAGAGAAGGATAGTTATCAAGAGTGGCCCCGGGGTCCTCATAAAATTTGACGGGGGGAGGAGGAGACCCATATAGAATCTCGAAGGGAGTTAGTCCCATATCTCCGGGGGTATTCTGTACTCTGTAGAGCACTAAGGGGAGTAGGCGCACCCAGTCTTTAGTGCCAGTTGGGAGCGACAATTTAGTTAGGGTCTCCTTAATGGTTCTATTTGCTCGCTCAACTTGCCCTGAACTTTGGGGTCGGTAAGCACAATGCAATTTCCAATTTACCCCCAAAAAGTTGGCCACGCCCTGACTTACCTGAGAGACGAAGGCTGGCCCATTATCAGACCCTAGTGCCTGAGGCACTCCGTACCTGGGAAAAATCTCCTCCAAGAGTTTCTTTGTGACGGTTCGGGCAGTCTCTCATTTGGTTGGATAAGCCTCTATCCAACCAGAGAAGGTATCAATGAATACCAACAAATATCGGTACCCATAAGTACCTGGCTGGACCTCAGTAAAGTCAACTTCCCAATGGACTCCAGGGCGATGCCCTCTTGGACGAGTTCCGGCTCCCAATTTTGCTCTTCCTGCATTTACTTGAGCGCAGGCCGTGCATTTGTTGACGGTCTCCTGCAGGATCTTATCTTTGTTAAGGAAATAGGTGTCCTGTTCTTCCTTACCAAGGAGGATTCTCATTTTTCTGGTTCCCAGATGAGTCAGTCTATGCAGACATTCAATTATCTCCTGGGTGCATGCCGAGGGCATGACCTTCTTTCCTTGGAAGAACCAGATGCCTTGCTGGGTATCCAGATTTGCCCTTATTTTTTGTAGCAGGTGGACGTCCTCCTCCCCGTATGTTAATTTTAATGCCCTAGGTTGAGGGGAGGGTGCCTCTTGTAATGGGAGGCTGGTAGTCCCGGCAGGGGGCACATTAGCAATTTCCCTGGCAGCATGATCCGCCAGGCGATTGCCTCTAGCCTCTGGGTTTTCTCCTTTTTGATGGCCGGGACAATGGATGATGCTTAATTTCTGGGGCAAAAAGAGGGCCTCTAATAGGGCCAGTATTTCATTTTTATTTTTGATGTCTTTTCCCTCTGAGGTTAATAACCCTCTTCTTCTATATATTTCCCCGTGGATGTGAGCGGTTGCAAAGGCATACCGGCTATCAGTATACACAGTCAGTTTCTTTCCTTTTGCCAACTTTAAGGCCTGAGTCAGAGCTATAAGTTCGGCCCGCTGGGTTGAGGTTCCGGGGGGCAAGGATTGGGCCCATATTACCTCTGTCTCAGTGGTGACTGCTGCTCCGGCTCATCGTTCCCCATTATAGAGGAAGCTGCTGCCATCGGTGTACCAGACGTGATCTGCGTCGGGGAGAGGTTGATCTGTCAGGTCTGTCCGCATCCCATGAGTCTCTGCTAGAATCTGATGACAGTCATGAGAGACCGGCGTTCCCGGCAAAGGGAGCAGGGTAGCAGGGTTGAGGACCACTGGAGAGCCGAAGGTGATGCGTTCAGTGTCTAGGAGCAAGGCCTGGTAATGAGTCAGTCGCGCATTGGAGAGCCATTTACCCGGTGGTTGTCGGATTAGGGTTTCAATAGAATGCGGGGTATAGAGAGTCAAGGATTGTCCCATAGTCAATTTATTAGTGTCCCTGATCAGGACCGCAATGGCCGCAATCATTCTTAGGCAGGGTGGCCAACCCGATGCCACCGGATCCAGTTTCTTAGACATGTAAGCTATGGGCCGCTTCCAAGGCCCTAGCCTCTGGGTGAGAACCCCTTTGGCATATCCTGCAGTTTCTGCCACAAATAGATCAAAAGGTTTGGTGATATCAGGGAGGCCTAGGGCTGGAGACTCAAGGAGGGCCTTTTTTATTCCCTCGAAGGCCTGTTGGTGTTCGGCCTGCCATATAAATGGCGCTCCTGGCTTTGTGAGAGGGTATAATGGAGCTGCCAATTCCGCATATCCTGGTATCCAGAGTCGACAGAAGCCAGCAGTTCCCAGAAACTCCCTGAGTTGGTGGGGAGTCTGGGGAGCCGGTATCTGCAGGATAGCTTGTTGGCGGGCGGGGGTGAGCCATCTTTGTCCGTTCTCTAATTTATATCCCAAATAAGTTACTTGTCTCTTACAAATTTGGGCCTTTTTAGCAGAGGCTTTATATCCTAGTTGGCCTAGGGTTTCAAGGAGGATTTTAGTCCCTTTCAAACAGTCCTCTTTGGTGACAGCCGCTAGCAGGAGGTCATCTACATATTGGAGTAGAATTACCATAGGATGCTGGACTCTAAATTCTGCCAAGTCCTGATGGAGGGCTTCATCAAAGAGGGTGGGACTATTTTTAAACCCTTGGGGGAGTCTAGTCCAGGTCAATTGTCCAGATAACCCATATTCTGGGTCTTTCCATTCAAACGCAAACAATGGCTGACTCTCAGGGTGCAGTTTCAGGCAAAAGAAGGCGTCCTTCAAATCTAGCACTGTATACCAGGTGTGAGTCGGAGGCAGGGTACTTAACAGATTATATGGGTTGGGAACGGTGGGGTGGATGTCCTCCACTCGTTTGTTGACTTCCCTGAGATCCTGGACTGGTCTATAATCCTGGGTGCCTGGTTTCCTGACTGGTAGGAGAGGGGTATTCCATGGAGACCGGCATGTAGTCAAGATTCCTTGATTTAGGAGCCTCCTTATGTGGGGTCTTATTCCCATATAGGCCTCTTGGGACAGGGGGTACTGTTTGACGGAGATGGGGCCTGCCGCTGCCTTTAATTGTACTAGGACCGGCGGCTGCCTGGTGGCCAGTCCTATGCCCCCTGTTTCGGCCCATGCCCAAGGAATATTCTGCAGCCATGACTCGAATTCCTCATCCGGAGGGGGATCAGGGGATTCAAAAAGTCTATATTCATCTTCCATTTGGAGGGTCAAGACTTGCAAGGTGTTACCATTTGGCCCTCTTATGTGTATGCCTGATTCTTCAAAATGAATTTGGGCCTTTAATTTAGTGAGGAGGTCCCTCCCTAGTAGAGGATAAGGGCAATCTGGCACATGCAAGAACGAGTGGGTTACCTTACCAGTAGCGAGATGCACTTTTCGGTCAGTAGTCCATTGGTATCTCTTGCTGCCAGTTGCTCCTTGAACCCAGGCGGAGCGCTCGCTGAGAGGTCCCAGGGTGTGAGTCAAGACAGAATGCTGAGCGCCCGTATCTGCTAGGAAGGTGACAGGTTGCCCCCCTATTTTCAAGGTTAGCCTGGGCTCAGGGGGGAGCTCCTGGCCCTGAGACCCCTATCCTTCCAAGGATAGGGCTTCCTTTGGAGCTTTAGATTTCTTATTCTTGAGCTTAGGGCAATTCCTAGCCCAATGTCCTTCCTCTTTACAGTATGCGCACTGATTTGCGCCTACTGGTGGGCCTTTTTCGGTCCCTCGGCTGACTATCCTGAGGTCTAACTACAGTGGCCAACAATCTACTTAGTTCTTTGCTTTTCTTTTTATCTCTAGCCTCCTGTTGCTCTTGTAGTTTTTTATCCCTTTCCTCTTGGTCCTCTTTCATCCTCCGCCATAGTCTCTCTTCTTTCTCCTCTGGAGTCTCTCTCTTATTGAAAACTTTTTCGGCCTCTTTCAGTAAATCTGCCAGGGTGTAACCTTGGAGCCCCTCTAACCTCTGGAGTTTATTTCTTATGTCGGGCTCGACTGCCATATGAAAGACATAGAGATTCCTGTGGACTGCCCAGGATCCTCTGGGTCATATGGGGTGTACACCCGGTAGGCCTCTTTAAGTCTTTCTAAGAAAGCGGAGGGAGACTCATCCATCTTTTGCATTACCTGTTTAACCTGGGCCAAATTAGTAGGCTTTCTAGCAGCCTTTTGGAGACCTGTCATGAGCAACTGGCGATAAAGACGTAGGTGGGTCCTACCTGCCGCCGTAGCAAGGTCCCAGTTTGGCCGGGTGAGGGGAAAAGCATCATCAATTTCATTGGGGAGTTGCGTGGGGCGCCCGTCCTCGCCTGGAACATTTTTCCGGGCTTCCAAAAAAACTCTTTGCCGCTCTTCCGAGGTGAGGAGAGCCTGTAGAAGCTGCTGGCAATCATCCCAAGTAGGCTGGTGTGTAACTAAAACGGACTCAATTAAATTAGTTAGTGCACTAGGATCTTTGGAAAAAGGAGGGTTATGTTGTTTCCAATTATAGAGATCCGAGGCAGAGAACGGCCAATATTGGAGGCCATTTGGTCCCTCCCTCAGAGGAAAAAGGCGGGCGGCAGCTTCGGGTGGGGGGGAGAGGGATCTCGTTTCCCTCTCAATCTTCCTGCCACTGGCGAGGGAGTGGGAGGTGCAGGTGCCGAAGGGGCGCTTGCCGCTTTGGGCCGGGCGCCCGCTGAGGGTCGGGGGGGGGGGACGTTCCTGTTGCACATAAGGTGGGGGATCTTCTGAGAGTAAATCAATGAGAGGGGAGTGGGGGTCAGGTGGGAGTACTGGAGGGGCTTTGGGGCTGTCCTTTAGAAGGGCTGGGTAAAGAGAAGAAGATGGGGTTGGGGGCTTAGGTGGGGGAGGAAGGGCAGGGATTGGAACGAGCGGGGGTGAGGGAGAGGAGAGGGCCATAGTAGGGGACATCGGGAGGGGTGGAGCTGTAGGAGAGGGGATCGGCTGCGAGGCGGAAAAGACAAAAGGTTTTATCCAAGGAGGGGGGTCGGTGGCCAAAGATTCCCAGGTGACTGCGTAGGGCACTTGATCAGGGTGCCCATGAGGCCCAGGACTGAAGACACGTTGTTTCACCTGTAAAATAATTTGAGAATTGAAAGTTCCCTCGGGCAGCCATGACACTCCAAAGGTGGGCCATTCTGAGGAGCAGAGAGTTTTCCATCTCTTCTTGTTAATCTCTACAGAGAGATTATGTGCCCTTTCTCGTACCTGGGTCCAATGATCTAAAGTGAGGCTTAAGGGTGTGGTTAAAGTTTGTCCCGTAGCCGAATAACCAGAATTTTGCCGGACGACCGAGCACAGTAAACAGAAACGAACACGTAGGACTCACAAAGGACAACACTTGGCGCCACTAATCCCAAAATAGGGCCGGGGACACTTGACCAAGGTCAGCGGTCCGTGGGCCTAATCAAATGAGACCCCTCTCCTCGGGAGGAGGGGAGTTCTCTCCAAAAGTCCGGAGGACGTCTCCTTAGGACCGAAAGGAGGAGGAAGTCTGAGTTCGTCAACTCCTTCCGTCCCCCACTGATTTCAATAACTTAGACACAAACAACATGGACGGACGGACACATTTATGACATAGCGGACCGCCTACCTCCAGCCAGGATATCGGAGGTCTCCGGAGGAAGGTTTCGTCAGATCCCGGACGAGCCCCCAAATGTAAAGCCCAAAGACTGACTCACCTTCCTCCAATGACCAGCCGAGACTGACGGATGTAAACGCAAAGAGGATTTATTGGCGCGGGAACCCACGGGCGTCTCAAGTCCGAGGACGAGAGAAGCGCCGGCGGGGGTAAGCTGACCCCTTATATAGGGCGTGGAGGCAAAAAAAGCGGGTGTACAGAAGCAGAGGTGCAGATTGGTTAGTTTAAATGAGGCCATATACAGAGAAGCGGGGTAGGTTGGGGGGTTTTGGTGCGGAAAGTCCCATGTTCGTTAGTGGTTTCTCTATGTTGACATCAACTGGGGACTTTTTGTTCCTTTTATTCCGGGAACTGGGTGGGGTATTTCGGGTACAGGGGAGTTATGGCCTTCTCAGCTTTTCTTATTCTTT
>NW_022900949.1:1624980-1625546 GCF_012274545.1 Fukomys damarensis
GTTTTTGGCGCGGAAAGTCCCATGTTCGTTAGTGGTTTCTCTATGTTGACATCAACTGGGGACTTTTTGTTCCTTTTATTCCGGGAACTGGGCGGGGTATTTCGGGTACAGGGGAGTTATGGCCTTCTCAGCTTTTCTTATTCTTTCATGGCTTAGCTGTTAGGACGTTCAGGACAGGGGCCCCTGATGCAAGCAGGCGCCTCCCTTCTCAAAGGTGGCCTCCGCCTTTATCCAGCAGACACCCGGGAAGCCGCCACCCCCACTTGCCTGCATCCTGCTCCCCAGCTGGGAGCAGAGTCCCAAGAGGTCCTCTGGAGGGGACGCACAGGCTCACGTGGCCTAGTCGCCCTTGTGGGGCACACGGCCCCCAGGCACACAGGGTAAAGAGAACTGTGTAGGGAAGGGAGGGTAGCAAAGGGATCCCCAGGGCTGAGGCTTTGCCGGGGTCACCCCACCCCGGTCACGCGGGCGCAGACAGTTTGAGGGGACCAAGCACGCGCCGCGGGGGGGCGAGCAGGCGCCGGGAGCGTGGGATCTTTAAATGTGGGCGGGCCCTGCGGGTCGCC
>NW_022900949.1:1626030-1627320 GCF_012274545.1 Fukomys damarensis
GGAGGCAGGAGGACGCAGCCTCGGGCGCCCTGGCTGGGACCCACAGCAGGCCCTGCCGTCCTGGAAGTTTCTGGGGTGTCCCGGTGTCCCGCTCCCCATGCGGTTCCTGGGTGCAGCAGGGGCTCTCCCCCAGATCTGGCAGGCCGGTGATGCTTTCTCCTGACCCGGTTCTCCGGCGTGGAAAGAGGCGCCTGTCACTCACTCCATTCTGTCCATCATGTGTGGGGTGGCCGCTCTGGAGACCCTTCTGGAAGGAGGTCCCCATAGAGGACAATGACTTTGGTCACGTGTGGGGACATTTAAGGGTGCTCTCGGGGCAGTTCTTCAGCCCCCCTATCGTTTGGGGGCGGGTTTTGTTTTTTGTTTGTTTGTTTGTTTGTTTGAGACAGGGCTTTACTGTGCAGCCCAGGCTGGCCTCAAACTCATGGGGATCCTCCTGCCTCAGCTTCCCAGTGCTGGGATACCAGGGGAGCACCACCACCAGGGCTGGCCCATCCTGGGGTTTTAGGGGTCCTGCCTGGGTTCTTTCTCTTCCCACAGTGCTGTGGAGTGGGGAGCACAGGAGCCACACCCAGCTCCTTGCTTTTCTCCTGGGGGCCTGCTGACCTCCCAGATTCCCCAAAACTATGTGTCTCCAGGGTGGCCCCACCCCAGCCTTTAGGGAACAGGAATCCTGTGACAGACACTTCTGATGACAAGGTATTCAAACCCCAACAGGACCCAAAAGTGTCCCTACCCCACAGGCTCCCCCTTGACAAGCCTGGAACCCTACTGGGCTGGTTACAAGGACAGCCAAGGCCCCACCTGGCGTTCACAGGGCTCCCCCACCTCTGCTAGTCCCGAGAGTCCCAGGGACCCCAGCCTCTGGCCCGGCTTGCAGCAAGGGGGAGAAAGGCCCCTGAAAGGCCGGGTGTCTCTTCCCCTGGACACAGACAGACAGTCACGCGCACACAGCCCAGGCAGCCTTTGGAAGTGAGCGGCTCCTCTCTGACTCTCCGTGGAGTCTCAGGGAAGCCACTCAGTCCCGCATCCCGCAGAGATCAGGGAAGTGGCAGCCCCTCGCCGCTCCCCCCCGTGCCTCAGTCCCTACCCTTCCTGGCTGTGTGACCTTGGGCAAAGTGCTGCCCTCTCTGAGCTGGGTCTCAGTGAGGATGGGGACGCCACCACCTCCCCTGGTGACAAGAGGGCGACGTGGGACAGTTCCCACTCGGGCTCTGCCGGGCTTACTCTTGCCCTTTCCCTCTCAGCCACCCGCCGCCGGTCCCCTCCTCCTCCACAGCCTCCCTGCCC
>NW_022900949.1:1627557-1629370 GCF_012274545.1 Fukomys damarensis
CCCCGCCTGCGGCACTGCACGTGTGGCCCCGCTTTGAATGTGTATGTGGCACTGGGCCCTCAGGCGGCCGGGCCACTGGCCCACTCCTATAATCCCAGCCACTCCGGAGGCTGAGGCGGGAGGATCTCAAGTTCAGACTGGCATGAACGACATGGAGAGACCATGTCTCAAAAAGTTCAAAGGTCTGGGGGTGTCGCCTAGGGGTAGAACGCTTGTAGAGCATGGTCAGGCCCTGGTTCCACCCTCAATACTGCACAAAAATAAAATGAAAAAGTGAAATAAACCAGGCAGTGCCAGGCTGAAAGTCAGGCCTTATGAGGCGTGAGGTGCCCCAACAGAGAAGCCGTGGACCAGCCGCTGAGACATCTTGGGGGGCCAAGATGGGGTGACTTTGGGTCTGTCCCCTTCCAGCCACTGCCCTAGCCCTGCTGTCCCCTGGTCAGCCCCGGAGCCTCACACAGTGCCTGTTTTCATGTGTGTGTGTGCATGTATGCACATACGGTGTGGGGATGGAGTTCAGGGCCCTCACACTGAACTGCACCACAGCCCTTTTCCAGTTTTTGTGTTGACACAGGGTCTCACTAAGATGCTAAATTGCCTGGGCTGGGGTAGAACCTGTGATCCTCCTGCCTCAGCCTCCTGAGTGCTGGGATTACAGGCCTGCACCACCACATCCAACTTGCCCCCCCCTTTTCAATGGTATAATAAGCCAGGCATGGTGGCACATGCCAGTAATCCCAGCACTCAGGAGGCTGAGGCAGGAGGATCGCTGAGATTTTGAGGCCAGCCTGGGCTACACAGTGAGCTCAAGATCAGCCTGAAGTACAGAGTGAGACCATCTCTCAAAAAACAAACTAAACTAAGTCTTATAATGAAAAAAATTTTTTTTGTCATCCTGGGAATTGAACCCAGGGCTTTTACCCTGAGCTACATCCCCAGCCCTTTCTTATTCTGAGGCAAGGTCTTACCAAGTCTCTACGTTGTCCAGGCTGGGTTTGAACTTTGATCTTCTTGCTTCAGTTTTCCAAGGAGTGGGCCGGCTTTTTCTTGACTTTAAAAAAAAAGAATTTTTTTTCAGTACCGAGGGTGAAACCCAGGGCATTCACACCGAGAGATGTCCCCAGCCCTTTCTTATTTTCAGACAGGGCCTCAATATGTTTCGGAATTGCCTAGGCTTAGCTGAGCGTGGTGGTACATGCCTGGGATCCCAGCACTCAGGAGGCTGAGGCAGGAGGATTACTGCAAGTTCCAGGTCTGCCTGTGCTACACAGTGAGTTCAAGGCCAGCCTGAACTGTATAACAAGACCCCATCTTTAAATAAAATAAAGTAAATTTCCCAGCTGGGCTTGAACTTTCAGTCCTCCTGCCTCAGCCTACTAGTGCTGGGATCACAGGCCTGTGCCACTGTGCTGGGCAATTCCTCCTTACTCACTGTGGCCCGGCCCGGCCAAAACTACACCTACAAAACTTGCTGGGAGCTCCCACCTCGCACCGTTGGGCTGAGGGCTGCCCCGTGCCCGGCACCCTGCTGGGGACTTGGAGACCAGGCGTGGCTGTGGCCACAGGGAGGCCAGTGTGCAAGAAGGGAGGGAGAAGGAAGGGGTGGGACGGAGCCTGAGCCAGGAATGTCTTGGCCAAGGGAGGGCGTGGGTCTAGGAAAGGACAGCACTGGGGAGCCACGAAGAGCAGGGGAGGATACAGGTGACTGGGTGCCTCTCGGCCTTGGCATAGCCCTGAGGACCTTCGGCCCCGCACCCCGTGACTAGCTCCCTGTGTCCCCACAGGTCAGCTGGGGATCCCCGCCGCTGCGCCA
>NW_022900949.1:1629664-1636067 GCF_012274545.1 Fukomys damarensis
CCGCCCGCCGCGGGCCACCGCCTGGGCCACCGGCGCGCGCTGTTTGAGAAGCGGAAGCGGCTCAGTGACTATGCGCTCATCTTCGGCGTATTCGGCATCGTCGTCATGGTGACGGAGACCGAGCTGTCCTGGGGCGTCTACACCAAGGTGGGCCCCAGGGTCCCCCAAAATCAAAGCAAAAAGAAAGCAAAGCTCTCAGGGGCCGGGCACCTCGGGGAAGTCGAGGCTTGGTGGGCGGGTGCTGCCTCTGGCCATCCCTGACGCCCACCCTGCGGCGTCCTGTGTCCCCTCTGTCCCAGGCGTCTCTGTATTCCTTCGCCCTGAAATGCCTCATCAGCCTGTCTACCATCATCCTGTTGGGCCTTGTCGTGCTGTACCACGCCCGGGAGATCCAGGTTGGTGGCCCCACCGGGCCCGGGGACACCGAGGGACAGATGAGGTCTTTAGAGGGAAAACAGAAGTGCCCGTCCCCCCAGAATTATCTGTAACATGGCCTACACTTTCATTTTCATTGCTGAGTTCACAAAGAAAAGAGGTAAGCCAGGTGTGGTGGCACTCGCCTGCCGTCCCAGCACCCTGGGAGGCTGAGGCAGGAGGATCTCAAGTTGGCGCTCATGCTGGGCAACTTAGCGAGACCCTGTCTCAAAATAAAAAATAAAAAGGGCTGGGGGTGGAAAGGCCCTGGGGTCCATCCTCAGCACCTCTACAAAACAAAGTGACGCCACCACACCCGGAAAATACCTCCATCATTCACTCTATCAATGCCTTGTCCCCCTACCCCCAGTTTCACATTTGGGGGGGCTTAATGTGTATAATGTATTTTGATTATATTCATTCCTCTTTACCCACCTTTATATTCCTTCTACTCCCACCACACACACCTTTTTTTTTTTAAAGATCTTGCTAAGTCACTAAACTGCCCAGGCTGGGCTTAAAGTCAAGATCCTCCTGCCTCAGCCTCCCAAGTAGCTGCAGATCTAGGCTGCTGTTTTGTTCGAATTCTCCCCGGCACATATGACCAGAGAGTTCTGTTCATGCGCCCCATTTCTGACTGTGGTGGGGCGGCAGCTCCAGCCAGTTTGGGTTTCAGCCTGGGGATGTTCAAAGCGCCATGTTGGGCTTGGGGCTGAGTGCCACCTCCCTCCGCAGCTGTTCATGGCGGACAATGGGGCCGACGACTGGCGAATCGCCATGACCCGCGAGCGCATCCTCCGCATCTCGCTGGAGCTGGCGGTATGCGCCATCCACCCGGTGCCTGGACACTACCGCTTCACCTGGACGGCGCGGCTGGCCTTCACGTACGCGCCGTCGGTGGCCGAGGCCGATGTGGACGTGCTGCTGTCCATCCCCATGTTCCTGCGCCTCTACCTGCTGGGCCGCGTCATGCTGCTGCACAGCAAGATCTTCACGGACGCCTCGTCGCGCAGCATCGGGGCGCTCAACAAGATCACCTTCAACACGCGCTTCGTCATGAAGACGCTCATGACCATCTGCCCCGGCACCGTGCTGCTGGTCTTCAGCATCTCCTCCTGGGTCATCGCTGCCTGGACAGTGCGCGTGTGCGAGAGGTAGGAAGCCCTCGCTCTGGAGGCTGACCTCTGGCCTCTGACCTCTGGCCTCTGACCTCTGACCAGGCATCCCTCCTGGCCCCGCCCCCACATTTAACCAGCTTTCCTTCTCCTCTCTGCCCGCCCTGCCGGACCGCAGGGAAGACATGTGAGTCTGCTCTGAGGAGGGACCCCCACCGCCACCGCCGCTGTTCCCCCGCTTTCCCCTGCTAGGAATTTAAGATTCGCTGCCATAGGAGAGACGGGAGGGCATCACCCCAGACCCGGTCCTTGGGCCCAGAGGCCCAGAGGGGGACTCTGCTGGTCCCCGAGCTGGCTCAGCCCCAGGACCTTGGGGTCGGTGACCCCGGTGTCCCTGGAGGGCAGCAGGCTACTCGCCCAGCTTGTGGGGAAACTGAGGCTCAGGGCCACTGGCATGCCCAGGCCAGTGCCCGGTTGTCCAAGGGACCAAAAGGTCCCAGCTGGCCCTGTGGTGGACACAGGGAGGGTCTCGGGGGTCCTCACCCCTTGGGTCACCTCGGGTCCCCAAGCTGCCCCCACAGCCCACCTCAGAAGCCTAATTAGAAACGTCAGGTTGGGGTCCCCAGGTCCCCGCCGGGTCGGGGCGAGGCCAGCGGGCAGCCAGTCCTAAATTCCACGCCCACAGAGACGCTTGTCCCTGCTCCCCTCGCTGTGGCCCGCATGTCCCCTCGGCCCTGCTTCTGGGCAGGTGAGCACCCGGAAGTCTAGTCTGGGGGCCAGGGCGGGGCCCGCTTGTCTCCCGCCGGTCCCTGTCCCAGATTCCACTGACCCGGGAAGGAAATGGGGCTCCCCAACCTCCCGGAGCTGGTAGCAGAACCCACTGTGGAATGGGAGTTGCGACAGGTCCCCAAGTTGTCCCCAGGCCCCGAGAGCCAGCCTCCCAGCCTGGCCTGGCGCGGTCACACAGGCCCCCTCTAGCCCAGCTGTGGCCCCGCTGTGGCCATGGGACCCATCCTGGCCTCCCCGAGCCAGCTGTGTCCCGAGGCTTCCTGTCAGCCACTCCTCCTGCTACCTGACCCAGTCCCATCACACACCCTGCCCGTGCTGGTGCCCTCAGCCACCCGTGTCCCATGTGTCCGTGTGTCTGTCCGTGGGACGGGTCTCGTCCTCCGTCACATCCCAGGCTGAGGGGGTGAGTAAGCTGGCACGGGGGAGATCAGAAGGAACAGACACTGGGCATGGTGTGATCCCAGCACTCGGAGGCTGAGGCAGGAGCATCTCCATGGGTTCAAGGCCAGCCTGGGCCACATAGTGATCCGGAGTAGGAGCAGGGGCGGGCAGGCCACCGTTCCGTCCCCCCGGGGCTGCCCCAGGCACTGATGGCCCCAGGCCGACCAGTCCCTGCGAGGCCGGTGGACTCGTCTGCAGTCACGTCCCCACCAGGGTGCCGCTTGCCCTGGGCCCCGGCCCTGACCTGGCCTCCTGCCCCACCTCCAGGTACCACGACAAGCAGGAGGTGACCAGCAACTTCCTGGGGGCTATGTGGCTCATCTCCATCACCTTCCTGTCCATCGGCTACGGAGACATGGTCCCGCACACCTACTGTGGCAGGGGCGTGTGCCTGCTCACCGGCATCATGGTGAGGCCTGGGACATCACCTCTACCTCCACAGCCCTGGCATCGGGCATTGGGTGCTTCTGTGCCTCAGTTTCCCCAGTGATCACTTCTTTCATAGCCCCTTTATGTGAAATGCCTCGAAGTGCCAAAGTCACAGCCAGCCCCACCCTTGGCCGAGGAGCCCCTGTTGGAGTGGAGGGCACCCTGTATGACTCAGTTGGCCCAAACAGCACCTCGTGCTGCTCCCTCTTTGGTGTGGATCCCTAGTTGTCTTCTTCCTGGCTACATAGTCTTCCGGGCAGAGATTCTAGCAAAGTGTTTTGTCACTGTTGACCGAGCTTCCCCTGAGAACAGAGTTTAGGGACTCTCAAAGCCCTAGTCCTGGAGGGGGTGACACGGCACATGCCTGTAAACGCTGGCACTCGGGAGGCTGAAGCAGGAAGAGATCAAGTTCAAGCCCAGCCTGGGCAATTTAGCAACTTGGCAAGACTGTCTCAAAAAATACAAAAGAAGGGAGTGAGGGTAAGAAGGGAGGAAGGTAGGTAGGTGATTAATAAAGACTCTGATCCTGGCCAGAAGCCTGAGACAGGTGTCTTCAGGGAGCCCCTGCCCACCCCTACTTTTTTTTTTTTTTTAATGTTTATACTTTGCAGTGCTGGGGCTGGAAGCCCAGGTCTCACACATGTCGGGCAAGCGCTCGCCGCTGAGCTGCCTCTCGGCCCTTTTAATTTCATTTGGAGACAGGGTCTAAGTTGCCTGGGCTGGGCTTGAACTTAGTCCTCCTGCCTCAGCCTCCAAGTAGCTTGGCTCTCAGGTGTGCACCCCTGTACCCGGCTTCTTGTCCCTTTCTTTTTTCTTTTTTTTCTTTTTTTTTTTTGAGACAGGGTCTCACTATGTGGTTGAGACTGACCTGGAACTCATTGTGTAGCCCAGGCTGGTCTTGAACTCACAGTGATCCTCCTGCCTCAGCCTCCCAAGTGCTAGGATTACAGGCGTGCGCCACCAGGCCCAGCTCTTGTCCCTTTCTTACCCCGCTGCCCCTCCTCAGCATTCTCAGGGGCTGGATGAGGTGTGGGGCAGGGTGGCCCGGGCAGCCCCAGAGGACACTGATGACCCCCACCCCGCTCAGGGAGCTGGCTGCACCGCCCTGGTGGTGGCCGTGGTGGCCCGGAAGCTGGAGCTCACCAAGGCCGAGAAGCACGTTCACAACTTCATGATGGACACTCAGCTCACCAAGCGGGTGAGGCCCTGCTCGCATGTCTGTGCCTGTCTGAATCACTGACCAGTGCCTCGGTTTTCCCATCTGCATTATTCCGATTCACCAAGTTCACACTGTTCAGGGGTGGCGAGCAAGGAAGTGTGTGAGACACAACCATACCGCACAGGTGTGCACTGAAATGTGGCTCTGCCTTACAGTCCAGGGTTCCATAAGTTTCTGGACATTTCTAGAAGCTTCTAGAGGTTTCCAGAAATTTTCTGTCTGCTCTGTTTTGTTTTTGTGCACTTATCCTGAGGAGCTGTTCTTTCTCTGGCCCCAGGTAAAAAATGCCGCTGCTAATGTTCTCAGGGAGACGTGGCTCATCTACAAACATACCAGGCTGGTGAAGAAGCCTGACCAATCCCGGGTTCGGAAACACCAGCGTAAGTTCCTCCAAGCCATCCATCAGTAAGTCCAGAACCTTTCCAGCTCGCATTTCCGTGTCCGTCTAGCACGGAGGCGGCCAGCTGTGGCCCCGGGAGGAGGCTGAGGCCAAGCCAGCGGCTCGATGGCCTCTTCCTGGGCTTCCCCTGCAGACCGGGTGGAAAGCTGGGGCCTGCAGTTCCATGCTGGGCAGGATGGGAGCACAGAGGGAGGGCCCGGTGTTCATCCAGACAGTGCCCTCGGACAAGTCCTGGAAGTCCCCAGTGCGTGTGGGAGAAAGCATAACTTATTCTCTAGAATTACCAAGCCGTCTTACCCCTTTGACTCAAAGACAATTTCCTGTTTTTGCTTTGGCTGCTGGGAACCTCAGAATGACAGCTGTGGTCAGATCCATGCGAGCATATGGGACAATGAGAAATTCTTTCATTTCCTGTGTTGTCCTTTGTCCTGACAATTAATCAAGTGGATCTCAACGGTGGCCCTTGGGGGACTTTATGAATCCTGCAACACCAGTTACAATAAAGAGCCCAGGGGCAGCCTGGGCCCGAGTTCCTCAGGACAGCAGTGGCCAATTTAGGATTTCAACAGTAGGCAGATATGCAGCAGTAGCTCATACCTAAGATCCCAGTACTCTGGGAGGCTGAGGCAGGAGTATGAAAAGTTCGAGCCCAGCCCTAAGTTGAGACCCTCTCTGTCTCTAAATAAAATTTATTTTATTTTATTTGTTTATTGGTTCAGATGCTTTGGGGGGGCAGCTGAGACAGGGTCTCACTATGTAGCTCAGGCTGGCTTTGAACTCACTGTGTAGCCCAGGCTGGCCTCGAACTTATAGTGGTCCTCCTGCCTCAGCCTCCCAAGTTCTAGGGTTACAGGTGTGCCCCACCGCACAACAGCTGTATGAGGTTAGGGCACCCTATTGACCCTGCCCTGGACAGTCATACCCCAAGCTCTGGGGCATCTGATGCCAGCATACCCCTGGGGTACACCATTCACCCCACTCAGACAAGCCCAGGAGGGTGTTGGTGTCCCTGGTGGTCAGTCCTTGGGGCCCTGACTCGGACTGGGTGTCTGTCTCCATCTCCGTCCAGACGGGGTCCGGGGTGGGGAGCCCAGGGTTATGGGGTACCTGGGCCGACTCAGCCTCTGGATCTGGTCACCCAGGCACAGCTGTCCGGGGGCCACAGCACCCAGGCCACCCAGCAGGGGTGGCGAGGCCAGTGGCTTCTCCCTGCTGGGCCTGGTGGCCCCTGTGGGAGGTGGGCAGGGACGGGCATGGGGCTCCGGCTACGCTGAGAATAAACTGCCCTGTGGTTTCTCCCCTGCTCTCCTGCTCCCGCCAGGGCTCAGAAGTAAGTTCCAGGGTGGCCAGCAGGCTGGGTGCATGGGGTGGCTGGGTGCATGTCTGCCCCTGGCCCGGGTCGGCAGCCCAGGATGTCCTGGCTGGTCCCCTGTGGTGAGCATGTTTGTGAGCCACCCCAGCCCGGGCACCTGCCGCCTGACCCCGGCCCCGCTGTGTCCCAGGCTGCGGAGCGTGAAGATCGAGCAAGGGAGGCTGAGTGACCAGGCCAACTCGCTGGCCGATCTGGCCAAGGTGAGTGCAGGCCCCGGGGGAGGG
>NW_022900949.1:1636107-1637348 GCF_012274545.1 Fukomys damarensis
GGCCGGCGCGGGGCCGTGGGGTCCACTGCGCCCCCTCCCAAGAGGCACCAGACATCTGCATTCGTGGGTAGCACCCTCACTCTTTATTCTTTAGCACTGGCAGGTGGTTGTTATTTTAAAAGATGAATATGCCAGCCGGGCGTGGTGGTGCACTCCTGACATCCCAGCACTCGGGAGGCTGAGGCAGGAGGATCGCTGTGAGTTCCAGGCCATCCTGGGCTACACAGTGAGTTCAAGGCCAGCCTGTAGTACATATGAGACCCTGTCTCAGAAAAGAAAAAAAGGAAGTGGGGGCAGGACAGAAAGAAAGAAAAATTAAATTTGAATTTTTTTGGCAGTCATGGGTTGAACCCAGGCCCTTCTGCATGCTTGGCATGACCCAGCCCTGAAGTTTGGATATTAAAAAATTAGTTACAGCCGGGCGTGGTGGCACACACCTGCAATCCCAGCAGTCGGGAGGCTGAGGCAGGAGGATCCCTGTGGATCGAGTCCAGCCTGGGCTACACAGTGATTTCCAGGTCAGTCTCAACTACGTAGTGAGACCCTGTCTCCAAAATCAAAAACAAAAACAAAAATTTAGTTACAGTTCTTGCTTCAGCAGCACACTAGTACACTAGAAAATTAGTTACAGATTTTCAGCAAGTGGTAGTTTCTTACAAGATCCATCAACCAAAGACTTCTTTGAAATAAGTCTTCAATTCTACAGAATCATACAAGTTTTTCATTTTTCTTACAAGTAAAAAGGCTAGCATGTTTTTCAGTATTAAATTTTGTGGGTATTTTCCCCAGTCACGGGGATGGTACCCAGGGCCTGGTGCACCAAGGGGCACCCCAGCCCTTTTTATTTTTTACCTTGTTTTTTTAAAGACAGGTTCTCGATTTGAGGCCATGGTGGCCTCCAGCTCAGGGCAATGCTCCTGCCTCAGCCTCCCGAGGGCCGGGATGACGACCGTGTGCCACCACACACTGCTATTTTTGACTTTGAGGCAGGGTCTCACTCTGGCCAGGCTGGTTTTGAAGTCTTAGGCTCAAGCAATCCTCCTTCCTCAACCTCCAGATTAACTGCGGCCACAGGCTGTGCCACCATGGGCACCGCTTCTCTGGCTTACTGAGGCGGGCGTTGGGTGCGGGGCCCCAGTCCTCCCCCGCGGCCCAGTCCAGCCTGGCGCTCTGTCCCCACAGACCCAGGGCATCATGTACGAGCTGCTGTCGGAGCTGCACGCCCGGCACGAGGAGCTGGA
>NW_022900949.1:1637524-1640062 GCF_012274545.1 Fukomys damarensis
GCCCAGCCCCAGCCCCTCGGACTGCGGGTGACGTCTGCCCGCCCACTGGACCTTGACCCTGGCTGCCGCCTGAAGCCGTCTGTCCGTCCATCAGTCCGTCCATCCGTCTTGGGGCTCAGGGCACAGGAGCTGTGCAGGGCCAGACCTCGGGCGTCCTACAGTCACCGGCGCCAGCAGCCGGGAGGGTCCTCTCCAGGCCTCAGGGACATCGGGCAGGATGGGCCGCTCTACGCCAAGCCCTAGGCACAGTGGCGAGGGTGATGGTCACCCTCACTGGACTCAAGTTGGGCCCCTGGTGTATGCAAGGCTTGTGGTGTGAATCCCGGTGACTTCCGAACTCCTCCAGGGCAAGGGGTCATGGGAGGGGAAACTGAGGTTCAAAGTCAAAGCCACTCAGCCAGGGCCCCACAGTGCAGAGGGGGGAGCCCTAGGCCAAGAGGAGGACCTCCAACTGGGCGTGGTGACACTGTCATCCCAGCACGTGGGAAGCTGAGGCAGGAGGATCGCTGCAAGTTCAAGACCAGCCTGGGCTCCATAGCAAGCCTCTGTCTCAAAACAACAACGAACAAAATCCAAAAGATGAAGACCTTGGATTTGGTGTTGGGTGCTGGGCAGCATGGGAGGGAAGGAGTGTGAGGGGCCGGGGGCGCCCTCCAGAGCAGCTTGGGGTGAGCTGGGGTTCCCAGCACACAGGCCAAGGGTAAAGGCAGGCTTTAGGCTCCGTGCAGGGCAGGCACTGGGCAGAGGGGGGCCTGGCAGGGGTTAGCGTTCAGGGACAGCAAGCTGCAAGACCCAGAGGGGCAGCAGAGGCCCTGGGGCACTGGCCAGATGGGGACATTGACTGCCCCTTGGGGGACCTCAGCTTTCTCAGATGAGGCGACACAGATTAAACCAAAAGGGCTGGGCACTTAGTAGGTGTTCAGTAAACGCCCCATCCCCACTGGGTCACCAGGGAGTAAAAAGGGCCTGGCTGGGGAAACAGGCCGGAAGGCCGGGGCTGGCCCGAGCGTGGGCAAGCACCCGTGGGTAGCCCCCGT
Source organism: Fukomys damarensis (assembly GCF_012274545.1). Classification (NCBI taxonomy): domain Eukaryota; kingdom Metazoa; phylum Chordata; class Mammalia; order Rodentia; family Bathyergidae; genus Fukomys; species Fukomys damarensis. The sequence goes on from NW_022900949.1 coordinate 1,638,562, forward strand.
GTCCCTTGTTGGCTCGCAGATGTGGGGAGGGCAACAGTGGTCATGGCGGACGGGAGCCGGTGGGGTGGTGACGGCTGCTGGCAGGGAAACCAGGGGCCGAGAGCGGGAACGGGGACACTGGGGATGGCCCCGTGCCATCCAGGGTCTGGGGAACCCCTGTGGGAACTGCGAGTCTCCTGTGAGTGTGGGTTTAGGGTCCCCGATTCCCAGAGAAGAGTCGTGTGTCGATCACTCGCTGCCCAGTGCCTGCCTCCGTTTACCCTGCAGTGACTGCAGCTGTGGGTCCCCGGGTTGCCATCTGGGGTGGCAAGGCCTCCCACGCGGAGGGGTTGGGGGCAACATCCGAGGGTCCCAGGACCCCCTCGGGTGCCTTCTCGCCGTGATCGCTTGCAGGCCTCCCAGAAACGGGGTGCTGCGCCCCAGCCACGCTGTGGGGCTCAAGGGGGAGGCTGGCGTCTCTTGGCGGACACTTCGGGCGCCGCCAGACCCCGCGGTCTGTGCATGCTGTGCGCGACCCCGGCCAGGCGGGAGGCAGCTGGGGTGTGAGGGGTTCCCGGATCTCCCAGAAATCCTGGGGTCACGCGAAGTGGGAGCAGGAAGGGGTTCAGGAGGCGCTCCCCGCCCTGGCGCTCAGCTGGGCCGTGCGCGGGGAGCACGCTGGTGATCTCAGCACTTAGGGAGGCTGAGGCAGGAGGATCGCGAGTTCGGGTCCTGCCTGGGAAATTTAGACTATCTCAAAATGAAATAAAAAGAGTGGAGACAGAGTAGCTCGGTGAGAGAGCGCCCCTGGATCCGTCCTCGGTAAGGGGCGGGGGATATTAGGGGGCCCTTTTAAAACACGAGGAGTGGAGCCAGGGCAGCGCTGGGCTCCCTCAGCGGCGCGTCCCTGGTCGCTGGGCTCTCGCCTGTGCACCTGGCTGCCCTTCACCTGCGTCCTCGGCGTCTGTGGCTTCCGCCTTAGCCCGCCTTGGCCCTTGGGAGCGGGGTCTCATCGAGCGCCCCAGCCCGCACGCTGATCCCGGTCCGGAAGCGCTCAGGGGCAGTCGCTCCCGACGCGGCCACTAGAAGGCGCCGTCGCCCAGCGGACTCACAAGGCCACGCCCCGGCGACAACTCCCTGGGGGAAACTGAGGCCCGGAGTCCGGTCGCCTGGGCAGCAAGGGCGGGAGGTGATCGGGGTGCGGTGATCCTTGAGCGACCCCTGAGCTCAGCCTGATCTCCCGGCCCTCGGGAGTGGAAACTGAGGCCCAAAGATTGTGCCCAGTCGGGGCCGGACGTGCTGGGAGTCACGTGTGCCAGCGGCCTCTGGTCGACGATTAAGGGGAGCGCGGGGTGCTGGGCTAAGTGACTTCAGCGTCCCCACTGCCTTCTTCCGGGTGGTCGGAGCCCGGGTCGGCCGGGGTGGGCGGCGGCGCGAACGGAGGCTTTTGTTGTTTTGCTCCACGCCTGTGCGCGAAGCCACGCCCCTTATCATCTTATTGGTTGGATCCGTCCCTTGGGGG
>NW_022900949.1:1641235-1642122 GCF_012274545.1 Fukomys damarensis
TTTTTTTTTTTTTTTTTTTGGCAGAGGCTTGCTCTGTAGTTCAGAATAGCTTTGAGCTTGATAGGTTGCCCAGACTGGCCTTGAATTTACAGCAAGCCTGCCTCGGTCCCCAGCATGCTGGGATTACAGGTGTGCGCACCACCATGCCCGGCTTTTTGGCTTGTTTGTTTGGTTCGTTGGTTGGTTTTTTGAGACAGGGTCTCACTAGGAAGTGAGACTGATCTGGAACTCACTATGTAGCTCAGGAACTCACAGCGATCCTCCTGCCTCAGCCTCCTGAGTGCTGAGATGACAGGCATGCACGGCCATGTCTAGCTAAAACAGAAAATGAAACCAGTCAGGCGTGGTGGCGCACACCTGTGATCCCAGCACTCGGGAGGCTGAGGCAGGAGGATCACCATGCGTTCAAGGCCTGCCTGAGCTACTAGTGAGCTCCAGGTCGGCCCAAAGTATGTAGTGGAACCTTGTCTTAAAAAAACAAACAAAACAGAGCAACAATGGTGGGGGAGTCCTTTTTTTTGAGGAAGCTCTGCCTTGCCAACAGCTCTTTGATTAGAAAAAGCCACCAGGTCCCGCTCCCGCTGCATAGCGGCCCACCTGTCCCTCCCCACCTGGCAGGCGCCCCAGGCGGGATCCGGGGAAAAGGAGGCTCGCTCCTTGTGGTACCGTAACCGAGGCCTGGTGACCCTCTCGGCCAAGATCGACCGCAAAGGCTACACGCCAGGTACCGGGCGGGCGATCAGCCGACAGGGCTGGGCGGGCGGCCTCGGGGGAGGCTGAGACCCCGCTGTTGCGCCCACAGGAGAGGTGATCCCCGTCTTCGCCGAGATCGAGAACGGCTGCACGCGCCCCGTGCGGCCCCGAGCTGCCCTGGTGCAGACCCAGAC
>NW_022900949.1:1642397-1643790 GCF_012274545.1 Fukomys damarensis
GGCCCTGCTCCCTTAGGTTTGTGTGGACATCCCGGGCTCGTCCAAGCTGCTCCTGGAGCTGCCCCTGGTCATCGGCACCGTCCCCCTGCACCTTTTTGGCAGCCGCTCCTCCAGTGTGGGCAGCCACTCCGACTTCCTGCTGGACTGGGGGCTGGGCGCCCTGACTCAGCAGCCCGAAGGTGAGCCCTGGCCTGCCAGGCCCCCGGAGGGAGGGCGGACTGGGGAGCTCACAGTGAGTGGGGGGCCTGACTCCCTGGCTCCCTCCACAGCTCCTCCTGAGTATTCCGACGTGGTGGCGGAGGAGGACGCAGCAGGCCCTGCACAGGGCCACTTCACACTGCTGCAGGAGGCCATGAGCTTTGAAGGCCCCTACTTTGCTTACCTCCAGGAGTGCCGCTACCTCCCACCGCCCCTGTACTCTGAGGTGAGCATCCCTTCCTGGGCCTCTCTGAGCCCTGCTGCCATGTAGGTGAGAGAACTCCTACACATATGCCAAAGCCTGAGCCCACTTGCCCCCTGCTCTGCCCTATGCACCACACCCTGACTCATGGGAACCCTTCACCCAGGAGGATCCGAACCCACCTTTGGAGGCCATGAGGCCTCGGTGTGAGACCTGCTGAGTGCCAGGTGGACGCCTCCGGGATGAGGCTGCTCGTGAACTTCCAGCTGCTGCCATGACCATGCCGCATGGCAAAACCTAGGACCGGCAAGCTTGACTGCACTGGAACTGGGGAAACTGAGTCAGCAAAACAAAGCAGATCCGACGTCACGCAGGACTGCAGAACAGCCGTGGGGGACCCTGGCTGATGTGGATGGGTGCCAAGTGCCCAGCACAGCCTCTGGGAAAATGTTGCCTGGCAGCACCTGGTCCGTGGGCAGACACAGAGCCAGACACAGATGCTCCTAGTCTCGAAGGACCAGAAGGGACCGCGAGAGTCCTGGAGGAAAGCACATTGAAGCTGAGGCTTTGAGGTATGACTAGGAGCTCAGCCTCAGACAAGCGATGGGGAGGAAAACTGAGAGAGTGTTGGAGCTGAGTGATATTTAAAGGCCGCTACTTTATCTCAGCATCAGGGGCCCCAGAGGCAGGTGTCCCAGCCGAGGTTGCACTGTGAGCTTGGACAGGCAGGAGGACCAGGGACGGGACGTTCAGGAAACCAGGTCACTGGAACGGTGCCGGGCATAAGCAATGGGACAGCCACCGCAGAGAGTCACAGATTCCTGGCCAGGCAGGTGCGGAGGAGTCCTCCTGCCTGCAGACAGTGGCGAATCTGAGGCCGAGGCAGGGAGCAGTGAAGCCACCCAGGAACAGAAGGCAGCCGGCATGGCCCTCGGGGCAGGTCCCAGCAGGCTTTGCGCCCAGCCCTTTTGTATGATTTTTTTTTTTTTTTTG
>NW_022900949.1:1643978-1647706 GCF_012274545.1 Fukomys damarensis
CTGTACAATTGTTTTTCAAAAAATAAAAGCATGGACGACCAGCCCAGCACGTTGGTTTCTCTCCAATTGCTGTGAGGCCAGCATGGGCACCGTGCGAACTCCCATCTTAGGACGTAGTTCCGGGCCAGGGAGGGCAGAAGGGCCCGGGACCCAGAAGGGGAAGCTGAGGGCGGCTGGAAAGTGGCAGGGCCCCGGATGCAGGGACACCCCGCCTACCCAATTCCGCGCTTTTCAAACACGTTGTGACCGACCACCCACTCAGCGCCTGGCAGTCCACAGGCTATTCCGGTCTCTGGGAATCTGCCTGTTTTCTCTTTGTTTGAAGACAGGGCCTTGCTATGTAGCCCAAGCTGACCTTGAAGTTGAGATCCTCTTGCTTCAGCCTCCGAAATTCTGAGATCACAGACGTACACCGCTGCGCTCGGCAGCACTTCACTTTTCCTGCACGTATCAGTGGTCAAGCACCGTGTGACCAGTTGCACCACTTGGCATGTTTCTGAGGCTCTCCCACATTGCAGCACGGATCGGCGCCCTGCTCCTTTTCATGGCTGTGTAATATTCTGTTATGCCCAGGAAACAGCTCCTATTTTTCCACGCATCAACGGGGCGGATGTTTGGGCTGATTCCACGCATGGGAAAGGTTATTCACTGCCCTCTTGGGCGGCCCAGGTGGCACGGAATTGTCCTTCCGGAGGTGGAAGCCAGCCCAGAAGACCGAGTGGACGGGGTGCCACAGGACCTCACAGCTCGCACCGCCCACAGCCTGAGGCCACACCCTCCGGTGGTCTAGCAACACCCACGGGGCGTGGCCACTTAGAACCTAGCGATTGGTGCACAGGAAGCGGAAAGGCGGGAGTTTGCCCCGGAACTCACTAGCCCAGGCTGGTCTGTAACTCACAGAGATCCTCCTGCCTCAGGCTCCAAAGTGCTGGGATTACAGGCGTGTGCCACCACGCCCGGCCCTACCTGTTGAGTGAGAGCGAAGAGTTCTAGTGCTGCACAACTCAGCTGACCAGAGCTGGCAACTCTTCTTTCTTCCTTAGTCTTTCTTTCTTACTTTTTTCTGTTTATTTTGTACTGGACATTGAACCCAGGACCTTCACACTGAGTTACACCCCAGCTTGCTCGCTGGCTTACTTTCGTCCTTTCATTTCTTTTTTTGTTTGTTTGTTTTTTTGTTTTTTTGATGACCTGGAACTCACTATGTAGCTCAGGCTGGTCGCTAACTCACAGAGATCCTCCTGCCTCAGCCTCTCCTGGGATTACAGGCGTGCACCACGACGCCCGGCCTCGTCCTTTCATTTCTGAGACAGGGTCTCACCGAGTCACTCAGACTGGGCTCGAACTTGTGATCCTCCTGCCTCAGCCTCCCTGAGTGCTGGGATGACAGGCGTTCACCCCCACACCTGGCTGGTTTCTGATGTACTTTATAAAGAATTATAAGACGGGCGTTCTAAGGCTCCCAGCACGAAGAGAGGGCCCGTATTTCAGGAGCTGGAAATGCTGGCTTCCTCATGTGATCCCTGGGCACTGCACACGTACATCCGGGGCTCAAGGGGCACCCTGAAATGTCTACAAATAAGAGACTAGAAAATTCAAGGAAATGTAGGTTACATGAGTGGTGGCCGTGGCAGGACACTGCTGCAGGGTGCTGGGAATTGGGCCCCAGAGTCCGTCCTGCTCTGCTCCTGGGCACGGGGCCCCTAGACCACGCTGTCTCCCATGCCCAGCCTGGGCTCGAGCCCGGAGCAGGAGGTCCCTGGAGCCTGGTCCCCAGAGCCCAAATGGGCAGCCCCGGTGGGAGATGAGCTCCTGGTCATGAGAGGTGTGCAAGAGAAGAGCCCGGGGTCCAGACCCCAGTCCCCACAGTGAGAGTGGCTGAAGGAGCTTATCCAAAGCCCACACGTCCCTGGGCCTGTGGAGGACACCCCACGTCTCCGGGACTCCTGCATCTGAGGATCTGGGAACTTGATCTCTAGATAGACTTTCCGGGCCAGGTCGGTGATAATCAGGGTGGAGCGGGCTCACTGGTGCCTATTCAGGGGAACCCTGAGCACACGGGGACCCAGGGGAAAGTGGCCAATGTACACCCAACAGGAAACCAAAAAATAAAAACCCAAACCCTCAGCTCTCCCTCTAGTTCCTTCTCCCTGCTGGGCTGCCGTGGGAGCACCCTACCCCAGGACCCTTGCACACCGCCCCTGGCCTCACCTTTCTGGGGACACTAAGGCTTCTGGTTAATGTCTCCTCGCCGTCATCCCCTCTCTCATCCCTGTGTTCCGAGGCCTACACGGTCCTTACCGACCTTGGAAATTCCCACTTGCTTGTCCGAGACTGCGAGGTCAGGGCAGGGTCACGTGTGTGCCCCCGGTCCCAGCCAGCATGAGGAAGGTTGTAGACTGACTGAAGGACTGGGGACCCCCTACTTTCCTGTAGACAAAGAATTCAGGGGTGGAGGAACCAAGGGGTCGCCGTGCAGAATTGCAGGCCTGGGCTCTGCGTCTGCACCGCTGTCCCTGTCTCTTGTGGTCCCTGTCACAATGTGTCCCTCAGTGCCAGGCGGCCGTCCTTGCTTGTTCTCTGTCGTGCTGGCTGGCAGGGGGCCCAGGCAGGCTGCCGTTCAGGAATCCGGAACCACCAGCTCTAGTCACCAGCGGCCACTGCCCGCTGCCGCCTCTGCCCCGGCACATTCTGTCCTGAGTAGAAGCCAGGGGTGGCTGGGAGGGGTCACGTCTCTGCCTGGCCAGGTCCAGTTACAGCACAGCCTGTCCTGGCCGGATCCCCCTCAGTGTGGCCTGTGGAGCCCTCCTCTCTGTGGCCCGAACTTAGACTTTCCTGGATGAAGCTGTGTGGCCTCGTGTGGTGACCCCAGGACCTTTGCACCTGCTCTCCTACCACCTATGCCCAACCCCTGATCCCTCAGGACCTCCTCTGTCCCTGCATCTCAGGTCACCCCCCTGGTCCCCTGGCCCTGCCTGGACCCACCCCCACAGTTCCACATTTACTTGTTTGGCTGTGGCATCTGTTCAGCTCCCAGACAGGCGCAACTGGGCGATGGGGGAGCCCTGTCCCAGATGCTCAGGAAAGTCCCCGAGTCCCCGCAGGCACAGGCCGGGCAAGGGTCCAGGAGGAAGCTGTGACTCATGCAGTAGCTGCGCCTGGTGCTGCCACCCAGGGGGGATGGGGAGGGTGTGCTGGGGACAACAAGGGACGACTGGAGCCACTGCTCTGCTCAGCTCACAGGGAAACTGAGGCAAAGCAGAGGAGAAGCGGGGTGCTTGGGGTCCACTCCAGGACATGTGAGTGGCTCTGGACAACTGGGCACAGCGCGGGGCTCAGGACCAGGCAGGGGCACTGCCCCAGCCAAGCACTCTGGGTTTGGGGGCTCATGGGAAGTTTGAAAAAGCCGCTTGTGGGCGACAGCAGTCAGTCCCAAGGACGCTGCGATACAGGGACAGGGACACTTACAGCCCCTGGGCCACAGGAAAGTCCAAGGGAAATGGGAGGCTGGGGAGCGGCCTGGGAAGGTTTCCGGGAGGAGAGGACATCAGCGCTGTGGCTTTGAGGGATGTAGAGGAGTTCACCAGGGAAGGCTGTTCTAGGCAGGGGCAGTTGGCACATCCTTAGCTGCCTCAGTGGCTCCACAGAGCTGGGTCAGAGAGGGGCACATGGACGGGGGGCTGGGTGGCGAACAGATCAGAACCAGAGGCCCACTCTGGCCCTCAGCT
>NW_022900949.1:1647921-1651492 GCF_012274545.1 Fukomys damarensis
GCGCGTGCGCATGTCAGAGCGGCCCTGGGGCCCCGGGCAGCGCCGCCTCGCGTCCCACCCAGGGCGTTTGCGAATCTGGGCCCACGCGGGGTCCCCAGGACTCGGAAATCAGCCCTGATTCAGCTGCTGACAGGGGTGATTCCACTGCTTTCCTGGTCCAAACCCACCCGAGCACCCTGTTATCCCAGCTACTCAAGCGGCTGAGGCAGGAGGATCTTCCGGGCAATTTAAATCTCAAAAAATGCGAAGGGCTGAGCTGTAGCTCCAGGGAGGAGCGCCTCTGAGCTGGATCTGTGAAGCCAAACCCCCACGGTGGCTGCCCATAGCAAGTGGGAAACAGCGACAGAGCCAGGGCAATCCTGAGGTCGCTCTGCCTCCCACGTGTGTTCCTAGGATACCTCACTCTTTTGGTCAAACTTCAACTCACCCTTCAAAACCCCACCTCCAATGCCCTCTTCTTCAGGCCGAGCCCAGCTTTCTCTCTGCTCCCCATGTCCATTTTGTCCCACCTCATCCTGACTTCACCTGAAAGCATTTGGGTCCTATTCTGTCTCCTCCAGACAGGTCGCAGCTGTTTCCCCAAATGCTGGGCCCTGTGGCCTCCCCTTTGGCTGTGGTGCAGCTTCACAAGCTTCCACTAAAACAGGTACAGTCGACCTCAGGACCTTTGCACCCACCACTGTGGCTGCCACAGCTCCTCACCAATCCCTCCCGTTCTCACACCTTATGCCCATCCTCCACCTCTTTCTGCCTCCCCTTTCCTTTTGTTTTTTGTTGTTGTTTTGTTTTGTTTTGTGACAGTATCTCACTCTGTAGTCCAGACTGGCTTCAAATTTGCAGCAGTCCTCCTGCCTCAGCCTCCTAAGTGCTGCACTCACAGGCACCACCATTCCCAGATATTGAGCATTAAAAAAAGAAAACCCATATAAATCTTTTTTAGGTTACCTGGACTTGCCAGCCCTTGGAGAAAGCATTTAGTGGATTACAAAGGATCAAGATTTAGCCAGGCGCAGAGGTGCACAACTGTGGTCCCAGCACCCTGGGAGGCTGAGGCAGGAGAGTCACAAATTTTAGCATAGCCTGGGCAATTTAGAAACAGCGAGACCCTGTTTTAAAATTTTAAAGATGTAAAGTGGGTGCAGGGACTTAGCTCAGTGGTTCTGCCACCTGCTTCACAAGTGCAAGGTCCCAAGTTCAATCCCCCGTACCAAAAAAAAAAGATTTAAAGGGCTGGGGTTGCAGCGGAATATGGAAGTCCCAGATTCCAACCCCAGTGGCGACAAATCCTAGGACAGCTGAGGGCCGGCCCTGTGCTCCCTGGAGGGCCGGGCCCTTGTTTACAGGCAGAAGGAAGCCAGCTCCACGCTGCCCCCGGGGGACTCAGTGGGAGGTCACCCTCTCCAGCCATGGAGACAGCAGCTGTGGGCCAAGGACCGGAGCGCTGTTTACCAAGTATCCAGTGACACACCTTGCCCGTGTCATTACCCTGCACAGGCGCCCCGTCACCACTGTTGACAGTGACAGGAGGCCAGCCCCCGCTTCCCATTTCTGTGAGGGGCCCTGGGGCCCCTGTTCCTGCCACCCCTGGGCCGGCTCGGCACACCCCAACCCCGCTCTGGGCCCTGGGCAGCGGCTTCCTCCTGTAGAATGGGCTGGGTGCTCACCTGATACCGCGATACTGAGTAGGTCACTCGGTTACTTTAACTTTCGGGTAAACTGTGAATCCTTTTTTGCTTAAGAACAGGTACATCCCGACACGTGTGGTGGCGCACACCTGTAATCGCAGCACTCAGGGAGGCTGAGGCAGGAGGATCGCTGCGAGTTCAAGACCAGCGTGGGCTCACAGTGAGTTCCAGGTCAGTCTCAACTACATAGTGAGACCCTGTCTCAAAAAAACAAAGAATAAGTACATCCCACGCAGCACTCGCCCCGGCTGCCATATGGGATATACTTGCATTACCCAGAAAAATTTAAACTGGGTGCCTTGGTGCACATCTCAGCGCTCTGGGAGGCTGAGGCAGGAGGGTCCCAAGGTCAAGCCCATCCTAGTCAATTTAGCGAGACCCTGTCTCAAAATAAAAACGACTTACAAAAGGGAGGGGAGGTAGCTCAGTGGAAATGCCCTAGGTGCAATCCCAGTACTTAGAAACAAAACCAAACACACAGGGCCTTGGTGGACTGAGGTGAAGGAGCGCGATTCCGTCCGGGCTGTGGGGGGTGGGGGGGTGGTGCCCCCCGCCCTGCCTGTGCGCACCCAGAGACTTTCCCTGACCCCAGACCTCCCGCTGGCCCGGCCCTGGAAGCCGGGCCGGAGTGGCTGCCTCAAGGGCAGCAGGGGCCTTGACCTTCACAGCTCAGGCCGGGTTTAGGCCGGTTGGGCCAGACAGGCGTTGGCTGAAGTTTCAGGGAGCTGGGGCCGCAGCCCGGCCCAAACGCTATGATAGGGGAGAGAACCCAGACGGCTGAGTTTGTGGACAACTTCTACAATCTCAGGACTCTCACAACCATGGCCCTGTGGTGGACTGATGAGGGGTCCAACCCTCCGCAGGGGGGACTGGGCATGCGGGATCCAGCCAGACGATGGGGGAACTCTGAGGCCACCCCAGCCTCCAGGGGAGGAGCCCGGTGGAGGCTGAGCCCACTCAGCGAGCCTCCAGAAGGCCCTTGTGGTGGTGCACACCAGTCATCCTATTATTCTGGAGGCTGAGGCAGGAGGATCCCTTGAGCTCAGGAGGTTGAACCCAGCCTGGGCAACATAGCAAGACCCTGTCTAGAATAAAATGTACAGCAGGGCGTGGTGGCACACGCCTGTCATCCCAGCTCTCAGGAGGCAGAATCAGGAGGATTGTAGGGGAGTTCAAGGCCAGCCTGAGCTACATAATGAGAGCAAGGTCAGCCTGAACTGCAAAGTGAGATCTTGTCTCAAAAAAAAAACAAAAAATGAAAATAAAATAAAATGTACAAAGGTCAGAGGTTGAGGGTTTGCTTAGCACATGTGGGACCCTGGGCTCCATCTTCAGCACAGCAAAATAAATACATAGATAAAGGGGGGGGGAGACCCACATAGGCTTTTCTCACAAGAAGACCTGCAGCCAGGCATGGTGGAGTGTGTCTGATCCTGGCCACTCAAGAGGCTGAGGCAGGAGTACAGCCACACGGTGTGTGAGACCCTGTATCCAAATAAAAAATAAAGGCCGAGGATATAGCTCCACTGGGTCTAATCTCCAGTACTGAAGAAAGGACACTCATGTGGCCGGCGGCTGTTCAACAGCCCCAATCATGAGGAGAACGCAGGCCACAGCCAGGGCAGATCCCGTTTCACCCCATTAGTGACTCCTCCCTGAAAGACAGGATGAGCACCGGCCAGGACGGGAAGAGAACCAGGACACCGTGCTGCTGGAGATGGGAACTAGCACAGCCACTGTAGATCACACTGTGACCCAGCACTCAGGAGGCTGAGGCAGGAGGATCGCTGTGAGTTCGAGACCAGCCTGGGCTACATAGTGAGTTCCAGGTCAGTCTCAACTAATAGTGAGACCCTGTCTCAAAAAACCAAAACAAATAAATAAAC
>NW_022900949.1:1651541-1657528 GCF_012274545.1 Fukomys damarensis
AAAAAAAGATACCAGTCCCAGCACTGGCTACACATCCAAAGGAAAGAAATCAGTGGGTAGAGAAACACCTGTACACCGTGCCCACTGCAGCAGTGCTCCTGACGACCAAGACCTGGAGGGCTCAGGGCCCACCAGTGAGCAAATGGAGAAAGGAGATTAATCTTCCATTCCACTGTGTTCTGAGTAAGATTTAGCACGGGGAGAGAGAGGAGAGTGAGGGAGAGGAGACTAAGGACATGGTGGGTATACCATGTTCATGGAGGTAGCGGGTTGCAGGAACCAGCCTACAAGCTCAAACCTCACCAAGGGGTGACAAGGATGAAAAATAAAGAAACACAGAAACAGGTTAAAATCTGGGGGGCCAGGGGCTCACGTCTCTCTTTGACACAGAGCCCCAAGTGACTGGTGCACCTTGGCTTTGTTCGCTCTGCCATGGGCAAGAGCAATTAGAATTCTACAGGATGCACCTGTCTCCCTATGCAGCCCAGGCTGGCCTTGAACTCGTGGTGATCCTCCTGTCTCAGCCTCCCCAGCATTGGGGTGACAGGTGTGCACCATTACGCATGGCAAGAGAGGGGATATTGAGTGTCCTTCAGCAAAAAAGGATAAATTTTTGAGCTGAGAGATAAGCTGTAGTTTGATTTCTTCACTGTGCAAAAGCATACACACACAACCGAGCACTGCACTGCATAAATATGTAAATATTTTTCAACAGCTTCAAAAATCTCACCGCCAGCCACTGACTACTACAAAAGAGGTAAGAAGCCCCCTTCCCCAAGTGGCAGCGCGGGTGCCGTCTCTGGTTCCAGTGTGTGGGGGCATCGGGGCTCCTGGGCGCTCAGGGCAGGGACTCCCCTCAGGAGGGAACGTGGAGCAGGGAAGCTGGCAGGTGATGCAGCCAGATCTGCTGCTCTCGAAGAAGGTCCGGCCCGGCCTGTGGTTCAGCTGCCTGGCTAGCACTGAGCACTGGGGCCAGTCGGTCATTCCTGTCCCCAGGCCCGGAAAGAAGCGAGGCAGGAAGTTGCCAAGGAAACAGCCAGGGGCCCCACCTTGCTTGGCGACCGCACTCTGGACCGGACTCACTTTCCATGCTAAGCAGTGTCCCTGGTCTGTCCAGGACGCCCAGGCCCAGACACATGTCCAGAGGTCGCCAGGTAACTTAGTGTCTGCACACTGAGTGGCCGCCTTGCACCCAGCGGTCTCCTGCAGACCTTTGATACCCCAGCCCTGATTACCATGACATTGACTATGCAGATGTGGCCACGCCCCCACCCGGTGGGCCCTAGGCACCACGACAGTCCCCCAAGTGAGACAAAAGGTCAAAAACTATCACTCCATGAAGAGCCAAGGCAAGTCACTCATCGGCAGGAGTGAAACCTCCGACCAAACCCTCGACCCCACACCAAACTCTGGGGCTTGAAACCGCCGATGCCGAGCCCCTCAGTGCCACGTGCTCTTCTCGCTCCCGCCACTTGGAGTGGATTTTTTTGTCTCGTCTTCAAGTAGATCATTGATTTTTCCCATCCTGACCTACATGTGGGTGGAAATTTCCCACGCAGACGATGTGCTTCTGTCTCAGGAACGTGAGGGTGCTGGTTTCTCCCCGTTTCAACACAGTCTCGTTCAAAGCGGTGATGCCAGGTAGACGCTCGGCTCACCTGGAAGACCGGGCAGGTCACATACCTGGGGCGCTCGCTCCTCCAGAACAGTGGCGCTACAGGTCCTACCAGCGCGAGGGGGATGGTGACAAAGCCTGCCATTGTGCGAGGACAGTGTGGCCACGGGAGCGGCACCCCCGTTTTGGAGTTAAATGTCCGCAGATGGCCCCTGTGCAGGTCAGCAGTTTTGCCCCTAGACTGAGACAGGGAGAGGGCGACCACGCAAAGGCAATGACATCGGTTCCCTCACTCTCACGGCGCACAAACACAAGTCCACCTGGTTTAGGATACAGATGCAGACACTGTGAGCTGGGACCTGTGTGCCTGCCTCTTAATCCCAGCTACTCACCCAGGAGGCTGAGGCAGGAGGATTGAAAGTTTGAGGCTATCCTGGGCCCTGGAGCAAAACCCTGACTCAAAATAAAACATGAAGGCGGGCGTGGTGGCGCACGCCTGTAATCCCAGCACTCGGGAGGCTGAGGCAGGAGGATCGCCGGAGTTTGAAACCAGCCTGGGCTACATAGTGAGTTCCAGGTCAGTTTCAACTACATAGTGAGACCCTGTCTCAAAACAACAACAACAAAAACAAAATAAGGACATAAAAAGGCTGGGGGTGTGGCAGTAAAATTCTTGCATAGCTTGCGTGAGGCTTTTGGTTCCACCCCTAGAATTGCTTCATTAAGTAGTTAGTTTAAGGCAGGGCTTGGGGAATGTAGGGCAGGTGCACTCTTGATTTAATTCCCAGGATTGGAAAAAAGCAAAAGGAACAGACACAGTGCAGAGAGGTTTCACGTCATAGCAGCGTCTGTATGTTTTTCCCCTACCGTGGTGCGGAGCAGTGACCACCGCAGAGCTAACAGTACAAGGACAAACATGCCTCGCGGTGCCACATCTGAGTGCAGCTCCCGGGCAAACATCAGACTGCACGGGGAGGATGCAGCAGATCACGCCGTGCTGTCCTGCTGAGCTGGGACCTTCAGAGGGTTAGGCAGAGTCAGTGCACTTTTTTTTGGGGGGGGTACCGAGGATTGAACTCGCTGGGTCCTTGCGCTTGCAAGGCAGGCCACCGAACCACTGAGCTAAATCCCCAGCCAGTGCACTTTCTATTTAGGATATTGTTTGTCCATTTTCGCAGTGCCAGGGATCAAACTCAGGACCTTGTGTGTGTAAGGCAGGTGCGGTGTCTCTGAAGTGGATCCCCAGCCCTTACTTATAATATTTTTAACTTACAGTGCATTTGCCAGGGTGTGACTGCATTGTACATCAGAGCGACTGAACTGAACTGAGGCAGGAGTAGTATCACACATACAAAAAGAACTCCTACAATGCACAGAGAGAACAGGGGACCCAGGGGGCCGTGGGAGGAGCAGACACGGGTGACACAGGGATGCTCAGGGTCCCCTGGGTATTAGATGCAAATTTAAGCATGGATGAGCTGCAAATCCCAACCTGGCACCTCATCAGCAGTTGCAGAAAGCTGGCGTTGTGGTGGGGCCCGGCACTTTCAGAAAGCCGCCAGGGTTTGTGGGCCCATCAGAGACCCAGTCTTCACCCCCGAAAGCCCTCAGGAGAAAGGCAGCTCCTCCGCCCACAGCCGTGTGTGTGTGGGACATGGGGGTGGGCAAGGTGAGGGGGAAGCGTCAGGTGCCCCCCGCCCCCTCCTGGGAAAGGACACTGAGGCACTGAGGGCCCAGCGGGGACGGTGGGGCAGGGCGGAGTCACCACCCTGAAGCCAGGCCAGCCCCGTCCTTGTCCTCAGCTCTGATTTTATCTCCTCAATTTCTCCTCTGTCAGCGGCTCTGGCTCCACCACTCGCAGAGGAGAAGCCTGACTCAGCTTCACACAGATCCACTCTCCCTGCCCAGCAAGCCTGCTTTCCGCTGGGGAAACTGAGGCTCGGAGAGATGAAGCCTCGCCCAGGCCAGAGGGCAGTCCACCCACATCTGCACTCTGGCCGGGTCACAGCATCCCCAAAAAACAGCCCAGCGCCCACTGGGGTGTGGGACGTGCCAGGCAGAGGCCCCTGAGTCTGGCCCCCGGCCCAGTGGCCCGACACTCCTGTGACTTCCACTGCTACAGGGATGTCAGGGTCTTGGCCCAGGCTGGGCACTGTGGTGGGGAGTCCTGGACCGGAGCCCAGATGGGAAATGTTTGTTGACTGACCCAGCGACCCCTTCCACCATCCCTGACGGGAAAGCATCCAGGCTCCTGGGAGAGAATCCAGCCTCCTCCTCCATGGTGCCCTCCCGCTGTCCCCGTCCCTGTGCATTTTGGTTTCAGCAGGAAGAGCCCAGGGCAGCGGGTCCCCACTGGGAAGTTCAGCCTGGGGCGGGGACAGGAGCCAGGGATGGCTCCAGGCCGGGTGGGGAGGACGAAGACCACAGTGCCACATTCATCCCTGCCGGGACCGCGGGGACCTGCACCCCAGGGCCTTGTGTTCCCCACCTGAAGGGGCCCTGCATGGTGGCCCTGGAAACCAGTAATGTGGACAGCAGAGGGTGAGGGTGGGGTTCCTGCCAAGGTTTGGGGAGCAGGTGGTTAAATATCCATGAGGCCTGGGAGGGGACAGAATGGGGAGTCACACCCGGGGGAGAGAGAAGGATGGGGCAGAGGGCAGAGGAGCCTGCAGTGGGCACTCTGGGCGGCTGAGGCAGGAGGGTCTCCAGCTCCAGATGCAGACCGTGATGATGATGAACCCTCAGGCAGATGCCAAGTGACCATCAGAGGGGCTTCAGTGCCACTCAGGGAGGGCTGGGCCAACTTGCAGGAGGCCGTTGGTCTGGTCCCAGCACCACAAAATGAAACAAAACCCTGTGGAAAGTGACGGCGTAGGCAAGGCCTTGGAAGCTGGACACAGTCCACGTCTGGCAGGGAGTGCACAGGCAGCTGCTGGGAAAACAGCCCACACGTCCTCTGCAAGTCACACCCAGGGTGATCCAGGTCCCTGCTGTTGAGCTCCAAGGTACCGAACAAGAGAGTTGAAGACAGGAGATGTTTCCACCAAAACCTGACCGCAGCCAAAGGTGCAGACAGCCAGGTGCCCATCAGTGGTGAGCAGATACACGCAGGGTGGTCTGTCTGCCTGTGGAATATTACTCAGCCAAGAACAGGACTGGAGCACTGATATGCTACAATCTGGATGGACCGGGGCACTGAGTAACACAGCCAGACACACAAGGCCACACTATATATGATCCCACTGACACGAAATGTCTAGCCCAGGCAGATCCACAGAGACCGGAATCAGACTGGTCACTGCCAGGAGTTGGGGAGGGCGAATTGTATGGTGTGTGATTTCTCCGTATTTTAACAACAGCAGCAGCAGGGCTGGGCACGGTGAACACCTGAGATCCCAGCACTCAAAAGGCTGAGGCAGGAGGATCACATCAAGTCTGAGGCCAGCCCGAGTTACCTAGTGAGACTCCTTATGGAGACTGGTGAGACAAAAATAAAACAAAAAACAAACAACAACAAAAAGAGGAAGATGGCAAAGTCTGTTTCAGAGCCTGGGTCTGGGGGCACAGACGAGGCCAGGGGCTGCCTGTGGCTCTGGGTCACCTTCTGCAGCTTGCCCTCATCCTGCCTGCACAAACCCAGAGGCTCCTAAGCAGATGAGGCTGGATAATGCCTGAGGCGGCAAACAGAGGCAGCCCAGTTCCCAAGGCGGGAGCTCCTGGAAAGGAATGAGGGAGCTGCGCTGAGAGGGGCCTCAAGTACTGCTCACATAGCAGTGGCTCGATAAACCCGACACCCTCTGGGTGTAAGCCCTGCCTGGATTCCGCCCCGGCACCGTAAAGATGAACCAACACAAATAAATTAATAATCACCGGGCCGAGGCTCTGCCGACCAGGGCAACCCGACCCTCGCAGGTCTGCTGCAGACCTTCCTGTGTTACGGCTGGGCGAGCAGAGCCCAGAGAGAGCAAGTTGGTTGTTCCCCGGCAGCTGAGTCAGGTCTCGCGGTGGCGGGGTTGGGGGTGGTGGGAAGTTTGGGTTTAGTCCTGGCTGGATCCGGGTGACTAACTCTGCGGCTGTTCGGGGCGGTGCCGGCTTCCTGCGGGGAAGGAGCCTGCGCCTGCCCGGGAAGCGGGTGTCCGTGTCCGCAGTCGGTCCAATCAGCGCCTTTGCGATCTGTTTCCCCATCTAGAGCACATTTTATTGTTTTCTTTCGGTACCGGGGATGGAACTCAGGACCTTGCGCTTCCCAGGCAGGCGAGGCGCCCCTGAGCTACGACCCCGGCCGGCTTCCCCATCTAGATGATTCCCTTGGGGAATCGGAGGCTTCCGACGGGCGGGTCTCGGGCTCCGCCGGGCTTTTGCCGGGAACTGC
>NW_022900949.1:1657675-1661343 GCF_012274545.1 Fukomys damarensis
AGCGCCTCCGGAGGGGACGCCTCGTCCGCGAAGTCCACCGGGGCGCTCCAAGGGCACTGCAGGGCGGGGCCACGGATGGGCGGGGCTGTGGCAGCTCCACCCAATCGGAGGCGTCCTTCCGTCAGGGCACCGCCCTCACCCCCCAGGACAGCGCCCTGGTTTCCTTCCTTTTATAACTGGGCCAGTTGGTCACGCCCCCCCCAACGGGCACATGACTTGGGCACAGCCAATCAGCATGATAGCCCTTGGTTTCCGCCATCGGGTCATTCACGAGCATGTGACCCAAGCTAGACTGATCAGCGACGGTCTTGAGACTTTTGCTGGCCCATGGTGAAATCCTGTTCCCCAGGCGGATAAGTTGAGGATGCCTGGATCCAGCCCTCCCCAAAGCAGGGAGGCTGAGGTAGGAGGAGCGCTGAGAGTACAAGTCCAGCCTGGGCTACAGAGCAAGGCCTGTCTCCAAAAACAAAACAAAACAAGAGCTGATAGGTGAAAGGGAGACTTTACCTTCTCCCCTTGGCTGGTCGGGAACGCCACGGCAGTGCTGGCACAGGGTGTGGGTAGGGGCGGCCACAGGTGCTGCACAAACCTGGGGAGAAGAGGACAGGTCAAAGAAGCAGTCTGTTGGCCTCCTCTTCCTGTTTCATTGTTCTGGAGTGGTTTTTTGTTTGTTTGTTTATTTTCATCTCCATTGGGTTCTTTTCTATTTTGTTTTTGTTTTTTTGAGACAGGGTCTCGCTATGCAGCCCAGGCTGGCCTTGGACTCTCAGCAATCCTCCTGCTTCAGCCTCCTGAACGTTGGGACTCATCGCCATAGGGTTATGCAGGTATGGGGATGTGGATTTCAGGTCTCACATCTGCCCCCTCTGCTGAGCAAACCCCTTGTTCCCAGCCTCAGTTTCTTCCTCTGGGAAATGCACCGGGCACGTCCGGGACCGTGGGCGAGACGTGCGTTACCTGCTCAGTCCGAGGTACCCCAGGACGCCCAGGAGGAGGATGGTCACAAAGCTACCCAAGGACACGGACAGGATGGGCACACGGGACACCTGAGGGGCTGGGGTGAGAAAGCCTGGGTAAGTGGAGCGCTGGGGGTACAGCTCCCTGCTCCCTCCTGCTCCTCCTTCCCAGAAGCCCCTGGGCTGGGGGAGCAGAGCCTGACAGAGGCCCCCAAACCCTGATGCCGGTTGGTCCATTGTTGCTGATCAACAGTAGGCAGGGAAGACTTTCTGGAGGAAGGAGATTTTGATCTGGGTTTGGAAGGATGAATAGGAGCTTGACAACCAGAAAACAAATTTTCCAAGTAGCTGGGCAAGCTGCCTCAATCTCTTTCCAAGTAGCCAGGGGAGGTGGGAGCAGATCTAGCTGGTACTTTCTCCCGAGGGCAGTGAGGAGCCCTGGGAAGAAAGGAGCCCAGGGAGGGGAGCTCACCGAGGCTGAAGCTCTGGGACAGGCTCCAGCTGCCCTTTAGCCACGCCGTGTCCGCGCGCACCTGCACCGTGTACGTGACCCCGGGTCGCAGTCCCTGGAGGGTGACTTGGGTCTCGCTGGGCGCCACGAGCCACTCTGTGAGGGGTGACTTGTTTCTCAGCACTGGGATTGAATTTAGAGAGGCCGAATCTCAGGCTCAGGCTGGGCGGGAAGTTGCAGTCCTCCTGC
Organism: Fukomys damarensis; assembly: GCF_012274545.1. Taxonomy (NCBI): domain Eukaryota; kingdom Metazoa; phylum Chordata; class Mammalia; order Rodentia; family Bathyergidae; genus Fukomys; species Fukomys damarensis. Next base: position 1,659,332 of record NW_022900949.1, read on the forward strand.
CTCAGCCTCCGAGGGCGGAGACCACAGGCCTGCACCACCGCACCCGACCCCGTTCCCTTATTCGAAGTGCGGAGAGGCAGAAGCCGGGCAGGGGCAGCGAACCTGCCTGACGGCCGCCGTCCTCCACACAACCCACTGCATAGGCCGCCAGGATACCGGGGCAGCCTTGCAGCAGGGATGGCGACCAGGCCACGGCCGCAGAGTCCTCCCCGTGGCTCCTCACCGACACGCGCAGCGGGGTCCCGGCCACCGATGCTGCAATGGCACAAAGTCCTCGTCACCACCCTGCACGGCAGCAGAGCCTCCCGTGTGCCCCTCCTGTTGGTGCTCCCGACGCTGGGCCTCAGTTTCCCCATCTGTAAAGTGGGCGATGTCCACTCGTGAGGTCTTTGGCCTCCACTGGGAGCCGATGTCTTCCAGCCAGAGCCTGGTGCCTTTTCCCAATGCTTGGGGCCACTCACCGTTGCCCCAGAAGTAGTAGGTGGACAACACGGTCGACCACGCCGTGGCCTTCTCCGGGCGCACAGAGGAGAAGATGGTGACTTGGTAACATTGGTCCTGTCTTGTCACCCCCAGGGCTGGACTCCAGCTGTGAGTCACTAAGAGGACAGACAAAGGCTCACACACCTACTAGACTGAGTTCTGACCTCTAGACCTTTGTGCCACCTTCACCATCTGATAGAAATAACCTAGAAAACTCCTATTCATACTTCAAAGTCCTTGTGTCAATGCCCCTCCCTAGAGGATCACTTTCCTATGCATTCCCTAGGTGTGTCCTCATCTGCTCCTTGGGGCAGGGTTGTCTGTCGACAGCTGTATTCTTTCAGGCTGGAGGCTCCACCCAGTCCAGCTGGAAGCTGTGACTTTGGGTCTCGGGCCAAGCCCAGTTCAGGAAGCAAGAGGGCAGCAATTGTGTGGGCCTCACCAGCACGCCGGTCCCAGGCCTCATTACAGAGTCCCAGCACCTTGCTGAGCACCGCCTGCCCGGGCGGGTGAGCGCTTGCTAACACAAGGATGTGGGACGTGTCACCCGGGCCCCCGCTGTCCTCGGCGTGGCCTGGGACAAGGTGACAGCTCCGCCTGGTGCCCCGGAGGCCCCGTGATGCAGGACAGAGCAGGGTCTGCGCCTCACCCACCTACCTGATCCCGCTGGGCCCGGCTCCCGGGGTGGCAGCACTGTGCAGTTGGGGGCCACGTCCCCGCCCAGCGGCTGCCACTCCACGCAGTGGGTCCCTCCTGGGGCCCTCACTGTCCAGCGCACTGTAGAGCCGCCGGCTCCCACGCTGGCATTCAGGGCCCCGAGGTCTGGGGACACAGGAGAGCCACATGGGGCGGCCGCCTCCCCACCAGAGCTGGGGCCCACAGCACCTCCGCCAGCAGAGCCCCCGCCCTGTGCCACCACCTGGCAATGCCAGCCACCCGCACTGGCTAGGCCACTAGAAGCCAGGCGAGGTGGCACACGCCTGCCATACGGGAGGCCGAGGCAGGAGGATTCCCGTGAGTTTGAGGTTAGCCTGGTCTACATAGCAAGGCCCAGAAGGAAGGATTGTAGCATTATGTGTCTTTTTTTTTTTTTTTTTTTTTTTTTTTTTTTTTTTTACTCTAGACTTCAGGCTAAACTCAAACTTCAGATCCTCCTGCCTCAGCCTCCTGAGCGCTAGGCTCTTGCCCGATGGACTTCGATCACATGAGCCTCGACCCGCCCGCTCCCGTCTCAGGCCCTGCCCCCCTGAGGGCACCTCTGTGGGCAGCGGGCACTGCGGGGACAGCAGGGATGAGCCACGTCCGATTGGGGCCCCAGCCCAGGCGGGTCTGGGAGAGGACAGCCACGTCGTAGGCGCCGCCGGAGAGGAAGATCTTGCGCTTCTCCAGGCGCAGGGTTCGCGTGGCCTTGGCCTGGCAGGGGCAGGACCGCATGCGCAGCCACAGGAAGTAGGTGACCTGGGCCCCGGGCTCGGCCCCGTGACAGCCGTCAGGGAGCAAGGGCTGTGGCGGCAGCTGCGGGGGACAGG
>NW_022900949.1:1661978-1665487 GCF_012274545.1 Fukomys damarensis
CCCTGGAGAGAGACCACATCTTTGCAGCGGGCCGCAGGCTGAGGACCCGCTGCCGCCTTAGGTAATGGGGAGCCACAGAGGGTTCATGACTGGGAGAGGCCCCAATCAGACCCGCGTGTCCCAGAGACCTGGGGCGCTGCCTGTGGGGCGCCGGCAGCTGCAGAGATGGGGTGCCCCAAGACAGGCGGTGTCCCCTTCGATCCAGGACAAACTCACCAACTCCCAGGAGCTGCTGGGTGTGCGGCGCCGGAACTGCATCTGGGCTCTGTCCTCCCCAGGGTTCTCCCACTCCATCCTTAGCCCCCCGCGGGACAGGGACATCCTGGCTGCTCTCACCGGGGGGTCGTATCGCACTGGAAGCGAGGGAACGCCGGGAGGCGCGGCTGCGAATTCTGCCCCTGTTCCGTCTGGCCCAGGGGAGCCACCTGTGTCCCCAAATCAGAATCGGGGGCTCCCTGGCAGCTCCCAGCTGAACCTAGAACTCTGTGATCCAGTCAAGAGGAGCCAGCCGGGGATTTAGCTCAGTGGTTCCACCGCCTGCCTCACAAGCACAAGGTCCCGAGTTCTATTCCCGTACCCAGAGAGAGAGAGAGAGAGAGAGAGAGAGAGAAGCCAGGGGCACACCTGTGAGCTCAGCCACTTGGGAGGCTGAGGCAGGAGGGTCCTAGTTTTCAAGCCCAGCCAAGGCAACTTAGCAAGACTTTGTCTCAAAGAATAAAAAGGGCTGGGGACGTAGCTCATTTGGAAGGCTCTGGGTTCAATCCCCCGTACTGAATGAAAAAAAGAAAGTAACAAGGGAGAGGATTCAACTGCAAGGGACAGACTCCTCCTAGTGCAAATGCCTTTACAATATTAATTCCCATGCCCAGCAGAGCTGTAGCAAGACAGGGACTCCTATAAATTGCTGGCCAGGAGATAATTGAGTGTTTTTGGGAAATCTAAGCCAGATTCACTGCAAAGAGCTGCGCTAACAAGTGGCATAAACAAGCTGGCTGCATCTTGATCACGCCATACCTGATCTCCTCTATATTGTACAAAGTGTATGATGTGACATGTCGCTGTGCATATAGACAGTGTAATGACTACTATAGGAAGCAGCAAAATGCACCCACCCCCTCCTGCAGCTGCCTGGCCAGTGCACCTGGTGAGCAGGGCCTAATCTCCTCAGATCTGCAGATTCTCTTACACTGCACACCTGCAAGTTGGTCCTGTTTGGCCTCCGTCTCCCTGCCTCCTCCCCATCCCTGCCCCTAGTAACCACCGGGTTGTTTTGTTGCTATGTATTCAAACATTTTCTTTTCCTTCCTACGCAGTGCTGGGGCTGGAGCCTGGGGCCTCATGCATGCTAGACAAGCGCTCTGCTGCTGAGTACAGCCCCGACCCCTTTTATGTATTTTATTTTGAGACAGGGTCTCACTACATTTTCTGGGCTGGGTTGGAGCTTTCGGTCTTCCTGCCTCAGCCTCCAGAGTAGCTGGAGTTACAGGCATTCACCACCATCTTCAGCTTTATGTAATACATCAATATTTTGCTGGCCGTGGATTTTTTTTTTTTTTGGCTTCAGTTGAAATTTTTTCAAACAAATATTGAATTATGGACTGGAGGTGCAGCTCAGGGGTGAACGTTTGCCTGGTGCATGAGAGGCCCTGGGTTTTATCCCCAGCTCCGCGGAAGAAAATAACAAAGTTATTGCAGTGCAAGCCCAGTGTGGTGGCACACGCCTGTGATCCCAGCACTTAGGAGGCTGAGGCAGGACAATCACCACAAGTTCAAGGCCAGCCTGGCCTCCATAGGGAGAACCTGGCTCAAAAGACCAGAAAATAAATCAATAAAGCAGTTGTACCCCAGTACAATATTGTTCCCATTGACACAAGTTTTTGGTGCCTATAAGTTTGCTGCCGAAGGTGGGACTCCCCCGGCTGGGCTGCCACCTCCTGGGCTGTGCCCAGATCCCCGCCCGCCCTCACCCCACAGTAGCCTCGCGGCCCGTGGGGACGGGTGAGACACTGACCCCATTCCAGTTCCGACAGCCGTAGGGTGACCGCGGGCGACCTCTCCGTCCGGTTGGCGGCCCGGGACTCCACCCAGAGTGTGACATTACTGTGCACAGACACCCCGTCCTGTTCCGAGAACTGCACCTGGGTGGCTTTGTCCGCCGAGAAGTAGCAGCAGGACCTGTGAACGCTGCGGGAAGGGGTGGCACTGCTGAGCCTTCTCCTCTCCCCGTCTTGCTTTGCTGCTGCTTCTTTGTTTTTGGTACCGGGATCGAACTCGGGACCTCCCACTTGCGAGGCAGACGGCGGCGCCACTGAGCTAAATCCCGGCTTTGCCTTACTGAACCCGGGACCATCACACTGAGCTCTGTCTTCGGCCTTTTCTGTTTCTTTATTTTTTAGGTCTTGCTAAGTTGCTGGGTTTAAATATGTGATGCTCCTGCCTCAGCCTCCTGAGTAGTTGGGATTATAGGACAGGGCCCTTTTTAGCCCTCTCCAAACACCATCTCCCCGACCTTGGGTTTTTTGAGCCTGCGCGGGTCACTCCGTGCGAGTGGGCAGTAGCGGGAGGGGACAGGGGCCAGCGCTCAGGGGCGGGCAGCGTCCTCACCAGCACCTCAGGAAGTGGCTGACCGCGTCCTGGGGGCCGTCGTACCGCCAGGAGCACGCGTAGTGACCCTTGTGGTCGAACACTCGGTAGCAGCTCAGGTCCCTGGGACCCGTGGCGGAGTCTGCAAGAGATTCCTCAGGGTTTGGGGGCCCCTCTGTGTCGGGGCAGGGCCTCCCCTCACCGAACCCCAAGACCCCGGTCCTGCCATGGTCCCGGCCCTGCCCCTGCGGATCACGACGCCCCAGGGTGTCCTTCAGTGGCCGCGCCTTGGCCGTGAGCAACCTCCTCCTCCTCCCTCCCCAGCCCGTTTCCCATCCCTGTCCCCCACGCAGGGACCGCTCAGCTCAGCTACGAAAACCGAGATGGGGCGCGAAGCAGCCTCCAACTTCCTAGCCCCCGGGAGGCTCCCGCCTCAGCCTCCCTGCACCCAGGAGCCGGCACGGAACCGCCCCTCCAGCCCACACTTCGAACCTGAGTCTGCGTCGGGATAAGGCGGGTCCTGGTAACGGCACAGGCCGGACCCACAGGCACCTGCAAAGGCAACTGAGACGCGGTGAGGTCCGGACACGCTCTGTGGGGACGGGGCCCTGGCGTGGGGTCCGCACACAAGTCCTCACCTGCCTGCCCTCCGCTTTCCCGTGTCTCGGGCACCGAACGTCCGCCCGCCCCTCCGCCCACTCATCGGTGCCCTGGGACGTCGTGCTCTGGGTGGAACCCTGGGCCACCACAGGACAGAGAAGTCCCCTAAGGTCACCCTGCACCTCCCGGAGAGGGCTCAGCGCGCTCCCGGCCTCCGCTCCTTCTCCACCCCAGGGTCCCCGGCCCCCTTAGACCGAGGCGCACAGAGGGGACCCAGGCCTCCCACAGCCCAGCAGGTAGTGTGGGGTCCGCGCGGGGACTCACCG
>NW_022900949.1:1667548-1672241 GCF_012274545.1 Fukomys damarensis
CCCAATCCGCGGGGCCAAAGGTCGCCCTGCTGCCCGAGGAGCGGCTGCTGCTCGAGGAGCGGCTGCTGCTCTCTACTCCGCCTCTGGCTCTGAGGGCTTTTGCCTCTGTCCTCGCTGCCCACGGGCTCCAGAATGTCCCCGGAGAGCCGCCACACGGGCCAGGGTCACAGGCGTGGTGCGGAGTGACAGCAGCCAGGAGTGTGATCCCGTGGAGAACAAACGTCCAGCACACAGACTGGGTGCAGAGGCCCACACTTGTGATCCCAGCACTCTGGGAGGCTGAGGCAGGAGGATGGCAAGTTTGAGCCCAGATTGGGCAGTTGAGCAAGACCCCATCTCAAAAGAAAAATGAGAAAAGGGAACCCAGGAGGTAGCTCAGTGCAAAGGCCTTGCGTTCCACCTCCAACGCCTCAAAATGAATACTTAACTTTTTTTTAATAGTGGATTTTCAGATGTGTTTTCCATAAAGAGAAAAATATTCAGAGTCCCAGGGCACTGAGGAGAGGAGGGGCTCTTTCCTGGGGAAAGGTTCTAGGGAACAGGCTCAGGCTGGCGGGTGCAGGCGTGGGGCCCCTTCTGGGCTGAGCCTGGACATGGGCAGCTGCACTGGCCAGGGCCAGGCGCCCAAGGGCCATGAGGTCAGTGCCTATAGGACAAAGGGACAGTGTCTGGCTCCTGCCACAGCGGGTGTGGAGACCCGTAACCCTGCAGGGAGCAGCCTTGAGGGCTCAAGGGCTGGGAGACTGGGTGGGGGCAGAGAGAGAGGCAGGTGGAAGAAGTTGGGTGTGGCGGTGCATGCCTGTCATCATCCCAGCTTCTCAGGAGGCTGAGGCTGGAGGATCACTTAGGGAGACCCTGTCTCAAAGTAAAAGAAAGATGGAGCCAATGATTGGAACTCAGGCCAAACCCATGCCCCTCTTTATCCTCCAGAGACCCTGCCTCATCCCTGGAGATGCCATCAATGGTCCCATTTCACAGGTGGGGAAACTGAGTCCAGAGGTGCCCACCAGACCACCCGAGGCTCCAGTGGGAGGCCAGGAGATATAGGTTCCAATAGCGCCGGCCTCCAAACCCATGAAGGTGAGATTTTGGGGGGGCCTCAGTTTCCCCTTCTGCAGGATGGGCTGTGGGGCAGGGTGGGGGGTGAGGGCTCCATGCCTGGCGACTGTGACCCACACACCAGCCAGGGTGACACAGAGCTGTGGGCGCCCCCACCATGGCCTCTGTCCTCTGCCATCTCCCTCCAGTACCCCGAAGTCAGAGTGGGCCCCGGATAGGGTGGGCCACAGCTCTAGGGGTCGGGGGGACCCGAGGGGAGGCTGAAGGGCTCCCCGAGAGGTCCCTGGAGGAGGCCCCCCAGCTCACAGTTACCGAGAAGACAGACAAAGCTGGCCAGGTGGGCCGTCGCCCAAGCTCCAGGCTGCAGGGCCCGCCTTGCTCCAGGGCACTGGGGAGCCACAGCAGGTGTGATTCAAATTCCCAACCTCATGGAGGTCCCAGCCTGAGGTTTGCAGCATCCTGCCCCCGCCCGCCTGCTGCCTACTCAAGGGCCTTTTCTTGGCTCTGTTTCTGGCCCACTTTCGGATGCCCCGGAAGGCTCCTGGGGGAGGGGCAGGCAGGAAGGAGCGAGTCACACGGGCCGGAAACCATGGCGGGAGGAACCACAAAGTGTCCCTACCCCCTCGGCTTCTGCCTTCTACTCAGGGAGAGTGACCTTGAGCTAAGCCCAAAGAAGGCCAAAGGGCCATCTACAGAGGGTTTTTTTGTTTTTGTTTGTTTGGGCACCCGGGACCGAATTCAGCACCTTGCGCTTGCAAGGCAGGTGGCGGCCCCACTGAGCTACATCTCCGGCCCTCTACAGAGGGTTCTGCAGTATGGACAGGAGTTGGCAAGGAGGAGATCACTGCGTTCATTTAATAAACACACTTGCAGGCATCATTCCTCAAGAAGACTTTCCTTGTCACTCGATCAGGACTTTCTACTGGCTGGATCATTTGAAGGTTTTTCAAGAACACACAGAAGGGTATCAAGAAAAAACTCCTTGATCGACCACGCTCCCTGAGCCCCTCGCGGAGGCAGTTAGGAGAGTTTGGACGGTGAGTGCCGGGGCGACACCACCACCACCACCACCACCACCACCACCACCACCACCACCACGGGCCGGTGTGGAGCCTTTAAGAGGCGGGGCCTCGTGAAGTGAGGTCATTGGAGGCGTGGCCTCGGGCCCCTGGCCTCCAGGACACCAGGATGCCCCCTTCCCACCAGGATGGATCAGAGTAGCTGGCCAGGAAGCCCTGGGCTGAAACCTCCAAAACCCTGGGCCTAAAATCATTCCTCTTTTTAAGCTGGTTATCTCTGGTATTTTGTCACAGTTAGGGGATGCTGATAGATATTTAGTTCACAAGAAAAAAATGAATTTGTTCAATGCCCCCTGAAAGCCAAACAGAATCCAAAGCAGAATTTGAAGGACACAGATCTTCATGGAAAATTTTTAGTCAAGTCAGTCAGTCATTCAGTCAATCAACAAACACCCCAGCTGCCTGCCGGGCAGGATTCCTCCACGTGGAGTAGGGGTATTTAGGACCTTGCTGGTGGCAGTCCTGCCAGCAGCCCACCAGCGTCGGGTTCAGGCAGAGTCCCAACATCAGGGTCCGACTGGCTGACAGGATCACATAGCTCCCTTGAGCCAATGACAAGGGGTTGACATACGTAAAACATGCTGGGTCCCACATCCACCCCAACCCAGATTAGATGCAAACTTCCGGGTAGAACCAGCCAGAGCAAGCGTTGGTCACGGTAAGATTCGAGCTTCCTATCACTTGAAGAAATCAAGCTACAACCGGAAGTTCCCTCATGGCAGTGTTGCTATATAAAACGCAGGCCAGCCAGTGAAGCGAGGGTTTCAACACGTCGTTTTTTACCACAACTCTGCCCCAAGCATGGCAGGAGAAGTGCTTACAGAGAAAAATTATTCATTGTTTGTTGAAATGCATGTTTAACTGGGTGGCTGCTTTAGAAAACAATCTGGCAGCCTGTCACAAATTTGAAATGTAGAGGTAACATATGGCCCACGAAATCTACTCCCAGGTACGTCCCCAAGAGAAGTAAAAATTCATTCCACAGGAAACCTTGTACTTTTCGAAAGAGAGCAGCTCTCCTCAGACGAACCAAATAAAGGAAAAAACTCAAACGACCACCTGCACCACACGGTCTGTCCACGTGTGGGAATATTACTTGGCCGGGAAGAGGGATGAAGCTCTGATATCTGCTACCAAATATCTGAAATACATGACCCAAACTAGACCCAAAAGGCCACACATCCACACAAAAGGCCCCGCAGGCTGGGTGCAGGGCACAGGGAGTGGCCTGTGGTGAGAACATGGTTTCTTTTTTTGTACAAGGGGTCAAACTTGGGTCCTTGTGCTTGCGAGGCAGGCGGTGGAACCACTGAGCTAAATCCCCGGCCCCATGATTTCTTTTGAGAAGAAAAAATTTTGGTGGAATCTCATTCTCTTAAAACAACTAGGGCTGGGCTGGGAATTTCGTTCAGTGGCTCCGCGCCTACCTCAGAAGTGCAAGGTCCTGAGTTTTTCTCAGAAACCCAAAGAAAACAAACAGCCGGGCGAGGTGGCACATCCCTGTAATCCCAGCACTCTGGAGGCTGAGGCAGGAGGATCTCAGTAAATTCAAGGCCAGCCTCAGCTACATAGTGAGTTCAAGGCCAGCCTGGACTATGTACCAAGATCCTGTCTCAAAAACAAAACAAAAAACCAATACTTTATCCATCATGAATATCCTCACTGTTTTCTTTTCAGTGCCCTGTACTAGGATTAAGCCCATGATCTTCTCACTGAGCTACATCTCCAACCCTTTTTGCATTTTATGAGAAACCCAAAGTATAAAGAAGGAGCACAGTGAGACCAAGGACAGGAAGCAGGGTGACGGGCCTTTCTCAGAGGGGGAGGGGACCGAGGGCGGGAGGGACGGCCAGGCCGGGATGGGGGGGGATGAAATAAGGGGTTAGGACGTGCTCTGCGCTTGCAGAGGCTCCGCACAAAGGATGTGAGTGTTCTGTGCTGCAGCCCGGGCTGCTAAGGACAGCGATTGACAGAATATTCTTCCTCGCGATGGCCGGGAGTGCCTGGGGCCGGGCGTCTCTCTCTGCACCCTGGCGAACCCTTCTGACCCTCGGTTTCCTCATCTGCAGAACGGCACGAGTAGTGTTCCTTTACTTCTTGGAAGATTCGCTGCGAACATGTTGACTTCTACTGGGCGTGGTGGTTCGAGCCTGCGATCCCAGCAAGAGGGAGGCTGAGGCAGAAGTTCAAGGCCAGCCTGGACTACGTGGCGAGACACTGCGTCGAACAACAGCAACAACAAAACTGTTTACCTCTGTGCCCTGCAGAGGGACAGGGCCAGCTCCCCCCCACCCCGGACCTTCCCTTTGGGCCGGCGGGGAGGGGCGGGGCCGGGGGCGTCAGCTGACCGGAGCGATCCCAGCAAGAGGGAGGCTGAGGCAGAAGTTCAAGGCCAGCCTGGACTACGTGGCGAGACACTGCGTCGAACAACAGCAACAACAAAACTGTTTACCTCTGTGCCCTGCAGAGGGACAGGGCCAGCTCCCCCCCACCCCGGACCTTCCCTTTGGGCCGGCGGGGAGGGGCGGGGCCGGGGGCGTCAGCTGACCGGAGAT
>NW_022900949.1:1672894-1678645 GCF_012274545.1 Fukomys damarensis
GGGCGCGGAGGAGGCTGGGAAGCTGGCACGGAGGAGAGGGCGCGGGCGGGAGGGGGTCGGAGGGGCTGGGGCACTGGTGGGCAGGGGGGTGGCCTCGACTGGAGCCCCAGTTAGATGCAGTCCCCGCCTTCGGCCTCTTAAAATAGAGAAGCCGCCTCCGGGTAGGAGAGTGGGGGCGCCGCTGACGTCAGGAAGTGGGACCTGTTCCATGGGGGGGCGGACATTCCCAGATGACAGGTCCTACAGGACCAAAGGAGAAACTAAGGCTCAGCAATGCGACGCCACTGTCCAGGCCTCACCACACAGGGGACAGGATTCGAACCCAGGGAGGTCCAGCTCCCCCTCCAGACCCACCCACCACTGGTTGCATCCAGGGAGATAGAGGGAGAGGCTAAGGGGTGCTAGGCAGGGATTCTGGAGCAGGTGGCATGTGCAAAGGCCCAGAGGCACATGTCCTGCTATCTACAGGAGGAGCAAACAGAAGGTGCTTCCTGGTGTGAAGCTAGACATGATGGCTGTCTGGTGGCAGTGCTGACTGTGAAGAGGTTAGACATTCTCCCTAGGGTAATGGGGAGCCATGGAAGGTACTAGAGCAGGGGAGGACACACTCATATTTGCAGACCAAAAACACACCTGTGCAGCCAGTAACGGGCAAAAATGAGGTCAGGAAGCCAAGAAGGAAATAAGACTGAAGGCCAAAGTGGGGGAAGATTAAAATAATAGTGAAGTGGTACGAACTGACCCCATTAGCCGACCAAGCACTGTGTGGGTATTTAGTTCTGCTCATGGCCAGAATGGTGATACGATTATTAGTTGTTTTTTTCAGAAGGGGGAAACTGAGGCTCAGAGAGGAAACACAACAGCTGAGATCCCAGAGAGCTGGAATGTTAAGCGATCTGGCGGCCGAGCCTGCGCTGAGGTCAAGACCTTAGGCTTGATCTACAATCGCATCCCGGCCCCGTCCATGCAGCCCCACCCCAGTTAGGGAGGGCCTCAAAGCCAATTGGATGGCGGCTGCTAGTGAGAGCCAATCAGATTTCCTGGAGGTCAACCACCGGCAGATGTCACAGCGTGAATTCATAAAAATTTGAGGACTCAGGTGATTGGCCAATCCAGACAATAGCATGGGGATCCTGTCCAATGAGATTGTGGCTAAGCAAGGCCTGTGATTGGCTGCCTGCAGGACAGGTCTTATTCCTGATCCAAACCCTACCAGTTTGCTTTGGCCGTGGGTCAGCGGTGTGGGGATTGGTCCTGCCTAGTTTGGGTTAAACTCGGTGCCATGTGTAACTTTTCCAAGCATCAGTAAACATGAGCTCTTCTGGAACCGGGTGTGACGGCGCACACCTGTAATCCCAGGACTCAGGAGGGTGAGGCAGGAGGATCGAAGCAAGTTCGCGACCAGCCTGGGCCACATAGTGAGTTTAAGTCCAACCTGGACTATACAGCGATACCCTGTCCCAAAACAAAACAAACAAACTTGAATTTTTTTTTTTTTTTTTTTTTTGAGACAGGGTCTCACTATGTAGTTGAGACTGACCTGGAATTCACTATGTAGCCCAGGCTGGTCTCGAGAACTCACAGCGATCCTCCTGCCTCAGCCTCCCGAGTGCTGGGATTAAAGGCGTGCAACCATCACCCCAGCTGAGATATTCTTATTATCACCATCTTCCACCTGAACCTTTGTTTTACACAAAACAGAATTTCAAAGCACCAGATCGGCAAACAGGAAATCTCCAGGACAGAGCAAGTGGCCACGGCCCCTGTTGGGCCTGTGCCCCTTGCTGCTGGGAAGGGCCCCCAGAAGGCCCGCTCTTCAAAGCCACTCCCTTCGCGATGGCCTGGGTCGACTTGGTCTCCTCCTCCAGGAAGCCCTCCGGCCGTAGTCTGTGCACAAGTCCCACTCTGACCCCGCAGCCCCCACCCTCCGCCCACGCCCCAAGCCAGGCAGAGCTGCTTGGTGGGGTCGGGTAGACGCCACCTCCCCAAGGAACAGCCGGCCGGGGGCGCCGCTCTAGGCGTAGCAGATGGCCCAGCTCCTGGCGGAGGAGGGGATTAAGATCATCATCAAGAGTCCGCGCCCTGCCACCCCCCAGCTTCTGGCTGGTCCATGTACACCAGGGCCTGTAACCCGCCTTTCCCTGAAAGACACTGAGGCAGAGGCGGGCATTCGCTGTCGGGTGGGGTCACCCGTGGGACAGCGGAGTGGAAACCCACGACAGTCAGGCCCTGCAAGGCATGGACCAGGGTAGCAGGCAGGGGATGCGCAGGGTTCCAATCGTTCCATCGTCAGGTAGTGGGTGGAGCTAGTACAAGATCCCGCAGCGATTTAGGGGACAGAAAGGAGATTCTAAGGTCTTGCGGTGGTGATGGTCCCTGGATCCAGGACTCCTTGTCAGGTATGGTAGTGAGCACCCCGTCCCCAGAGGTATTCAAGCAGACCGGGAGACCTCAGAGTGGTAACTCATTCTCCTTCCATCCTGAAAGGCTCGGTTTTCTGAGCACGGAGTGGCTGGGATTAGGCAGGAGGGTGACGCTCCAACCCGCGCCAACCCTTCCCCTCCTCCGATGCCGGAGACCCTGCCCTCACCCCCACTCCCCCGCCAGCCGGGTCGTCCAGCGCCTGGCGGCTTCCAGCCCCCTCCAATTGGCTGCGGGGGCTGATGACGTCAGTGGTTGCCATGGTGAACACCCGCCTTGGGACGTGGGCAGTCTGGAGCCCACCGAGGTAAAAATAGCCGTGTGTCCCCAACGCGGGCCGCCCCAGTGTGTGTGCTTGGGGGGGTCCCCAAGATTCAGCTTTCCCTCTGCTTCCGCAGAGAGATGTGGGCCGCTGGCTTCCCTCAGAACCTCAGTTTCCGGCCCTAACCCGCCCATAGGAGGGTGCAGAATACAGAACAGTAGGTGCGCGGTAACCCTGGAGCCCTCCTGATGCCAACCCCAAGTCACAGAAGGAGAAACTGAGGCAAGGCATCCCCAGGAAGGGACAGATACCACCACAGAGATGCAGGTTGAAGCCGCCCGGAGTAGGAACTGTGGGCTCAGAATCGTCTCTCAGGCCGGCCGCGTCTGAGCGCGGACCCCGAGCCCAGGGCTCTGCCCCGCGGTGGGAAACCAGGCCTGCAGGAAGGCGAGCTGGGCGCGGTGGTGCACGCCCTGGAAAGGCCGAGGCAGGAGGATCGCCGAGAGTTCGAGCCCGTGCTCCGTAGTGAAGGCCAGCCTGGACTGCACCGTGAGACCCTGTCTCAAAAAGAAAAGAAAATTTCGGGAAACCATTAAAAAACAAACAAACAAACAAACAGGGAGGTGAGCCTGGCGCCCCCACCCCTGCCCAGTGCAGCATAGGAGACCTTGGCCGCGGAGATGTCCACGAGGGGGCGCAGTGGATTCTCCCTCAGCCCGATTCAATTTAAGCCACTACTGATACTCTTTTTTTGGGGGTACCGCCATCTAACTCAGGACCTTGCAGCTTTCAAGGCATGTTCAGTGCCACTGAGCTAAGTCTCCGGCCCGCCACTACAAGAAATCTTTTGTTTTTTTAAGACAGAGTCTCGCTATGTAGTCCAGGCTGGCCTCCAACTCATGGCGATCCTCCTGCCTCAGCCTCTGGAGTGCTGGGATTACAGGCGTGTACCACCCTGCCTGGCGTAGCTTCATTTATTTTAAGTAAAAATATTTTTTAAGCCGGGTGTGGTAGTGCACCCTTGATTCCCAACACTCATGAGGCTGAGGCAGGAGGATGGCTGTGAGTTCAAGGCCAGCCTGGACCACATACCGAGACCTGGTCTCAGAAAACATGCATATTTGCTGGCCAGGAAAACAGATCGGCGTCCAGAAGGGTGCTCCAGGTGAGACCTGAGATGTGAGCCCAAGTTCTCGGGCAAGAGGAGAAGGCAAGTGGTGCCAAGGCCCTGGCTGATTTGGGGGCGTCGTGGGTCAAGGGTCAGGGTTCAAAGGGCTCGACTTCCTGGGAGTGATTCGAATCTTTCTTCTGTTTCAGAAGGAGCTGAGCCTGCCACGCCGGGGCCGCGGGTGAGTTCCCCTGCAGCCGGGGGGTGGGGAGGCTGCAGTCCTGGCCGCGAGTTGTGAACTTAATACTGTCTATGCTTCTCACCGGATCCTCCCTGGTGTGCGCCGAGTGCTTCACAAGCCACTCGCTTGGCTGTCACCAGCAGCCTGGGAAACCCCTGGCAGTATGTAAATGTATGCAAATGAGCAACTAGAGCTGTAAAGGCGTTGCTCCCAGGTTATAAGGCACCATCGTGGAATGAGCCGTGCTCCTCACCTCTCAAGTCCCCTGGTTCAGGCTTGCATGCCTCCTGCAATGGGCAACTCACTTCTTTTTAGGGACCACGAGAAAATAGTCTTGATTGGGCTCACATGGGCATTTCCGTAGGCTGGCATTTTTGGAGCTCCCTAAGCGCAAGGAGCATTTCGTTCACCCTCTTTCCCGTTTCCTGGGTGGGTAGGGGTACACGGAAGTCTGTGTCCAGCTCTGCACAGGCTCATGGTGTGGAAGTATGTGCGTGTGGATACCCGTGTTTGCGGGGTGCATTTGCCTGAGTTGGGGGGCAGGAATCATTCAGCAAACGCTGAGCACCTACTGTGTGCCAGGCCCTATTTGAGGCCCAGAGACAAGGCAATGCCGGGGAGCTGCCATTCCTAGAAGGGGACAGGGAAATGAGGTTCGCACAGGAAAAATTAAACAGAAAAGGTCGGGGGGAGGGGTCTTGGCGCTTCGACCGGCATGTGGGGTCTCCTAGGAGACAGCTTTGGGCAGGCGGATCTGGAAAGGAGAGGCACTGGGGGGACATCTTGGGAGATGCAGTAGTAGGCTCAGGCACGGCAAGTGCAAAGGGCCTGTGGCAGGTGCCCGTGTGTCATCCGAGACCAGCGTGGAGCTGGGGTCAGGGGGCAGTGGCAAAGCAGGTGGAAGACAGAAGGGCGGAGCTCCGGGAGGGGTCAAACTGGCCCGCACGCTGGCCATCTGCTCCTGCTGTCCTGGGGCTGGCCAGCTGGTGAGGCAGGGCTCGGACATTGCCCTGGCCTTTGCCCAGCCTGGGGGAAGGGTGGTGACCAGGGAGTCAACCTCACAGGGCAAAGTCCCCGAGGAGTCGCCCCTCCTGCCCGCCTGTCCCTTCCCTGCCTGGCTGCCTGGCTGGGAACCCCTGGGCTTCACGGCGCCAAAGAGGGACGCATACACCTCTAGATTTGTGACAGAAGCGGGACGGGCTGGGGGCCCAGACACAGCTCGCGGAGGAGGGGACAGGGCGGCACTGGGATGTGGTCA
This sequence comes from Fukomys damarensis, assembly GCF_012274545.1. Classification (NCBI taxonomy): domain Eukaryota; kingdom Metazoa; phylum Chordata; class Mammalia; order Rodentia; family Bathyergidae; genus Fukomys; species Fukomys damarensis. The sequence continues at coordinate 1,678,185 of NW_022900949.1, forward strand.
CAGGGACATGTTCCTGCGGAGGCCCAGCACAGCGAGGGCCTCGGGTCCAGGGTGCCCAGATGCGCCACGGGGTGGGGCACAGCGTGGGGAACCCGGAGTGTGCGAGGCCTCAGGACCCAGCGACCGCGGAGGCGGAGGGGCTCGGCGGCGATGGAACGTTCAGGCTGGACCGGGGACAGGGCGGCACTGGGATGTGGTCACAGGGACATGTTCCTGCGGAGGCCCAGCACAGCGAGGGCCTCGGGTCCAGGGTGCCCAGATGCGCCACGGGGTGGGGCACAGCGTGGGGAACCCGGAGTGTGCGAGGCCTCAGGACCCAGCGACCGCGGAGGCGGAGGGGCTCGGCGGCGATGGAACGTTCAGGCTGGACCGCGGGGCAGGGCCGCTCTTCCCTTCCAGCCGCGCGGCTCGGATCGGGATTACCCTTCCCCTACCCATCCCACCTTCCCTACACCTTTAGC
>NW_022900949.1:1679011-1682751 GCF_012274545.1 Fukomys damarensis
CATGGCTGCCTCTCTCTTCGCAGTCTGTCCCCGAGCAGCCAGAGCCCGGCGCTGCTTAGCCCCAGCAGCCCCTGCAGCCCCTGCAGCCCTTCGCTGGGCGTGCACCTCTGGAGGTGAGTGACGCGCTGCCTCAGTTTACCCTCCGCCGCCCCCTCGGGCCTGGTCGGCGAGGTCCTACCTCCGACAGGTGGCTGGGCGAGGCCGGAACTTGAGCTGTGGCCCAAGGACTCTCGGGGCAGGTGCGGGGTTCCCAAGCTCCCAGGACTTGGGCGGGACCAGAATGCTCAGCCAGGCTTCGAGTTCAGCCCATGTCTCAGCTGATCGAACGGAGGCTCCTGTGCCTGGGGGCCTATGGAGGGTTCAGGATGCCCTCCACGACTGGCCAGGTCTCAACATCTCGCCTGTGTCCTGGAGGAAATATTGTGGGCTCCTCATATGTCCTCTTTGGCAGTCATTTACACCTTAGTATGAATAAGCTGCTTAGCTTATTCCATTGGCTTTTTTTTTTTGTACCAGGATCAAACTTGGGACCTTGCACTTGTGAGGCAGCACTGAGCTAAATCCCCAGCCTTCATTGGTTTTTAATGAGAAGAGGGAGCAATATGGAACCAGGCAGCAGGCAGGTACCTTCATGCAAGCAGCAAGCACAAAGTAGATGGCTACTGGTGCCTGGTGCTACGAACACAGATGTGAAGAAGAGGAAGGCTGTCTCCTAGAGGGTTCTCAGTCCCCTGAGGGAGACGACCAGTGAACGTAGGAACAGATAGATGAGACATGTTCAAGCGGGGATCTGTGGGTATGTGATGTCTGAGGTGCAGTGAAGAGGAAGCCAGGGGAAGATGGTGCCATCCAGTACAGATTGCATGTGCAAAGGTCCTGGGGTAGACGGGAGGTTTTGACAGCATCTTAGGCTGCCTAGATGGGGAGGTCTTTGGGCACAGGAATGGATGTGCTGAGATGGGAGGCAGGTAGAGCAGCATCCAGGCCAACAGTGGTCAGGCTCAGGGACTTCACTAGGGAGCCACAGGCTGCTGCCAGCCTCATATCATGCAGGAGAATACAGGACCTCAGGATGTGGAAGTGCTGGGCCACAGCCCGAGTCTTTGACCTCTGCCAGTCTGGGACAGCAAGAGTTGCCAGTGGCTGAGTGGGTTTTACCAAGAGGAAATAGAGGGAGGCAGGGAGAATTTGGGGCTGGCCACTAGGCCAACCAGGCCAGGCTCTTCAGTCACCACCAGCAGAGCCACCTGGCTGGGGTCAAGCAAGGAAACATCCCTGCTCCCTGTGTCTTGCCCCTGAACGTGGGAAAGTATCACAAACCCCTCATTTGGCTTCGTTGGCAACCCTTTACACCTTAGCATGAATGAGCCACGCAGATCCTAGCAGTAAGCCCTCACTGACCCTCTGGATGCAGGCTGGTCTAGCCTCAGGCCCTTTGCACATGCTGTGCCCTCAGCCCGGAGCTCCATTCCTTGGCCTGTTGGGTCTCCACCAGGCCCCCAGATGGGAGGACTCCCTGGCCACCCTCTTGCTCCCAGATCCCACACACATCCGTAGCTTGTCTGTGTTCCCTTTGAGGCCCCTGTTGGGGGTCTGACTCTTTTGTCTTCTTCTGTGATAGCTGAATTGTTACTTTTTCCTTTTTTTATTTTTATTTTATTTTTTGTAATTCAGGCTGGCCTTGAACTCACTGTGTAGCCCTGGCTGGCCTCGAACTCGCTGCGATCCTTCTGCCTCCAGAGTGCTGGGATGACAGGTGTGCACCGCTAAGCCCAGTTGCTGAGTTGTTTTTCATGTGCACAGCCTGGGTGAGCAGGGAGCAGCTGTGAGGCTCCATCTGTGGGGAGGGGGTGGCAGTAGTCGGCGGTGGTTCCTCCTGGGCCCTTGAGTGCCAAGGGCAAGAGGAAAGTGGAATTTCTAGCTGGGTCAGGGAGGTGGGGCAGAGAGACGGGCAACCCGGACCTACTACAGGTTTCCTGGGGGATAAGTACACCTACCCCGGGCTTCGCTATTACAGCCCCTACCATGTCAGAGAGAGGCAACCACCGAGGACAGGTATAGCCGCAGGCCCCAGACCCCAGGCCCGATACTCGCTCAGCAGCACTGCTTTGCAGAGAGGACACTAGGGAGCTATGGCAGGTGAGCGCGGGAGGGCGCCCTCTGGTGGGCACCTGAGACCCTGCCGTCCCGGGCGGGCCTTGGCCCAGCAGCAGCCCCTGAACCTGCACGCAGAGGGTTTCAGGCCAGAGGGGAATGGAAGATGCGCGCAGGGTGGGGGTGGGGGTGGGGGTGCCTGTGGCTGTGTTCTGCGCATGTGCAGAATGCCTGTGGAGTCCATAGCTTCGTCCTTAAAACCGGGAGATTCCGTCCTCTATGCCTGGCTCGGGGAGACACCAGGGAATCGTAGGGAACCACTCCTGTCCCTAGTCTTCCCCGGTTCCCCTGGGCGAAAAACAGGTCCAAAGCCTGGTGTGGTGGCGCACCCCTGTCATCCCAGCACTCTGGGAGGCTGAGGCAGGAGGGTGGGCAATTTAGTGACTTAGCCAAATCAAAATAAAAATTTTGGGCGGAGGATTTAGCTCAGCAGTACCGACGCCTGCCTCATAAGTGTAAGGTCCTGAGTTCGATCCCTGGTACCAAATAAATGCATAAATAAATAAAAATTTTTAGAAAGGCAGGGACATCGATTCAGTAAGAAGGCCCTGGGCTCAATTCCCAATATCGGGGGTAATAAAAGCCAGGCCCCTAAATCTGAATCCTACCATCATGATCTAGGGCTCAGTGTTCCCCAACACTGCCCGGCCCCTCGCTGGCCCCCGCCACTCCATCCTGTCCCCACTGCTGTCCGTGGCCGACTCGGGATTCCCAGACAGAGATGGAATCATACCCTTCTGCTTCCTCCGGCGCCCTCTGTGGCTCCCTGCTGCTCTGACCCCCACAGGCTTCCGTGGTTGGCCGGCTGCGTCTCCCCGGAACCCCACCCGGGACCCCGTCTCACTGACCTGCTCTTTTCTCAGTGCCCCTCCTGCTTGCCGTGTCCACCCCTCGCACAGGGCCCTGGCTGGGTCCCACTGCGCCTTCACACTGCTTGACATCTCACTCGTTGCTGCATCCCCTCTGTCCCCCAGCCCAGGCCACGCCCTTGAGGACAGTTTTTGTGGCCTGCTGTTGCCTGGTCCTTGTTCGGTATCGTGTTGGCATACCGTGGGTGCTCAGTGTTTGTTGAGCGCATGAACGACCGTGTGTGGGTGTGTGAGCTCTGGGCCTAGCAATCCTGGGCAGGAGCGTGGCGACACCCAGGGGTGGCACTGGGCATGGGGAGGACATCGTAGAGCCTGTGACTTGAAACAGGGATGGGTCAGGGCCACACGAGGCGGCCTGATGTGCACTCACTTTAAGGACACGGCCAGGTCCCTTGTAGGCGCCGTCTGCAGCCCTGACCCTGCCTGGTTCTCTGCCGAAACAGCCGAGGAGGTTGAGGCTGTAGAGAGCCACTGGGTTCCCTGTGGGTCACACACAGATGGGACGTCAGGGCCCCGATTCAGGGGCGCCGCCCTCTGTGCCGGCGCTGTGCGGGCGGTGCTGGGGGCCCCGAGTCCCCAGCCTGGAGAAGCCAAGCCAGCAAACCCAAGCGAGGGCTGAGCGGGCCGGCCGGCTAGGGAGCTGGGTGTTGCCACGCCGGATTCGGAGCGAAGGAGCCAGGGTGGGCGTGGTAGCAGGAACCGGACCAGGGCTCTGGG
>NW_022900949.1:1683407-1684831 GCF_012274545.1 Fukomys damarensis
GGGCTCCAGGGCCCGGGGCGCCGTCTTTGCCCCTGATCCCCGGAGAGGACGCCTGCCGACCTCCGGGATCCCAGCCCGGTGGGACCCGGCCCGGATTCGAACCCCGGCCTCAGTGCGCAAGGCGCTTGGGAAAACAGGCTCTGTCCCGGGGCCGCTCAACGGAAATGTTGGCTCGCAATCAAACGTTTGCTGCAGGATTCTGTGTGTGGATGGAGAGAGGGCCTGGATAGCTGCGGTTCACCTATGCCCGGCCCGGCCTCCTGGAGTATGGGTTCCTTTTCGGAAAGCTGAGAGGCCTAAGCAGAGCTGTGGTTTCAAATTACAGCCCAGCAGAGCTGTGCGGCCTCGGGTAGCTGCTTAACCTCTCTGTGCTTAGTTTGTCAGTCAGGCCAAGTCTGGGCGGTGGAACCACTGAATGCTGGATCCAGGCTTAGGCTGTGCTCCCGGAGCGGAGGAGCAACTGGGAGCGTGGCACAGGTGGGGCCTCAGGAAGTGGTCCATGGCCCTGCTTTCTGCCTTACTCAGACTCTCCGTGGGTCGGGGCCGCCGGAGGAGATCGTCAGACTTCGGCTCCTCAAGTCTGGGCCTCCCTCTGGCACGGAGGGCTGTGAGACAGTTGGCATTCGATAGGTGCTGGAGAAGGGAGAGGTTGAAGCCCTGCTGCCTTGGAGACCCTTGCTAGGCTGTGTGTTCGAGGCCTATAGTGGGTGCGGGGAGGAGGTGAGGACCCAGGTGACGCCAGGCCAAGAGGATGTGGTGGCAGGCGGTGTGCTCACGTGTGCGGGCGGGGGTGGGTGAGGGGGGGACAGCAGGAAGTCTGGCAGGAACCTGCAGTTTTCACTTTTGCTTCAGCACCTCAGGCTAGGGAACGATCCCTGTACGTATGGAGTGGCGCACGCGCCTGTCATCCCAACACTCGGGAGGCTGAGGCAGGAAGAGCTCCTCGAGTTTGAGGCAGCCCGGGATGCACAGTCAGGTCAAGACAAACCTGGACGACAGAGCCAGGGCCTGTCTCAAAAACAACAGCAACCAAAAAATAATTCCTGCGGCTGTTGGCACGCGCAGCCTCCCTTCCCAATTTGGATATGGGTGTGGCTGGTCTCCCACCCCTTGGGGTGTCGTGGGTGTCACTGCTGAGCCCCTTTTACCCTCCGAGAGCACTGTCCTGTCCGGAGGGAGGAGCGTACCAGTCCCCGCGAGGGACTCAATTCCCAAGTGACCTCGCGTCCAATCGCCCCCCCACCCCCGCCCCGTCCTTTGAGGCGCATGCGCGGGGAAACTGAGGCTCCGAGGGACGCCTGTGCGGCGCTGTGGACGGGCTGCGCCTCCCCTCCCTCCCTGCGGCCGTCTCCTGTGCTGCCTTCTGACAGTGCTGTTCCCACTCCGGGACACTGTCGCCCCGAGGACCGGGGCCGGCTCCCCGG
>NW_022900949.1:1684991-1689670 GCF_012274545.1 Fukomys damarensis
ACGGTGGCGCAGGCCAGGGGCGGAACGGGAGGGAGGGCGAAAGACAGGCAGGCAGTAGAACCAGGGCTGGCGGAAACCGGGTGATTCGGGTCTGCCGCACAGATGGGCATTTAGGGCGTCCTGAGGGGCAGGGGCAACACTTAGAGGCCTCTCAGAAGGGCGAGGGACCATACAGGGTCCTCTCGGCCTCAGTTTTTGGATTTTGGTTTTTGGTCTGCCTTTCTTTTTCTATCTTTCTCTCTTTGATATTTGTTTTTGGTCTTTCTTTGCCTTCCTTCCTTCCTTCCTTTCCTTGAGACAGGGTCTTGCTATGTAGCCCAAGCTGGCCTGGACCCTCCTGCCTCAGCCTCCTGAGTGCTGGAATGACAGGCGTCTGCCACCACGCCTGGCTGCTGTCTGCCTCTGGCAGAGGTCCCAGAGCTGTGAGCCTAAAGCTGGCCCAGTGGGTCCTGGCACACACAACAGCCACCGTGAGGCCAGAAGGGCTTCTGGTACTGACGGTGGCAGCGATGTCATGGTCACTCCCCTCTGGGCCTGGATGCTGAGGGACTCAGGCGGGGCCTCGGTGGTCCCCGCTCAGGCTGGCTCGGGCCTGGCGCTCACAGACCCCAGCTACCCACCCGCCTGACCTGTGCCCCTACCCACAGCTGCCGCAGCGGAAACCGCAAAAGCTTGGTGGTGGGGACGCCGTCTCCAACCCTTTCCCGGCCCCTGTCGCCGCTGTCCATCCCAACCGGTGAGTAGGGGAGCAGCTGACAGGCAGGCGGAGCCATGTCGCCCCCGCTGACTCAGTTTCCCTGCCTCCTCCCCAGCAGGCAGCAGCCCCTTGGACAGCCCACGGAACTTCTCAGCTGCGGCTGCCATTAACTTCCCCTTCGCCCGGAGGTGAGCGGCTGTGGCGCTGCGGGGAAGTGGGCTGGGTCCCCTGGCGGTGGGACCACCCTCTCATCCGCCTTTCCCTCCCTGCCCTCCTGGTGGCCGTAGCCCCCTCTGCCTCGGGCAGCCACCTCCGCGCGATAGGTACCCAGTGCCCTATCCCCTCGCCCTGCGCCGACCTCTCACGAACTCAGCTGCACTTAATCGAGTCCGCTATGCATGCGGCCCTGTGCTGGGCGCTGTGAACCAGAGGCCGGGACTCCTCGGTCTGGCTGGCGGGGTGGCTTGAGTGGCCAGGCTGGCTGCGGGAGGAGGGCTCTGGGTCCCGGAAGCACAGCCCTGCCCTGGCCCTTCTCCCACCTGCTCCTGTCCCGCTGCTGCAGGGCTGATGGCAGAAGATGGTCCCTGGCGTCCCTCCCGTCTTCCGGCTATGGAACCAACACACCCAGTTCCACCATCTCGGTACCCATGGCCCCAGCCAGGCGGGTGTAGGGTGCCAGAACACACCTTGGGATGTTCCCAGGGGTCAGATAGCTCCGTGGGCTGTCTATGAGGTGCCGTGGCTCCAGTGGCCCTCCAGTCTGGAGGACACAGACATCCCCAAACTGGGAGGTCGGGATCGGGCCAGAGGCACATGTGGGACTGCAGGCCAGGAGGGCTTGCTGAAGGAGGGGGCATCGGAGGTAGGGTTTTGAGGGCTGCCTAGGAGATAGACAGGAGCTCAGATGGACAGTCTTGTGTCCTGGCTGTGGCCCTGACGCCCGCTTCCCGCAGTCGAGCTCATCCTCCCGGGAGCGTCTCCATCAGCTTCCCTTCCAGCCGACGCCGGACGAGCTGCGCTTCCTGTCCAAGCATTTCCGCAGCTCGGAGAGCGTGGTGGACGAGGAGGGTGGCCGCTCGCCCCGCCTGCGGCCCCGCTCTCGCAGCCTCAGGTTGGCCACCGACCTCTACCCTTTCCCGCTGGCCCGGGGACCACACTGCCCCCCTGCGCCTCGGCTGCCTCTGGGTCCTGTCACACAAGGCCGCCTGTCCCCCTTGCAGCCCGGGCCGCGCCACTGGCAGCTTCGATAACGAGATCGTGATGATGAACCACGTGTACCGGGAACGGTTCCCCAAGGTGTGCGCCGCCCCGCCCCCGGCCCTGGCTGAGGCCCGGGCCGTCCTCTGAGCCGTGACCCCTGTCCTCGCCAGGCCACAGCCCAGATGGAGGGCCGGCTGCAGGAATTCCTGGCCGCCTACGCGCCCGGCGCCCGGCTAGCTCTGGCCGACGGCGTCCTGGGCTTCATCCATCACCAGATCGTGGAGCTGGCCCGGGACTGCCTGGCCAAGTCCGGTGAGGCGCTGGTCACCTCGCGTTACTTCCTGGAGATGCAGGAGAAGCTGGAGCGGCTGCTGCAGGACGTGGGTGTGGGGCGTGGCCAGGGGCGGGGCTTGGGAGGGCTCGGGCGGGGCTCCGGGTGAGGGGTCGGGGGATTGCCCGGTGGGCGGGGCGATGGTGGGTGTGGCCTCGATGGGTGGGCGGGGCTGGCCGGCCTGACTCCTCCGCGCGACCCTGGGCAGGCTCATGAGCGCTCTGACAGCGAGGAGGTGGGCTTCGTGATCCAGCTCGTTCGGAAGTTGCTCATCATCATCGCGCGGCCCGCGCGGCTCCTCGAATGCCTGGTGAGTCTTAGACTGGGCCCGGGCCCTCGGCCTGGAAACGGTGACACCAGGCAGGGCCTCAGAGGGCACCGCACCCTGTGTGACTGGCTGTGCCTGCACCCCAGGAGTTCGACCCGGAGGAGTTCTACCACTTGCTGGAGGCGGCCGAGGGCCAGGCACGTGAGGGCCAGGGCATCAAGACCGACCTGCCGCGGTACATCATTGGGCAGCTGGGCCTGGCCAAGGACCCTCTGGAGGGTAAGTGGGGACAGCAGGCGCAAAGGCCCTGGGGCCTGAGGAACAGCAGTGAGGAGGAGGAAGGGGCTGGAGGGGGAGACAGGCCTCTTTCCGGCCCGACAGTCAGGTGGGCCCTCTGGAAGTGGCCGGGCCACAGGGTAATGGAGGGATCTGGGCTTGCAGAGATTGTGCCTCTGAGCGACATTGGTGAAGGACAGGCCCCTGCACCTGAGTCACCAGAGGTGAGTGGCCGAGCACTGGGTCCCCTTCCGTCTGTGCTTTCCCGTGTAAACCAGGCAGCCACAGGAGGGGCTGGGACGCTGGTGACTTTGGGGAGCAGCAGTGAGTGGGGCTGCCTTGAGGTGGGGTCCAGCACAGCTGGGCAGGGCACCAAAAGGGTGGGTTCTGCAGGGTGGGTAGTGGTTTGTTAGGGGAAAGGTACAGCTAGACGGAAAAATGCTTAGAGACTTGAAGGCTGATTTGAGAAGTTTGGGTAGGGAGGAAGCCACGTGGGCCCCTGGACAGGCAGCATGGACCTGGGGACAGGAGGTGGAGTCTGGCCAGCTCTGCAGTGGGCAGGACTGCCGAGCCCTTTGTGTCCCCAGAACCGCGCCCTGGGCGGCCCGTCACGGAGAAAGCCCTGTGAGAGAGACTTTGAGACCATCAAGCTCATCAGCAACGGGGCCTATGGGTGAGTTCTCAAATCCCCCGGGTGTGACTGAGGCCCCGGAGCCCCGACACCGGCCTTGTCGAGGAGACTCCCGGCATCACCCTCAGAAGTGCACACAGGGCTGCAGAAGGAGGCAGAGGCACAGCACAGCCAAGTGCTTGCCCGGGATGGGCTCCATCCCCATTCTTGCTCGGAGAGCAGTGTGTAGGGAAATCTTTCCTGACCAAGGCCTCTGCACACAGGCACCGGAAGTCACCATGGAGAAGCGGTAGGGTATCCCAGCGAGGAGGAGCACTGCAGAAAGGGCTTAAGCATGTGTGTAGGAGTCTGCATCGCAGTTGGCGAAGCAGCAGCAGCCTGGGGGCTTCCTGTCTTCAGGGTGTAGCATTTCCAAGGCGAGAAGGATAGGTCAGCATGTGAGCTGCTTCCCAGTAGGCTGTGAGCGAAAGGTCTTGGCCTAGTGTGAAGAAGTAAATGAATGGGGCAGCGCACGGTGGCACACGTCCGTCATCCCAGCTACTTGGGAGGCTGAGGCAGGAGGGTCTCAAGCCGAGCCTAGAGGGCACCTTGGTGAGCCCCTGCCTCAAAACAAACAATAAAAAGGGCTGAGGTGTGGCTTAGTGCTGAGCGTGTGGTGAGGGCAGGTGGGAGCCCCTGGTTCCATCCCCAGCACTTGAAAAAAGCGAACAAAAAGTAAACAGCAGCCCAGCCCGGCAGGCTGGGTTCCGGTTGGTCGTCCCGAGGCCCCAGCAAGCCCCCTCTCCAGGGCCGTGTACCTGGTGCGGCACCGCGACACGCGGCAGCGCTTCGCCATCAAGAAGATCAACAAGCAGAACCTGATGCTGCGGAACCAGATCCAGCAGGTGTTCGTGGAGCGGGACATCCTCACCTTCGCGGAGAACCCCTTCGTGGTCAGCATGTTCTGCTCCTTCGAGACGCGGCGCCACCTGTGCATGGTCATGGAGTACGTGGAAGGTACTGCCCCGCGGGCCCCAGGTGGGGTGGGGTGGCCGTGTGCAGAAGGGGCCGTGCGGCCCCTGCCGGCCTGGGGAAGATCCAGCAGGTGTTCGTGGAGCGGGACATCCTCACCTTCGCGGAGAACCCCTTCGTGGTCAGCATGTTCTGCTCCTTCGAGACGCGGCGCCACCTGTGCATGGTCATGGAGTACGTGGAAGGTACTGCCCCGCGGGCCCCAGGTGGGGTGGGGTGGCCGTGTGCAGAAGGGGCCGTGCGGCCCCTGCCGGCCTGGGGAAAA
>NW_022900949.1:1689861-1695278 GCF_012274545.1 Fukomys damarensis
TTCCGGAGTCTGAGGCAGGAGGCTTACGAGTTCAAGGCCAGCCTGGGCAATTCAGCAAGCTCCTGTGTCAAAATAAAATTTTTATAAAGGGCTGGGGCATACCTCAGTGGCAGATCCTACACTTGGCAGGTCAGACTGGCTCTGTCCCCAGTACAGGAAAATAAACAGTCGTCATTTGTTAGTGTTACGGGGACTGGTCCCAGGGCCCCCCAGATGCTCCAGCGTGCAGTTCCCTGAGTGCCTTCTATGGAGTGGTGCAGTGTTTGCATAGATCCCCAGGGAAACTCCAAACTTGGGATCCTCCTGCCTCAGCCTCCTGCGTCACTGGGGCAGCAGGTGTGCACCCCAGCCCCAGCCGCATCGGCTCTTCTGACGCTTTCCCACCCCCACCCCCCGTGGACCCCAAGTCCTGGGCTTGACAGCCCAGGCTGGTTCAGCCAGCTTGGGGATGCTGGGGGAGGCACCTCGCCCACCCTGAGTGTCCCGCCTGCCCACTGCCCGCAGCCTGCTCATCACCTCGCTGGGACACATCAAGCTGACAGACTTCGGGCTGTCCAAGATTGGGCTCATGAGCATGGCCACCAACCTGTACGAGGGCCACATCGAGAAGGATGCACATGAGTTCGTGGACAAGCAGGTGGGCGGGCACGCGGGCAGAGCAGCCTGGGGATGAGGCCCGGCCCCTGGGTGCTGGGACACAGGACAGTGGGGAAAGCAGCCAGCCTCGGTGGCACACCTTGGTCCTAGTAGCTGGGAGGCTGAGTCAGGAGGGTCACAAGTTCAAGCTCAGTGTGGGCATCTTGAGGACTTGGCAAGGCCCTGCCTCAGAAAGGGCAAAGAATAGAAACACAGAGCAAAGAAACTGATTCCCTTCACTGTACCCCCTGCCCCCAGAGCCCTCTGCTCTGCTTTTCCGTCTGGCCTTGGGCTCTCCCAGCTGGAGGCTGCCTCAGTTTCCCACTCTGCCCTGACAGGTGTGCGGGACTCCCGAGTACATCGCCCCCGAGGTGATCTTCCGCCAGGGCTACGGGAAGCCGGTGGACTGGTGGGCCATGGGCGTCACCCTCTACGAGTTCCTGGTGGGCTGTGTGCCCTTCTTCGGGGACACACCGGAGGAGCTGTTTGGGCAGGTGGTCAGTGGTGCGTGCCCAGTCCTGCCGGCGCCGGATGGGGTCACCTGCGCTGTGCCCTTGGGACACATCCCGGGCTGAGGCAGATAGACGGGACCGCCCCCACTTACTCCTGCCCTCATTTCAGACGAGATCATGTGGCCAGAAGGGGAAGAGGCGCTTCCAGCTGACGCCCAAGACCTCATCACCAGGCTGCTGCGCCAGAGTCCCATGGAGCGTCTGGGCACAGGTATGTAGGTGCTGGCACGGCCCAGGAAGTAGAGGGGGATAGGACCTGAGGTTAATTAAAGAAAGCTCTTCTTTGGCAGGTGTGTGGAAGGGAGGGGCCTTGGAGGTGGGGTTCAGAAGGATGCATAGGAGTTTGACTAAAACTAGAACGAGAACTGAAGGAATAGAAGATAGATGGGCCTGAGGTTCCCCAGGGACACCACGGCTGTGGCCCTGCGAAGTCACCAGAGTTGCATCCTGAGGCTTCAAAGGCCTGGTTCAGAGGACCCAACAGTCACTTCCTGCTCTCAGGCCAAAGAGGAACCACTTTAGGTGTGTGGGATTTAAGTCCTCAGAGGCAAGGGCAGGGCTGAGAAGAGGCTCACGGGGCTTGCAAGGTGCAGGCGGGACCTGCAGGGCTCAGCCGGCTGGCTGCGTCTGCAGGTGGCACCCATGAGGTCAAACAGCACCCCTTCTTCCTGGGCCTGGACTGGGCGGGGCTCCTGCGACACAAGGCGGAGTTCGTGCCGCAGCTGGAGGCTGAGGACGACACCAGCTACTTCGACAGTACGTGCTGCCCGGGCCCCCGCGCAGCCAGATTCAGAGGGAAGCGGGGCACGGCCTCCTAGGTGTCAGCTCTCACAGGGGCCGGGGCACAGCGACGGTCAGGTGCGCCTCCCCTCCATCCAAATCCAAAGTTCCCAGCGCCAGCCGCATGGCAAGGCCTCCCAGCCATCTGCTTCCTGTTCTGTAAGACAGACAACACATGGCACATCCGAGATACACCAGCGGGCCGTGGCCTGTTTCAAGGGCAAGGAAGCCTGGCGTGGTGAATCTGCTTCCTGCGGTAAAACACACAAAACATGGCACATCCGAGATACACCAGCGGGCCGTGGCCTGTTTCAAGGGCAAGGAAGCCTGGCGTGGTGGCCCCAGTACTTGGGAAGCTGAGGCAGGAGGATCTCAGTGAGTTCAAGGCCAGCCTGAATTACATAGCGAGACCCTGGTCTCAAGAAACAACAAAAGAAGGGCCAGGGATTTAGTTCAGTGGTGCCACTGCCTGCCTCCTAAGTGCAAGGTCCAGAGTTCAATCCCTGGTACCAAAAAAGAAACAACAAAACAAAAAGTCAAGGGGCTGGATCCAAAGTTCACAGATGAAGCTGTTTCTGGGTCTCCAGTGGCAGGGACGTAGTTCAGAGTTATTCTTAGACACCCGCTTGGATGACAGAGCCTCGCGTGGTCCCTAAACATGCCCAGCGTGCTTCTGCCTCAGGGCCTTTGCACGGGGCTGCTGGGCCCAGGACACCCTCCCTGTGTCACCCCACAGCCCAGGAGGCCACCCGAGTGTCTCCGGGGGCCTGGGAGGTCACCCGAGCGGAGTGCCTCCCGGGCACCCACACCATCCTCCCCACCCCACAGCACGCTCGGAACGCTACCGCCACCTGGGCTCCGAGGACGATGAGACCAACGACGAGGAGTCCTCCACGGAGATCCCACAGTTTTCCTCGTGCTCACACCGCTTCAGCAAGGTGCGTGGGCCTGGGGGCCCACCTGTCTCTCTCATGGTGAAACACACAACAGACACCCCAGGGTCTCACTGTGTAGCCCAGGCTGGCCTCACACTCATGGAGATCCTCCTGCCTCAGCCTCAGAAGTGCTGGGATGACAGGCGTGCGCCACCACACCCGGCCCCGTTACTTTCTTATCACCCTCCAGGTCTACAGCAGCTCTGAGTTCCTGGCTGTGCAGCCGACCCCCACCTTTGCCGAAAGGAGCTGCAGTGTGGACCGGGAGGAAGGGTGGGAGCGCAGCAGTGACGGGGACAGTGGCCGCCAGCTGAGCACTGAGGTCCGGTAGGTGTCCAGGAGTTGAAGACCCATCATGCTTCCAAGTTTCTGAGGAGATAGAGCCCCAAAGTCTGATGTTGAAGAAGCTTCCCAGGGGCCTGGCAGAAAAGGGTCAGACTGGTCAGACTCCTGGGCCTCCAATAATCTCATTGCTTTTGGCTTTGCTCTCCTGACTGCATCAAACATAAAGCAGTTGTGCACTATTGTGCTGTTTGGCCAATAAATTTCTATTCATCTTTCAAAACCCACAATCATTGGGCTGGGGATTTAGCTCAGTGGTTCCACCGCCTGCCTGGCAAGCACAAGGACCTGAGTTCAATCCCCAGTACCAAAACAAAAAAACAAAAAACCCCACAACCATCAATGCCCCCTAACAAGGATGTTAGTTGGAGGTGGGTTTTGAAGGTTGAATAGGAGTTTTCTAGCACTCCACCCCTATTTGCCTCCTGGTGACTTAGTATTCGACACAGGCTCCTCCTCCCTGCAGACTTCGATCCTGGACCTCCTCTGGATCCTCCTGTCACTTGTCATCATGTCAGCCTGAGCGGGGCCCCAGCCCATCACTCCTGAGCAACATCAGCCTAGACACAATGCCCAAGTTCGCCTTCTCATCGGAAGATGAGGGAGCAGGCCCAGCCCCTGTGGACCCCAAAAAGCCTGTCTTCATTCTGGGAGAGCCTGATCCCCCTCCGCCAACCACCCCAGTAACACCCAAACCCTCAAGCCTTTCTGGTAGGTAGGGCGTAAGAGAAGAAGAGTCGTGTTACACACTTTCCCAGGGGAGGGATTATCTGAGAGGGTTTTTAAGAATGAGTAGTTCTCCAGAGCTAACAAAGACTTTAAAATGGTCCCAGAAAGGCACTAAGCCCCTGAGGACAATCAGTCGAGGGGTAACAGCTCCAGGATAGGGCTGGAGCCAGGGAAGCCCCAATAAGGGGAACTGGGGTCCAATGGGCATGGGAGGCAGCCTCTCAGAGGAGGGGACTTGAAGGGGTGACTTTCCCTTTAGAACAGCTCGGGAGGGGTTTGCGGGGGACAGGGCACTGCATGAGTGCGGGCCAGGAGTCTGGGTGTGTGTGGAGCCCAGGGAGGCGAACCAGGGCAGCGGGGACTGGGGTGAGGGGAGAGGGCACTGCTGACCCCACTGCCCACAGCCGACACGGCAGCCCTTAGCCACGTGCGGCTTCGGAGCAACAGCACAGGTGCCCGGCACTCCACACCCTGGGCCCTGGACGCTGGCCGCGGCCGCCGCCTCGGGCCAACCAGAGACCTTGCCGGAGACAAGACCAAGGCCAGCCCCGGTGGGGGCAGCAGCGGCGGCGGGGGACGGGTGCCCAAGTCAGCATCGGTGTCAGCCCTGTCCCTCATCATCACCGCAGGTGACACACGGCAGTGTCCCGGGGCAGGGGACAGGGAGAGTGAGGCGGTGTCCCCAAGCCAGCACAACACGTGCAAGGGCCCTGGGGCCATGCCGTGCCTGGCATACCAGTCCAGAGCGGCAGTCCTGGATAGAGGGAAGGTGGGTGGCCTCGAGAACCACACTGACGACCTCACCCTGCTCTCCCCTAGACGATGGCAGTGGCGGCCCCCTCATGAGCCCCCTGTCCCCGCGCTCGCTGTCCTCAAACCCGTCTTCCCGAGACTCCTCGCCAAGCCGGGACCCGTCGCCGGTGTGCAGCAGCCTGCGGCCCCCCTTAGTCATCCACAGCTCGGGCAAGAAGTATGGCTTCAGCCTGCGTGCCATCCGCGTCTACATGGGCGACAGCAACGTCTACACCGTGCACCACGTGGTCTGGGTGCGTGGGGGTGCGGGCCACGAAAGGGGGCTCCCCTGGGGGAGGGGCCGCCCTGGGCCGCCAGGCTCTTCTTCGCCCTTGTCGCTTTGGGGGGCCCTTTCCCTCCCCACCGCACACGCTCGGAACGGTCCTCAGCTTCGGGTAAACTGAGGCTCAGCTTGTTGGAGATCCACAGTGAATCCAGCCAGGTGGGAGCTCCGGGTTCGGGGCTCAGGCCTCTGACCCGTTGTGTCCCCTAGGGCGTGGAGGAGGGGAGCCCCGCCCAGGAGGCCGGGCTGCGCACTGGGGACCTCATCACGCACATCAACGGGGAGTCCGTGCTGGGCCTGGTGCACAGGGACGTCGTGGAGCTGCTGCTGAAGGTGTGTGGGGCTCGAGGGGCGCCCCGACTGGCCACACCTCCCGCTCCAGCCCCGCCCAGGCTGGCCACACCTCCC
>NW_022900949.1:1696427-1697594 GCF_012274545.1 Fukomys damarensis
CTCCGGCCACGCCCTGACTGGCCACACCTCCCGCTCCGGCCACGCCCAGGCTGGCCACACCTCCCCCTCAGGCCCTCCCGGTCCTGCTCACGCCCCAGTCCAAAGCCGCACCCCCAAGGCACTGAAGACCGCCTGGGGTGGAAACGAGAAAACCCACTCTACTTCCTCCACCCCAGGGATCCCGGGCTGAGGCCAGGCGAGGGGAGGGGTCGGGAGCCCCGGGTCCCACAGTGGGGTGCCAGTGGCCCGCTGGTTCACAGCTGTGTCCGCGATGGTCTGCTGTCCCAGGCCCCACAGGACGACGGCCTGGAGCGTGGGCAGGGCCAGGGGGCAGAGAGGTGGATGGGGAGAGCCGGGCTGCGGCTGTCCACCCCGTACCCTCAACCACAAAAAGCCAGGCGTGGTGGGGACCGCCTGTCATCCCAGCACTCTGGGAGGCTGAGGCAGGAAGATCCCCAAAGGTTCGAGGCCAGGCTGAACTGCATACCGCGAAATAAGTAATAAGAGGTGAGGGCGCAGATGTGGGGACAGGGCGACCCATGCCCCCCTTGCAGAGCGGCAATAAGATCTCCCTGCGGACCACGGCACTGGAGAACACGTCCATCAGGGTGGGCCCGGCACGCAAGGACGCGGCAAAGGGGCGCATGGCGCGGATTACATGATAGTTGTCTTTTTATAATTCTGAGGAGCCTCCATACTCTTTTCCATAATGACTGTACTCATTTACACTCCCACAGTGTGAAAAGGTTTCCTTTTTTCCCACACCCACAACAGGTCTTCTTTTCTTTAGTCTTCTTTACACTAACCATTCTTACCATGGTAGGGAAATATTTCATTATGGTTTTGATTTGTATTTCCCTAATGATTAGTGATGCTGAACATTTTTTCATGTACCTGTTGACCATTTCTATGTCTCTTTTTAAGAAATTGCTCATTAGATCTATTGCCCATTTTATAAATTGTTGTTTTATTGTTGCTGTTGTTGTTATTGCTGGGTTTTTTGTCTTTTGCTACTGAGTTTCAAAGAGTTCCTTGTATATTCTAGGTATCAACCCCTTGTCAGGTGTATAGATTGCAAATATTTTCTTCTCTTTTAAAGTCATTTCTACACTGCTGAATGATTCCTTTGTTATTCTTTTGTTAAAGCTTTTCGGGTTTTTTTTTTTT
>NW_022900949.1:1697972-1700194 GCF_012274545.1 Fukomys damarensis
TCGCCGTGCAGGGCACTGCCGGGGACTGAGTGCGGCCGGGCTACCCGGGCCGCCTTGTACATAGCGAACCCGCCGCTAATTTATTACCTGCTCCGAGCAATAGTTGGGCGGAGCCACCCGCGGTGGCCGCACTGGGAAGCAAGCACTTTGGACCACTCGCCTGTGCGCGTGCTTTAGTCTCCCTGCCCCTTCTGAAGCCCTCGTGTGCATTCAGTGTTCAGTCCCGACCCGAGACTTAGCTCACGTGTCACTCAGGCCTAGTTTGGTTATGACTTGCAGAGTCCCCAAACGATGTCCCTCCCTTCCAAAACCATAGGGACTGGAGTCTGAAGACCACATCCCACTGTTCGAGCTGCTGTCCTTGCTACAAGTCTGACTCCAGTCCTTCGGGCTTTAGTCTGCAGAAGGGGTCTGGGAACTGGGGCTTTGATGGATGAGTAGGAGTTCGCCAGTCCAGGTAGAGAGGTTCGGAAGCCCTGGGAGGTGCCAGCCTGACCTCAAAGGGCGCCGTCGAGTGTCCCGCCCACCATGTGTCCAGGGAGGTTCCCCTATGTGTCCGGACTCCCTGGGATGAGCATGCAGTGACGAAGCCCAGCTGCGCAGTTAGGGAGGCCTGGGTTTGAATTTCAGCTTCACTGTGTGGATCTGGGAAAGTGGCTTTCCCACTCTGTGCCTCAGTTTCCTCGTGTTTACAAGACTAATTCCAACGACCATGTATTAAGCGCCTGCTGTGTGTGCCAAGCGCTTTGTTCGCAGCTCCTCCCTCTGCCAGCAGGTGGCGTCCCTGTTGCCTCTGCGGCCCAAGCAGCTGAGTCCTGGCCAGAGCCAGGCGCTGTCCCAGATGGCACAGCTAGAGGCGCGGCAGAAGGGTGCCTCGGTCGCGCCCACTGTGGTCGTGGCCCACCCAATGGGGGGGTGTTGTGCAGATCCCGGCCCCGCCTCTTCCCCCGGGTTGCTCTGCCCACCTGGGTGAGGGAGATTTCTAAGCGCTGCGTCCCTCCCACAGCCCCGGCCCAGCCCTGCCTGGTGTTGGAGGATAAACCAAGGCTGTGCATGACTTGCCCCTCCTTCCATCCTGGAGCTGGCAGTGAATAAAAGCCCACATTTACAAAAAGGAGATCTACTGTCTGGATTTGTGAGAAAGGGATAAGGAGAGTGGGAGTGGGGTGAAAACAGTCTCGGGGCTCAAAGGTAATGGATGTGGGTTTTGAAGGATGCATAGGAGTCCGACGTTGCAATTTTCCCCCAAGAACTTCTCTGAGCATGGAAGCTGCCTTTGTCCAGTATCTCAGGTACTTCCCGTCACAGTTTTATTCAAAGCAGGCGCGCCTGTAATCCCAGTAACCAGGAGGCTGGAGCCCAGGCGTTAGAGATCAGGCCAGACAACACAGCAAGACGCTGTCTCAAACAAAAAGAAAAAAGATGAAAAACTGTATACGTCGTCACCAACCTGGAGCCCTGAGCTACGTTAATAAAACAAAGAAAGCCATCTTTGCGTCCTTCCAGTCCTGGACTGTGCTGGGACTGCGCCATGCAATTTACGCCCCGAGCGCCCTCGGCTACTTCTGGAGCTCGCCACCCGCGCCGGACACCCTTGGACACGCCCCCAGCTCCAGGGCCTCCCTAGGTCCGGAAACAATAGCGCCTCTGGCACCAGTCCGCCACGTTCCTGCATTGGCAGGAACTCCCAATCACTCGGCCGTTTCCGGACGCCCCGGGTTGCCAGGGAAACAGCTCCGCCCTCGCTGGCTCAGTTGTTTCCTAAATAGTGCAGCTTTCTCTGGCAAGGGCCTTCCCCATTTCTCTTCGCTCCTATTCTCTGAGCCTAAGGCCGCCTCAAACCCCCTGTCTGGAACCGTCCCTGGTTCGGCAATTTCCAGAACCATCCGTAGCCTCTGGGTCTAAACGCCTAGGGCCTCCATTTGGGGCCGAGCTCTCTTGATCCTTTCTGCAATGCTTTGCGGCGGGAATCAACCTCTCCCGCTAGTCCCTGTGAAATACATTCGTCCATTTCCGGAATCATTCGGCCATCTCCGAGTACCGCCGAGTCCAACTTCGAATCGTTCACCCGACCCGATTACGATCGGCTCTTTCCGGAATTGCTCGGCTGTCTCGTGGCGAGCTCCAGCCGGCCAATCCCGCGGGAGTACGTTCGGCTCTCTCCGAAAACATTCGGCGTCCCCATCCCCACCCCCGCCTCCAGATGCTTCTATCTCGGCCCG
>NW_022900949.1:1700945-1701810 GCF_012274545.1 Fukomys damarensis
CGCCGCTGAGCCTGGGGGACACAGAACCTTCAGGGCTGGCGCTGGGAGTGTGGGTGCCCTTCCCTCGCCATGCCCGGGCCCCGGGGACCTCAACCTGCCCCTGTGCCGTCTTGCCTTGGTCTCCTCGGACTCTCTCCACACCTCTCCTCCACTTTTGCACCTAGTGTGGGCCCCGCAGGGGCACCCAAGCCGCCCCGAGGTCCCTGTGTCCCCCTTGCTGTCCCTTCTCTGCACTGCTGGTCCCCCAAATACCCAGAGTACCCCATTTCTCCCCACCCGCTGAGTATCATGGGTCACGTCCTTGCTACCTCCTGACACCCCTTTGGGCTTTGGGACTGGGCGGATCCGGGTTTGAGCCCTGGCTGCTCTCTGCCTTGCTCAGTGCTCCGGCTCCAAGCCTCAGTTCCTCCATCTCCATCAGGGATGTCGCAGAGCTGGTTTACCAACTCCTTCCCAACAGCCCAGCGAAGGCTGGTGTTGTGCCCATTATTCAGATGGGGAAACCGAGGCCCGGAGAGTGGCACAGCCCCTGAGGTCACCCACTCCTCGGGGTGTCTGGCCCGGGATTCGGGCTCTTTCTGCGCTGGGTGTGAGAGGAGCCAGCCTGGCTAACGCTGCCCTGTCCCTCCCTCCAGGTTGGCGTCCCCGGCCCAGCATGGTGGCAGCTCTTGCCCTGAGCTCCCTAGTGCAGTGCGGCCGGAAGAGCTGGCAGCCCCGGGTGCCAATGGCCCTGCACCACTGTCGGATGGCAGACGCGGAGGCCGAGTGAGCTGGCGCCCAGCGCCAACCCGCTCCCACCGGCTGGCGAACGTCGGACAGGTGCCAGTCATCAGCCAGGCTCGCGGGGTAATGGCGGGCAGCCAGG
>NW_022900949.1:1702512-1704887 GCF_012274545.1 Fukomys damarensis
GGTCCGGACGGGCCAGAAGGGGATGACTGGGACAGTTCTGTGAGGGCGCGGGCCGGGGCGAGCCCCAAAGGGCAGGGCTGCGTACGGGGGGGCTCTCGAGGAACCCCTTGGTGCCCGACTTCTCTGCAGACCGAGGTGGAGTCGCCCGCGTCCCAGGCTGGGTGGAGAGGAGCGGGAGGCTGCTGAAGTCATTGCAGGCCCGCTAGCGGGTGGGTTTCCAGGGAAACTGAGGCTTGGGCTGTCGGAGGAGGCTGCAGGCGCTGTGTGGCCAGCACAGTTGGATGCAGGAGAGGAGGGCGTGCTCTAGGCACAGTGGTCGCTGGAGAAGCCCGTCCGTGGTGACCCAGCGTCAAGGCCCCGAGGAGGGGCCCCAGTCACAGCTGGGAGTACCGGGGCCCTGCAGCATCTGGGCTCCTGGAGGCCTTAGCCCTGCTCGGTGGGCTGGAGGACCAGAAGCAGGAGCAGCAGGCGGCCCCAGCCGGGCTCCCTGCCGGAATCTGCTGCTGCCCTGGTAACAGCGCTGCCCTCCCTGCCTGGCCGTGCTCCAGGGCCACTCAGCCCCACCTGCGGCTCCCAGGCTGTGACCTTGGCTGGAGGAGGCCTCGCTCTCCCATCCACACGGTGATGAGGTCCTTGTGTGCACCAGGCCCTGCTGTTCCTGATGCCGGGCCCCCAGAAGGCTGGAGCTGGGTAGAGCACAGGGGTCCCAGGCCCCCAGCTGGCTGTGTGCCCGGGCTCCATCTGTGGGGCCCTCACCGTTCACGCTGGGCCTCCCTCCTCTCCAGTGCTGCGGCCAGATCCCCAGCAGCACCAGGGCCCCTGCGGCCAGGACCGCACCTCCTGCTCCTCCGCTCCTCCTCTGTGCTGCAAGCTCAGAAGGCTGGAGCTGGGTAGAGCACAGGGGTCCCAGGCCCCCAGCTGGCTGTGTGCCCGGGCTCCATCTGTGGGGCCCTCACCGTTCACGCTGGGCCTCCCTCCTCTCCAGTGCTGCGGCCAGATCCCCAGCAGCACCAGGGCCCCTGCGGCCAGGACCGCACCTCCTGCTCCTCCGCTCCTCCTCTGTGCTGCAAGCTGCAAGCTTAGCCTGGGATGGCAGGGCCATGAGATGCCTCGTACCTTCTCCCAGGGCTTGCAGTGTCTTAAAAGGCGGGGAGGGGGGAGCATTTTGAGAAGGAAAATTAGAAAATGAGGGAAAGATCCCTGAAGTAAGCTATTCAGGCTCAGAGAAAGATGAGTTTCGTATTCCTTTTCAACCCCTTTTCTGTCTGCCTCAAGAACCTACATGCAGGAGCCAGGCATGGTGATGCGCTTCTATAAGCCCAGTACTCTGGGAGGCTCAGGCAGGAAGATGCCAAGTTTGAGCCCAGCCTGGGCAGCTTCGCAAGACCCTGTCTCTGAAAGCAGGGCTGGGTGTGTAGCTCAGTAAGAGACCCTCGGGAGTAGAACACTAGCGTGCTGGGGGCCCTGAGCTGCACCCCAGCACCCCACGGGGTGGGAGGACTGTGCCGTCTGTCCTCCCCATTGTTTCCTTGAAGAAACTGCAGCCCAGAGAGGGCGGGTCCTATACTCAAGGCTGCACAGCAGCTCTGCCAGGGCCTGAAACCTGTTGTGTGAGTTTCATTGCTGCCCTACGGAATCCCCACGAATCAGGTGACCTGGAACAATAGAAGTGCAATGTGGCCTTTCTGGGCTGCAGGTTCGGGACCAGGGCCTGCTCCCTCCCAAGCAGGCAGGACAACCCTTGCTCCCACAGGCTCCGGGAGTCTGCTGGGGCGCTGATTTCCCCAGGCTCTGCTGGTGGCCTGCTGGCCAAAGGAAGGCACCCATCACTGGACTAGCACCACCTGAGGATCTCGTGTGAAACTCCTGCCTTAACTCCACCTGCAGAGCCCCTGTCTCTAAACGGGGTCACAGCCTCGGGCGCCAGCACTCGACGGGGGACCTGCGTGTTGGGCGGCCTCGTGCGGTCCCACCACACCCGGTCCCTGAAGATGCTGGATTCCTCGTGTTTCACTCCAGAATCTGCCTCTCACTCAGGCGGCACGCTCCCAGATCTGCCCGAGCAGTTCGCGCCCCCTGACGTGGCGCCCCCCATCCTGGCGAGGCTGGTGGAGGCCATAGAGCAGACGGGTGAGCCCAGCCGGGGTGACCGATGGCGGCTCCCTGTGCCCGGAGGAGGCCGTTTGAGTAGCGGGCACGGAAGGGGTGGCCGGCTCCAGCCTGACACCCCCTGACGCCGCCCCCCACCCTGGCGAGGCTGGTGGAGGCCATAGAGCAGACGGGTGAGCCCAGCCGGGGTGACCGATGGCGGCTCCCTGTGCCCGGAGGAGGCCGTTTGAGTAGCGGGCACGGAAGGGGTGGCCGGCGCCACACCC
>NW_022900949.1:1706387-1709222 GCF_012274545.1 Fukomys damarensis
GGCCTGCGCCCCGGTGCTGCGCGGCCTCGTCGTTTTCTGGCGTTCGTGCGGCTCCCACTGCGCACGCGTGCTCGAGGTTTGTCTCCGCCCCTTGCCCACACGCACGCATGCGCACTAGCCCTGTCCAGCGGTCGCCTCTCTCCCTCTAGGATCGAGCCCAGCCTGGACTTCCCGGTACTGCTGGTGGAGAAGCTGCTACAGGAACATCTGGAGGAGCAGCAGGCCGCGCCCCCAGGTGACCCACGCCTTGTCCTCGCCAGTCTCTGAGGCCTTGAATGCCGCTCCCCAGCCGGGCCTTGGGACACAGCTGTTGCCTGACCCTGTTTCCCTGTCCCCAGCCCTGCCGCCCAAGCCCTCCAAGGCGAAGCCGGCAGCCCCGGGTCTGGCCAACGGCGGCAGCCCGCCCTCCCTGCAGGACGCAGAGTGGTACTGGGGTGACATCTCCAGGTAGCGCCAGGGGCCAGCGGGCCGGAGAGCGGGGTCCAGGCGCTGGGTGAGGCTGCGGCTTAGCGTGCTGTCCTCGTCCCGCAGGGAGGAAGTGAACGAGAAGCTCCGTGACACGCCCGACGGCACTTTCCTGGTCCGCGACGCGTCCAGCAAGATCCAGGGGGAGTACACGCTCACCCTCAGGTGGGGCTGCGGGGCCTGGTGGGCGGGGCCGGGCCGGGTGGGCGGGGCCACCCACGCCTGGCTTCCTCCAGGAAGGGCGGCAACAACAAGCTGATCAAGGTCTTCCACCGCGACGGCCACTACGGCTTCTCTGAGCCGCTCACCTTCCGCTCGGTGGTGGACCTCATCACGCACTACCGGCATGAGTCGCTGGCTCAATACAACGCCAAGCTGGACACGCGGCTGCTCTACCCCGTGTCGCGGCTGCAGCAGGACCAGGTGGTCAAGGAGGACAGCGTGGAGGCCGTGGGCGCCCAGCTCAAGGTCTACCACCAGCAGTACCAGGACAAGAGCCGCGAGTACGACCAGCTCTACGAGGAGTACACGCGCACCTCACAGGTGGGACCCCGGGGAGCTGAGGCGGCGGAGACAGGAGGGTCGCCTTGAGTTCAAAGCCAGCCTGGGCTGTGTAGCGAGACCCTGTCTCCAAAGAGAGAGCTGGCGTATCTTCCCGGCAGAATGAAAAGCATCCTACCCAGCGATCCTTGCACACTCCTGTTCATAGCAGCAGTGTGTGATAGCTAAAGCTTGGAAGCAGCCCAAATGCCCATCAACAGACATCAAGTGAGCCGGGCGTGGTGACGCACGCCTGTCATCTCAGCACTCGGGAGGCTGAGGCAGGAGGATCGCTGTAAGTTTGAGACCAGCCTGGGCTACACAGTGAGTTCCAGGTCAGTCTCAACTACATAGACCTGTCGCAAAAAACCAAAATAGACCTCGAGTGGATAAAGATGTGAGTTTTTACACAACGGAGCCTTACTCCGCCATTGGGAAGGGTGGGCTTAGACATTTAGAGCTCAGCGGATGGACCTGGAGACCATCCTCATCTGTGTGTAAAGATCGCACTGCTCCTCTGATGTGAGGAACAGAATGTGGAAATAAGGACCAAGATGTGCGACAGATGTTAGGAAGGGGACGGAGAACTGGACGGGGGACGGAGGAAGGGAGGGTGTGAAAACTGAAGGAAAAAGGGGAACAGTTTCTGTCCATGAGGGCAGGGGCTTGAGGGGAAATGGGGTAAAATTAAATACTTCTAAAGAGCTGGGTGCACAGGCACACATGTAGAATCACAGAATCGCAGCCCTTTGGAGGCTCAGGCAGGATCAGAGGTTCGAGCCCAGCCTGGGCCATTTAATGACTTGGCAAGGCCCGATCTCAAAAAACCAGGCTGAGGATGCAGCTCCGTGCAGAGGCCCTGGGTTGGATTCCCAGTCCTACAAAAAACAAAAGCAGCACTGTAGTCTCAGGAATGACTGAGCCCGCAGCCTCAGTTTCCCCAGTGACCACTGCAACCCCGCGGGGGCTCTGGGAAGACCCCATGAGGCACTGTGTGGGACGTACGGGGTGCAGGGTCTGCCCTGAGAAACAGCCCCATGAGTCACAGCAAAGACTCACCACCCTTCTCTTGTCACGGAGGGCGTGAAGGGGGCGGGGCGGGGTTCTGAAGGCTGTGTAGGAGCTCCTGCCGCGAAGCAGGCGGTGGGGTTGAGTCCGCCTCGCTCCTCCCAGGAGCTGCAGATGAAGCGCACAGCCATCGAGGCCTTCAACGAGACCATCAAGATCTTCGAAGAGCAGGGCCAGACCCAGGAAAGGTACAGCAAGGAGTACCTGGAGCGCTTCCGGCGCGAGGGCAATGAGAAGGAGATGCAGAGGTGAGTGGGCCCTGGGCAGGGAGGGGGCGGCGGCTGGCGCTTCCTTGGCGCGAGAAGGCAGCCAGCAGAAATGGGCCTTGAAGGCAGAAGACGAGTTCACCAGAGCGACATCGCGCTGCGGTGCGCACCTGGGCTTTCTTTTGAGCGGCCCCTCCCCCAGGATCCTGCTCAACTCAGAGCGGCTCAAGTCCCGCATTGCCGAGATCCACGAGAGCCGCACGAAGCTGGAGCAGGACCTGCGGGCCCAGGCCTCGGACAACCGAGAGATAGACAAGCGCATGAACAGCCTCAAGCCGGACCTCCTGCAGCTGCGAAAGATCCGTGATCAGTACCTCGTGTGAGTGTCGCACTCTGCCCGCCAGGGGGCGCCCGTGCCCCGTCCGGCTCCACCCCACCCCTCACCCCCGCCCCTGCTCAGTCGGGCCCCGCAGGCCAGCCCTGCTGCCTGGGAGGCTGAGGCAGGTAGGTCTACAATTGGTGACCGACCTGAACAACTTTGTGAGACCCTGTCTCA
>NW_022900949.1:1709383-1710136 GCF_012274545.1 Fukomys damarensis
GGGGGTGGGGGGTGGGCACAGGCCGGGAATGCTCGAGGCTGTGGCATCCAGAACCTGTGCTCCCGGCCCCTCCTCTGTCTCCTTTCTGCTCCCCGTGAATGGTGAAGCTCACCATTTCTCTTCCTCCCAGGTGGCTCACCCAGAAGGGGGCCCGGCAGAAGAAGATCAACGAGTGGTTGGGGATCAAGAATGAGACTGAGGAGTGAGTGGCCCCTAGTTGGGTGCAGGCAACGCTTCTCCGCGGGGGGGCCATTTCAGGCGGGTTTTAAAGGATGAATAGGAGTTCTCCAGGTAGCATTGCTGGCCGATGAGTGAGCAGGGTCCCCCTCCACTGCCCCGCAGCCAGTACTCACTGATGGAGGACGAGGAAGACCTCCCTCATCACGAGGAACGCACGTGGTACGTGGGCAAGATCAATCGCACGCAGGCCGAGGGCATGCTGAGCGGCAAGAGGGACGGCACATTCCTCATCCGGGAGAGCAGCCAGCGCGGCTGCTACGCCTGCTCCGTGGTGTGAGTGCGCGGCCTCCCTGCCCGAGTGCGGGCGGGTGGAAGGGGCGGAGATGGGGGCGCTGAGCTGGCCCTGTGCCTCCCTGCAGGGTGGACGGTGACACCAAGCACTGCGTCATCTACCGCACAGCCACCGGCTTCGGCTTCGCGGAGCCCTACAACCTGTACGGGTCCCTGAAGGAGCTGGTGCTGCACTACCAGCACGCGTCCCTGGTGCAGCACAACGACGCCCTCACCGTCACC
>NW_022900949.1:1710232-1711387 GCF_012274545.1 Fukomys damarensis
CGGGACTTGGACAGGGCGGTCCCGCCCCGTGTACCCCAACTTCCCCTCCGGAGTGAAACCCAGGGACAGCTCCGCCGCCCGGAAACCAGTACCCAAAATAAACTCGGGCACCGCCTCCAGCGACTCTGCCCACCCCGCTGGACGCGGCCCCTCCGAGCCCGTCACCTCCCTCCCCTCCCTGGGACATCGCCCTGTCCTCTAACACTGCCCTGAGCCCAGGCCACCGTCTGGCCAGGGTCTGTACGGTACGTGATTCTTGCTGCGACATAAAACTGACCAAGTGACTACTCGTCTCGGGAGCCTGGGCGGGGGCTTGTGGCGCCCAGCTGTGGTTTCCAGCCCCAGGCCCCCTTGGGTGACAGCTCCCCCTCCCGTGAGCTCTGAGGTCACAGCCCCCAGCCTGTGCTCGGGTCTGAGCGAACCCTGGGCCTCCACGCTGGGCTGTGTCCTTGCCCTTTCTAGTGTTTCCTGGGACCGGGGCTTGCCAAGATGCTGGGCTGGACTGGAGCTCACCATCCTCCTGCCTCAGCCTCCCAGAGATGGGGGTCACAGGTGGACGCCCCCGCATCCTAACCCCAAACCCTACCGAGACCCTGCACGGCCACCACCTGTTCCCTGGGAAGTCACCTCTCTCCTGCTGCCGGTGGCTTCGTTACCAAATGTCACTCACAAGCGCGTCCTCAGCTTGTGACCCAGCCACCCTGAGGCCCTGCTCCGTCCTCTGTCTCTCCTGGGGCCGGGGGGGGGGTGGTGGTGCACAGGGCCTTTGACCTGGACCCTACCGTGGGCCCCAGGGCCCTTTCGCTTGGTCCTTCCTGCCCCAGCTGCGGACCTTCTGTCCCTTGCGCTTGCGGTGCAGTCACCTATGGGCCAGCACGTCCAGGCCGCTCACAGCTGCCGAGTGAACAGCCAGGCTGTCCCGGTCACTGGCCACTCTGGGAGGCTGAGGCGGGCGGGTCACCTGCTTCAGCCCAGCTGGGCAACTTAGCGAGACCCTGTGGGGAAGGAAAAGAGCGCTGCAGACAGTCGGGTGAGAAGGCCGGGGGTTCCGCGCCGGGACCCCAGAAAGTCGAGACTGCAGGGACGGGGAGGAGCTGGAGCAGGGTGCGGCAGTCGGTGCTCAGAATGTCCCCTGGGCCACAGCCAGCCCGAGGG
>NW_022900949.1:1711843-1715749 GCF_012274545.1 Fukomys damarensis
CGAGTGCCGGGCGGGACCGTCCCCGGG
Source organism: Fukomys damarensis (assembly GCF_012274545.1). NCBI lineage: Eukaryota > Metazoa > Chordata > Mammalia > Rodentia > Bathyergidae > Fukomys > Fukomys damarensis. The sequence continues at coordinate 1,711,871 of NW_022900949.1, forward strand.
CGGGCACTAGGCGCCTCCCGACCCGGGCGCCTGTGAACATCAGCCTCCGCGCACACTACTGACACGGCCGGCAAGTCCGCGTCTGCAGCCAAATTGAGACGGAGGAGCGCTGAGGGACACAGTCCAAAGCCGGGTTTTGCTGGGCTTAGTGGCGCACGCCTGTCGTCCCAGCCCTGGGGAGGCTGAGCCAGGAGGATCCTGGCGAATTGAAAACCAGCCTGGGCTACAAAGTGAGCTCGCGACCAACATGAGCTACACGGTGTGAGGGACTCTCAAAAACCAAAAGAAATAAATGCAGCTGGATTTGGTAGTATATGCCCGTCATCCCAGCACTCCAGAGGCCGAGGCAAGAGGATGGCCAAGCTACATAGTGAGCTCAAAGCCAGCCTTGACTCCCTAGTGTGACTCTGGCCCCAAAAAATCAAAAGGAGGAAAAGGGGCCGAGGATTTAGTGTCAGTGTCACCACACCTGCTTGGCACAAGGTCCCGACTTCAATCCCCGGTACCAAAAGGAGGGGGGGAAGGTCTGGAGCACAGGCTGCACCTGGCAGGCTCAAGTGCCTGGGGGTGTGGCCCCTGCCAGGACAGTGACAGAGGCTGTGCCCTCCCCAGGCCCACGGCCTGTGCCTGCCCAGGACCCCCAGGGTGAGCGACGCGCCCCCGGTCAACGTCACCCTGTACTACGAGGCGCTGTGCGGGGGCTGCCAGATGTTCCTGGTGCGCGACCTCTTTCCGACCTGGCTCCTGGTGCTGGAGATCCTCAACGTCACGCTGGTGCCCTATGGGAACGCCAAGGTGCGTGGGCTGGGGGAGCTGAGGCAAGGGGCAGGGCAGGGACTCGCCTGTCACCCACTCACAGGCCCGGGGTCCTGCAGGAGCAGAGCGTCAACGGCTCGTGGGTGTTCCAGTGCCAGCATGGCGAGGAGGAGTGCAAGCTCAACAAGGTGGAGGTGAGCCGGCGTCCCGGGGGCGCTGCAGGGGCTGGGGGCGGGGCCCAGGCTCACCCTGTCCCCTGCAGGCCTGCGTGCTGGACCAGCTGGAGCAGGACGCCGCCTTCCTGACCATCGTCTGCCTCGAGGAGATGAAGGACATGGAGAAAAAGCTGAAGCCGGTGAGAGTTCCCATCCGCAGGCGGAAGAAGTCAGTGTTCCCAGCACTCAGGAGGCTGAGGCAGGAGGACCCCAAACTGGGCCATTTAGTGAAACTTCCACCTCTAAAGCAGGACGACACAGGTCTCTTGGCAGCACCAGGACGACGTCCGGCGGGGTGGGGAGGACTGCTGAGCTCTGTTTGTGAGGGAATTGTGCAGATGGCGGGGCACTACGGAAAATACTGCCCAAGGGCTGATTCACCTGCCCCACTTACTCACTCATCAAACATCTAGGCCAGCAGAGGGGCCTCGCCCCAACACTCCCGGCCTGACAGGGCCACAGTGGGGCTGGGGGCGTGGAGAGGAGGAGGAGGAAAGGTGTTCCTGGTGCAGGGAGCAGAACCCAGGGACGCTCAGAGGACAGGGTGATGCCAGGGGGTTGCAGGTCTGGGCTCAGAGGTGTGGCCCGAGCCCCTGCTGCTACAGTGCCACTAGGTAGAGGGGTAGTGGGGCCAACAACCCCCCACCCCCGCAGGCCGGGAGGAAGCCGGTCCGACGGTTGGGGAGATAAAAGAGGTAGGAAGCTGAGGCAAGGCCACGTCCCTCTCGCAGTGTCTACAGCTCTACGCGCCTGATGTGTCTGCGGACAGCATCCTGGCCTGCGCGGACGGGGAGCGAGGGACGCAGCTGCTGCACCGGAATGCACAGCTCACGGACGCCCTGCAGCCACCACACGAATACGTGCCCTGGGTCCTCGTCAACGGGGTAAGGGCCCCGGGTGGCACACACCAGGCATCCCAGTACTCTGGCAGGCCAAGGCAGGAGGGTCGTTAGTTGGTGCCCAGCTTGGGCAGCTTGGTGATTTTGGGAGACCCTGTCTTGAGAGAAACCATCCAAGCCGGGCGTGGTGGCACATGTCTGTAATCCCAGCACTCGGGAGGCTGAGGCAGGAGGATCTCTGTGAGTTCAAGACCAGCTGGGGCTACATAGGGAGAACCTGTATCAAAAAGGCAACCTGAGCTGGGTGGGTCGGCACACACTTGTAATCCCAGCTCTCGGGAGGCTGAGGCAGGAGGATCGCTGTGAGTTCAAGAGCAGCCTGGACTGCATAGTGAGTTCCAGGTCATTCTCAACTACATAGTGGGACCCTGTCTCAAAAAACCAAAAAAAAAAAAGAAAAGAAAAAAAAGAGAGAGAGAGAAATCATCCACAAGGCTGGGGGTGCGACTCGGCTGGAAGTCACTGAGCATGGAGGACCCCTGGTATCATCCCAGCACCGCAGAAGAACGGGACAGGTGGAGATATGAATTTTTCTTTTGTTTCCTGCAGAAACCTCTGAAAGACCTGAGCCAGCTCCTGAGTCAGGTCTGCCAACTGTACCAGGTAAGGTGGGCACACGGAGCCCTGGGCCCCACTGCTGGGGGCGGAGGTGGCGGTATCCTGTGGCGATGCTAGGACTCCAAGGTGCCCTCCTCTCTCCAGGGTGAGGAGAAGCCGGACATCTGCTCGTCCATAGGCAGCACCCGCAGAGAGGTCTGCTTTAAATGAAGGCTGGGGCCCTAAGGGAGCCCACAGAGGAAGAGCAAGAGCCCAGCTGTCCCCTTCTTCCCATCTCCAGCCTCAGCAAAGACAATCCACTAAACAAAGAACTCCTATACATCCCAGAAAGCCCACGCCCAAAGTCTCCTCCTATAATCCAGAATCTTGCCTCGCCGACAGTGGTACTAAATCAAAACTACTTTGATCAATAAAAAACTGTTTAGACTGTTGTGTTTCACTCTTTGTGGATTTTGGTTTTGTTCGTTATTTTTGTTTTGTTTTGTTTTTGAGACAGGGTCTCACTATGTATTCCAGATGGGCCTCAAACTCAGTGATCTTCCTGCCTCAGCCTCTCTAGTGCTGGTGTTAGGGAAGAAATTGGCAAGTGACACACAAGAGAGGCAGCAGAATGGAAGTTAAATTTAAAAAGTTTACTCCATCCATGGGAATCGATGACACCAAATGGCGGTGCCCTGATCGATTCCCCACTGGGTTACAGCTCCTTCTTTTACAGGGTTTTACAGCCTTGATCTCTTTCAGCTGATTACATTGTATTTTCACAGCTCACATTGCTGATACGCAAAACATGGTGGCGAAGCACTTAAATTTCAACCTGGATGCAATTCTTTGTTAGGCGAGGTTAGCTTTAAGAGTTATCGGTTCTAACCTGGGTGAAGGGAGAGCGTTTGGTCAACAAAGCTAACAATGGTCCTTTTCACTTATGAAACTTTTTAGGGAGACTAGATGCTTCCAGTGCGGGTTAATTCTGAACTAAACAGAGCAAAGGGCAGAAGTTACCTTACATTGTGACATCTCTAGGCTTTCACTATTAAAGTTTTCCCTAACACTGGGAAGACCGGACCCCTCTACACCTCAGGCCTAAACACCTGCTGTGTTCCAGCGCCTCGCCTTCGGGTTCCCCCTGCCAGATCTTACTGCAAATTGGAAGAGAAATTCCAAAATGCTTAAGGGAAGATTTTCAAAGAACGCTGAAATTGTGACATATGTAAAGGCACCCAGTAACCTTCGTCCACAGACCCTGTGCAGCTGCAGCAACTCAGAGGCCAAATTTGCCCCAAGAATTCGTTCCTCCTGCTCTACGCAGCCCAGCTGTCAGCAGAGGAGGAAGTTAGAGACGCTTTACTTAGAAATAAGAAGAGGGCCACAGATTTAGCTCAGTGGTTCCACCAACTGCCTCACAAGTGCCAGGGCCCAAGTTTGATCCCCAGTACAAAAAAAAAAAAAAAAAG
>NW_022900949.1:1715828-1718145 GCF_012274545.1 Fukomys damarensis
AGAAGAAAGAGAAAGAGCCCCGGTCAGATGTCCCTGGTGAGGAGGGGTTTCCAGCGGAAAATCCAAGTTGTATCACTGGTTTCTGCGGAATTAAGTTCCAGAGGAAACCGCTCAGGGCAAAGTCCAGGGTGGAGGAGGCAGACCAGAGGCCTAGCTGGGGCAGGGGTCTCACACCCAGCACCTGTGTCCTCTCAGGTTCCCCTTGCCTTTGGGTTTGCGGAGCCGCTCGCTCCTGTTCTCGGCCTCCCTGCCTATCCCCAGTGACTGGACTACACTCCCGCCCCAAGGCTTGTTTGTTTGCTTTTTGTCACTTGCATTTCCCTTTATGGTTTGCTTTGTTCTGAGGCTGTCCTGGATCGGGACTGGGGATTTGGCTTTCTGGTGGGCCCCTGTGCTAACCTATAATGGATTACTGTGTTGCACACATGAGACATTGGGACGACCAATTAAAAATCTAGGTACAGCGTGCATGGTGGTGCACGCCCGTCATCCCAGCACTTGGGAGGCTGAGGCAGGAGGAGTGCCCCGAGTTCGAGGCCAGCCTGGGCTACATAGCGAGTTCCAGTTCAGTCTCAACTACATAGTGAGACCCTGTCTCAAAAAACAGAACAAAAAAAGTACCAATAAACTCAATAAAAAAAAAAATCTAGGTACAAGATCCCAGTGATGAATATAACTCTACTGTATACCTAAAAAGTACCAATAAACTTAAGAAGAAAAAAACAATCTAGGCCAGTGTTGTGATGCAATCGCAGTACTCTGGAGGCTGAGGCAGGAGGATCCCCCTGAGTTTGAGGCCAGCGTGGGCTGCACAGTGAGAACCTGTCTCAAGAAGCCATTAAAATGTATATACAATGGATTGGGGATTGAGCTCAGTGCAATACAACAGCTGGGAGAGGTGGCACACACCTGTAATCCCAGTTACTCAGGTGGCTGAGGCAGGAGGATCGCAAATTTGAGTCTAGTCTGGGCAGCTGAGGTAAACCTTGTTCCAAAATCAATCCTGAAAAGGCTCTGGAGGAGTCGCGCAGTGGCAAAAAGCTTACCTGCTAGCGTGCAGGAGAAGCTGGGAATCCCTCCCCAGCCCCGCAAACGTACATAATAAATAAATATGAAAAACGTTCGAGGCGCTTGGCTTCGGGAACGCGTGACCGGCACAAACTCCTGTCTCAGCAGCTTGGCAGGGCTGCGCCAAAAGCACATCCTCTTTTTGACCTCCTGTGTTGTGGTAGGAAACACCGTTTCGGTGGAAATCTATATTCGATGTCTACATTTCACAGGACTGTTGGGGAGCCGAGTCCCGTCGCCACCTGTTTCGTGTGGCTCCTGAGCTACAGGTGTTTCTTAGACGGCGTTTTAAGGGCTGCCGAGGAAAAGCAAAGGCTCCAAGCCCACACTAAATTAACTGTTTTTCCGGGGATCAAACTCGGGCCTTTGCGCTTGCCAGGCAGGCGCCGGAACCACTGAGCTAAGTCCCCGGCCCTAAATGTTTTCGGGGACAAGGTCTCCCTGTGTTGCCCAGGCTGCTGTCACTGCTGGGCTCGGAATTCTGCCTCAGCCTCCTCAGTCTGGGATGACAGACGTGCGCCACCGCGCCCAGCTGTTTATTATTATTATTATTATTCATTATTATTATTCCAGAGGGTCAATGTACGAACCAGGCTGCGACTGCACTACTCACAAATCCGCAGCTCCCTCTCCCCGACCTTGCAGGAGGCCGCGGGACTGGACTTCCGGCGTCTACAGCTTCGCAGGTCCTAAGACGCCCCCAGAAACGCCAGGAGAAACTGGAAATCTGCGTGGCAACTAGACCCGAGCGGGCGGTGCCTGCCTCAGATTGGCCATTTTGGACCTACGAGGCGGGGCTACGGTCCTGATTTGCTCTCAGTTCCCGTCTGCGGTTGGCCAGTACTTGGTAAACAGGGCTGTGAGCTACTGCTATCCATGGGACGTCCTACAAAGGGGCGGGAAACAAGAGTGCACGTCCACCACTCGGTTGCGTGACGTTTATTTGCGATTGGTCCGGAGCTGGGAGGCGTTGCACATCCTCGTTCGCGATGGACCTTTGGAGAACATGCCTACTTCTTATTGGCCAGCACTTCTCAGAGCGGGCCAAGCGTAGCCCAAGGCGACCAACGATTAGTCAGTGCCGCGCGCGGTGGAGCGCGAAGACAGAGTGGATTGGTGAACTCCGGCGCGGGTGGGCCCTCGGAGCACGGCGGGGACTAGCGATTGGCCAAGGTAGCGACAGGCGAGGCGGGACGGAACCACACGCCGGTTCCGGGCCTGGTGACGATGGCGCCGGCCTCCTGGCGCT
>NW_022900949.1:1718967-1722836 GCF_012274545.1 Fukomys damarensis
CGCCTCCCCGCAGGCTGACTGGTGCGTGTGGCCGGCCGCGCAGCTGGTGAACTTTCTCTTCGTGCCCCCCCAGTTCCGGGTCACCTACGTCAACAGCCTGACGCTGGGCTGGGACGCGTATCTGTCCTACCTGAAGTACCGGGTGAGCTGGACGGGTGTGGGCGGCCCAGACATCCAGAAGACTGCTGGGGGTGGTCCCTTGTGCCACCCCAAATGGCTCTGCAGGGGCCGTGGAGGGGGCGCTAGCAGTGACCACAGCGTCTGTGCTACAGATCCCAGGCGCCCCGGCGCCCCAGGCTTCAGACTGAGCCGCCCGGGCACAGGACCGGATGCCAGACAGGGCTGGCAGCCTCGGAGTGGACCGCTTCTGCGGCAGGCGGCACCGATTCCCGCGGCCTGAGCCCGGGCCTCGGCTGCCCCATCAGCAACAGCGGGACAGGAGGCCCGCGCTGTCCTCCACGGCCTCGGGAGACTGTGACCCAGGCCCTCATCACCACCCTGGCCTGGCCCCCGCCAGGCACAGCACGCCCCTGCTGTACCCCACGGGTCTCGGTCACTCGCTGGGGGAGCCCCATTAAACTCGCTGCCCGAGGACGGCCACACACAGGGACACCGCTGGTCCATTCGCTTTATTGGAGTGTGGTGGTGTCGTGACATTTCCTAGGGGGTTGGGGGGCACGCTGAACACTCGTTGACATCAGAACAGTTCTGGGGGGCCCTTGGCACCCCAACCACCCAGGAAGCTGAGAACGACGCTGACCCCCGGTCCACGGGGTCCCCAGGTGGCAGCCACCCCCCCACCCTGTCACCTGTCCATCCTGCTCGGGGTGTCACCTGGCCCCCTCTTTACAACCAACAACTGTGATGGGTGAATTAGAAAAACCAACTGGGAGGTGGGGTCTGGAGCGGTGGGGCAGGGCGGGCCCTCCTCAATAAATAAATAAATAAATAGCTAGCTACGATAATAAATAGGGGCGGGGCGGGAGCCGTGTCCAGGGACTCGGACATCTTCTCGCAGATGACGTCCACCAGGCGCTCGAAGGTCTGCTTGACATTGATGTTGTCCTTAGCGCTTGCCTCAAAGAACTCGAAGCCTGGGGTGGGGAAAGCGGGGCGCCCCAGCGCACAGGGTCAGTCGCGCTCCCAGACCGCTGCACCCACACTTGCCATGGCTCCTTGGGGCTGACGGGGTCCCTGCGCGACGTTTCCCCCAGCTGGCCCACCTGCTCCAGCCTCATAAAGCACTCAGCAACCCAACTGCCCTCCTCACTTCCTGCCTCTCTCCGGCCTTTGTTTCCTCTACCCTCCAAGCTCCAATCCACCGGCCCCTTCACTACACCCGGCCACAGCCCGGCTCCCCCTCCACAGTCTCTGGCCTGGGTCTCTCCTAGTCACAAAGTGAGGAGACTTTCGGGGGCCCAACAGGAGGTCATCAAAATGAAGTCGCTCAAGGGGAAAAAAATGAGAACCAAGCCCTGTCATGTAAAGGTACAAGATCCCAATAATGAATGTAACTGTACTGTCTACCTAGAATGTACCAATAAACTCAATAAAAGAAAAAAAGTGAAATCACTTTTTCTAGGTGAACTCCTATACATCTGTCAAAACCCATCCTGGAAGGCTCCTGGACCCTCCCATTTGCAGAAAGTGTGAACTGCTGGGATTTGCATCCATGTCCTGTCCTGGCTCACTGTAGATCTCGGTGCACCTCTTCCCCTCAGTGCCTCAGTGGCCCTGAGGCCTGCATGGCACTCACCAAGGTGGTCGGCCAGCTGCCGGCCGCGCTCCGAGGACACCACCCGCTCGTCTTCCATGTCACACTTGTTGCCCACCAGCAGCACCTGGGCATTGTCCCATGAGTAGGTCTTGATTTGAGTGGACCTGCAGGCGTCGGCCAAGGGTGGTTAAGGCCGGGAGCTCCCAAACCCTGCCCTGAGGATTCAGGCTCTTGCTGAGCTGCTCCCCCAGCCCCATTTCATTTCACTTTATTTTACTTATGTCTGACACAGGATCTCACTATGTAGCTCAAACTGGCCTTGAACTATGTAGCCCAAGCTGGCCTCCAGCTGATGGAGATCTTCCTGCCTCAGCCTCCTGGGGGCAAGAATTCCAGGCGTGCACCACCACATACACAGGACCTGGCTGGTCCTTACAGCTTCTGTCCCACCCCTGGGGACTCCACACTCCCCTCTGCTCACAGCTTTTCCCTCTTGACATCCCCCCGCTCCAGCCACAGCGAGGCCCTCACCAGTCCTGCACGGCATTGAAAGATTCCTCGTTTGTGATGTCATACATGAGGATGAAGCCCATGGCGCCGCGGTAGTAGGCGGTGGTGATGGTGCGGTACCGCTCCTGCCCTGCTGTGTCCTGCGGGAGAGAACCTGGGCTCGGACCCATGGCCCGGGGTGGCTGAGCCTTCACAGTCACCTGTCCCCTGGGGCATCGCCTGACCTGCAGCTCTCCCTCAGTGCCTCAACAAGAGCCCGATGTGGGCACTGGGGACGCAGCACTAACAAGGGGATGGGACAGGTAGCCAGCTGGAGCGCAGCAAGGGTGAGAAGCAAAACGGGGGCTGTGGGTGCAGAGTGGCTTAAGACCAAGGAGAGCCAGGCGCAGTGGCGCACGCCGGTGATGCCAGCACTCGGGAGGCCGAGGCAGGAGGATGGCTGCGAGTTTGAGGCCGGCCTGGGCTACACAGTGAGACCCTGTCTCAAAAAAGAAACAAGCTCAAAGAGCCAGGTGTATCATCCCAGCATTCTGGAGGCCGAGACAGAGACAGGAGGATCACAAGTCAAGCCCAGCCTGGGTAACTTAGTGACTTCTGGAGACCCTGTCTCAAAACAGAGCAAACACCGGAAGAGAGGTAGGAGGGACGTGTGGTGTGCGCCCTGGGCAGAGAAAGGACCGTCCCGCTCTGGCGCTGCCCTCACCCCTCTGGGGCGCTGTCCCCGGAAGGAGGACAGCCAGGACCCAGCTGACCCTCTCACCCAGCAAGGCTGAGGATGTGGAGGGGCGCGCTCCCATCCGGCCTCCACGGCCCGTGCTCTCCGACCCCACGCGACCCACCCAGATCTGCAGCTTGATCCTCTTGTCATTTCGGTAGATGGTCTTGACCTTGAAGTCGATGCCCACGGTGCTGACGAAGGCGGGCGTGAAGGAGTCGTCGGCGTAACGGAAGAGGAAGGACGTCTTCCCCACGCTGCTGTTGCCGATGATCAGGATCTTGAACATGTAGTCGAAGTTCTGGTCCGCGGACTCCTTCTGCCCATAACGCGAGTCCATGGCAGACGCCATCTGGGGGCGGGAGCGGGAGCGGGAACAGACAGCGTGAGGCGGCTCCCCGATCCCCGCCTGCCAGGCCAGAGCAGGCCCTGAGGTGCGGCCCACTCTGACCCCACAGGGAGCCCCAGGGTTCACGGGGCTCCCCCCAGAGGCTCAACGTGACCTTGAAAGGTCTCCCAGGTCGCCCTGCCTCCCAGATTGGGCTGTGACCCTGAACCCCAGGGGGGCGGGAGCCTGCACTGGAACTGGCCACCTCCTTCATCCTCCCCTGCCCTGGCTGAGAGCTCGCGTCGGGGCCGCTGCATCACGTGACACAGGCGGGCGTGCAAAACTCACGTGCAGCCCAGCGCACGCTCTGCAGACGCGCGCGTGCCAAGTGCGGACGCCACACCTGTCCACACATCAACCTGCACCCACACAGGCGTGCGTGCCTCTGTCACGCACCTGGACGCGGAGCTTTGTGCAAACGGCCGCGCACACACACGTGCACCGTGTATCGCTTCCCTGAACATCCCTGCGGCTCGTGCACACCCGCGCGCTGACCCCGACGGGATCGCCAGCGAAGACCTAGGCCCACGCGCAAGTGT
>NW_022900949.1:1723576-1724118 GCF_012274545.1 Fukomys damarensis
CGAGCGACGGGCCAGCTGTCCAATCACATGCCGTCAACCCCTCCTTCTGGCCAGCCTGGGCTCTCAGGCGGAGGCCTGGTCCCCGGTTTGGGGGGTGGCTCCCCTCGCCACCAACGAACCCCTGAGCTTCTCGTCTGCTGCGGACCCAGCCTCCCCGGGGTGTTGTGACTCCTCACTAAATGCACCCTACTCCTAATTTCAGAAACGGGGAACTGGAGTTGGCAAGATGATTGATCCGTGCCCTACCCCCATATTTAGGGCTCGAAATACATAGAAAGGAAAGACGGCTGAGAGGCCCCGACCAGCTCCTGATGTTGACCACAGAGATGGTGACCACCAGAGACCGCCTCCCCCGCCGGTACCCGAGAAGGGGGTGTGGAGGGCCCCAAACCCTCCTTCCCTGACCCGCATTATCCAGCAAACCTAGACGGAGTCGGGGCAGAGAAGCGTCCTGTGTCCTAAACCCAGAGCCCCGGGATTGGGGTGCAGCCCGCACTGCTGGGGCGCGGAGGCCGGGCCGGGCCCTGAAGCCCCCGCTCCCC
>NW_022900949.1:1724186-1728094 GCF_012274545.1 Fukomys damarensis
CGCCCCCCTCACTCCGCTCCGCGCCGCGGGGATTTATTTCTCGCTCAGGGTGACCTGTTTATCTCCCTCCCCCACTGCACAGCGAGGGCTGAGCAAATTCAGAAAAACAAAGCATCAATAGCAGCTCAGTGCGCGCCCTGGGTGGGAGTCGGCCCCGCCCCGGGAAGGAGGGGAGGCTGAGTCAGGCAACTGCGGAAACACCCAGGGGACAGGCAGCCGCTAGGATGGGCACCCGCTTCTATTTTGTTTAAAAATAATATGCTTCGCGTGATGGCTGAGTAATCCGGCTACTTGGGAGGCTGGGGTAGGAGGATTGAGTTCGAGGCCCCACCTGGGCGATTTCGTGAGACCTTCTGAAATTAAAAAAGAAAACTGGAGAAGGGGCTGAACGCGGAGACCCTGGGTTCAAACCGCCGCCCGGAAGAATTGTTCTAATGGTCGTGTTGACTGAAAAGATGTCGCTGGAGAGGAGACTCGGTTTCTGAGGCCCGCTGGCTGCAGTTTCGAGGCAGGGTCTTGCTAAGCAGCCCAGGCTGGCCTCTTGCTCGTGGCAGCGCTCCTGTCTCAGCCTCCTCAAAGCCGGGCGGCGGGTGTGCAGCTCTGCGAGGGCAGGGCTGGCCCTGGATCCTATCCAGGGCTTCTTCTCATTCGCAGATTCTCTGCAGTGAGGGCGGATCACCCCGCAAACACCCCGGGCTCTGTCTTCTAAAAACCCCGAGGACCTGTCCCAAGTCCGTGACCCCGGGCGACCCCTAGTTCCGCCGGGCGGAACCTCAGCGTCAGTGGGGATGAGGAGGAGCGGCCCGGTTGTCATAATATTTATGATCGGGGCCAGCTGTCCCGCGAGCTGCAGCCGCGATGACGCGCGCCACGCGTACACTCTGGGCCACAGCGCTGAATGCCGTCCAAGCAGGGCTCGACGGGAGAGTGGGGTGGGGGGAAGCTGGCCAAAGACGGCTCTGTGCCTCAGTTTCCCCATTCATCAAACAGGACTCTTCCGGGGGCGGTGCCACGGTGCCACCTAGGGCCTCATCCATGCCAGGCCAGGGGTCACCACTGAGCTGCACCCTCCCTCCAGGCCTTTTATTATTTTATATTTTTTATACCGGGGATCGAACTCCAGACCTTGTGCTTGTGAAGCAGGTGGTGGAACCACAGAGCTAAATCCCTGGCCGAGCCTTTTATTTTTCATTTTGCGCCATTGTGTTGCTACATAGCCCAGGCTGACCTTGAAATCGCCACCCTCCTGCCTCAGCCTCCCGAGGAGCTGGGACTGCAAGCACTGGGCACCACAGAGTCCCCAGCGAGGACACTAATACTGGAGAGCAGGGTGTCCTCAGGCCTGAATGGTTTATTGAGCCCCAGAGAAATGTCCAGTGGCCCCATATTACTAAGTCACAGGCACCAAAGGCCAGCCAAGTCGTGTGGGTCACAGAGACCCAGACACAGCTAGGATCGGATCAGCAAGAAAGCTCCCAATGCCGGGGAGAGCCCAGGGCAGCCCCAGCCATCAGACACAGAGCCCAGGGTGGGTGGGGACTGCGTGCATTTTTATCACCATCGCCGAGTGAGGCCAAGTAGGAGAGGCATGAAGATGGCACTGGGTCAGGGATGTGGCCAGTGGTGAGTGCTTGCCTAGCAGGGCCTGGGTGTCATCACCAGGGCTGCCACAGGAAAGAAGGGAGCGGATAGAGGCAGGCAGAGAGAGGGAGGGAGGGAGGGAGGGAGGCAGGCAAGGTGGAGCGCATCTGTGATCCCAGCACTCGGGGAGGCTGAGGCAGGAGGATCTCAAGTGTAAGCCCAGCCTGGGCAGCTTAGCAGTTTAGCGGGACCCTGTCTCAAAGAAATAAAAAATGGGCTGGGGATGGAGTTCAGTGTGAAGGCCCTGAGTTCAATCCCCCAAATCATCAAAAGAAAAAAAGGAAGAAGAAAAGAACCGGGTGAAGGCTGGCACTCCAGGGTGATGGCTGGAGGTGGCTGGGCCCGAAGTCCCCTCTCTGTGCCCCAAGAGCACATCCCGTGTGGCCCCGAGACCCGATGCTGGCAGCTCCCACAGAGGCAGGAAAGGAACCTGGACTGCCAGGAACCCTTTCCAGAAACCTGAGCCCAGGCCCAAGGGGGCTCAGCCTCGGCCCTCACATGCCCCGAGCTCCCCGTGCAGCTCCCCAAAGCCTTCTGGTGGCCCGGCCGGGCCCGGAGACAGGAGCTAAGTGCCCAGTGACACCACACTCCCCGCCTCCTCTTCCTCCTCCTCTGCTTCCTCCAGCGTCAGCTCAAACTGGAACCTGTCGGGGGCTCCCCGCTCGGAAGTGACAGTGTCCAGGGGGCTCCGGGGGACCCTGCTCTGGTACCACGCCCTGTTGTCCTCCAGCGTGTCTAGCAGTTCCTGTGCGTCAGGGTGGACCAGGTCAGCCCAGGTCTCCCACAGGGGGTGGGCAATGTAGTCGATGAAGCCCACCTGAAAAGTGGCACAGGGAGGGCAGACAGGTATGCAGTGAGTCACAGAGCCCCCTTGAACCACTCCATCTTCTGGGCCTTTGGCCATATTGTTCCCTCTCCTTTGAATTCCAAATCCCAACTCCTATTTAACCTGCAAAACCCTGTTCAAATAACTCTTGGTGGAAACGCAGGTGGAGCTCAGTGGCACAGTGTCCGCTTGGCATGTGTGAGGTCCCAGGTCATCCCCAGCACCAGAGAGTAAGGATTAAGCTGGGGCCTGCGGGGTGGCTCAGCGGCCCCTTTCCCTCCCCGCAGGCGGTCACTGCACACCTGGGACTTCTCCACGGAGGCCGTGTGCTTGTCGCACATGGGGCTGACGTCCAGGCCGGACTCCCGCTCCCAGTCACCCTGCCGGAAGAACTCTGCCATGATGCGATCGGTCCACTGGCGGTACAGGGGCAGCGGCTTGGTGGGGTTGCTGAGGTCCGCACAGTGGACCAGGTTCTGCAGAACCTGCGGAGACCAGGGCTTAGGGGCCTGGCGGGGCCCAGCTGCCCACCCAGAGTCACAGGTGGGGAAACTGAGGCAGCCCACCTGGATGCGGTCGGCGTAGGTGTCCAGCAGCAGGATGCCGAGGCTGGCCACCTTCTTGGTCTCCACCATGGTCTTGAGGTCGGCCAGCAGATTCATGTGCTTGGACATGTCAGTGGCCAGCACCTGCGGAGCCCAGGTCAGGCATGAAGACCCTGGCACGGCCTCAGGCCCTCAGCTGCAAAACGCGAGGGTGCAACAAGGCCCGGCGGCCCCTCTCTCGGGACGCCACGCTCAGTGACAAAACCGGGGCCTGAGGTGGCTCGTGGCTGAGGACGCAGCTGTGCAAAGGCCCTGAGGCTGGTAGAGGCGGCGGGCACACGGATGGTGACAACCCAGAGGCCTGCGTCAAACGGCCGCGCCGCCCCGCCCCGCCCCGCCTCACCATGTCAATCACCATCCTGCGCAGATTCTGCCACTGCTTGGCGCTGAGGTTCCGGAAGATGTCACAGTTCTCGGCCTGCAGCAGTTTGAACCCCACGGCCAGATGGTGGTTCTCCAGCACAGAGATGTCGTTGTACATCAGGGCCAGCTTGGAGTCTGTGGGAAGCCGGGGGCCTCACACCCACCCGTCCAACCCGCTCCACCCAAAGGCAGCTCTGCAGACTCCTTGGTGAACTCTTAGCGTACGGTGAAAGCCCTACCCTAAATGGCCATTCCTCCAAAAGGTCACCCAAGGTGCCTGGCCCTGATCTGACTGCAGAGGCGGGGGTGTCCTGTTCAGCTCTGTCCACCCAGCTGTGTGCGGACAAGGGAGGACCGGGCCCTGCCCCCCACTCACTGGTGTTGATGAGAAACTGGTTGGAGACCCCGGGGTGGTCCACGTCGTGGATGGCGCTGGCGAAGATGGCGGCCAGGACCTCCAGGTCTGTGAACAC
>NW_022900949.1:1729700-1730334 GCF_012274545.1 Fukomys damarensis
CGCTTTACCTTTGGCTGGAGCCGGCTGGCTGGGGGCGGGAGGGCTCGCTGCAGACTCAGGGCTGCGCAAGGGACAGAAGTCAGGGCCCGCACACCCGCCTACCGCCTACCCCACAGCCCCAGGCCCTGCCGGGGCACCCGCTTTCTCTTCCTCCTCCCCTCTTTTCCAGGGTACGAGGGATGGAACCCAGGGCCTTCACCCTGAACTACATCTCCAGCCGATTTTTTTGTTTTGTTTTGTTTTGTTTTTTGGTACCGGGGATTGAACTCGGGTCCTTGCGCTTGCAAGGCAGGCCACCGAACCGCTGAGCTAAATCCCTGGCTCCAGCCTTTTTTTGTTTGTTTGTTTGTTTGTTTGTTTGTTTTTCGTACCAGGGATCAAACTTGGGTCCTTGCACTTGTGAGGAAGGCGGCAGAACCACTGAGCTAAATCCCCAGCCCGTCAGCCTATTTTTTTCTTTTTCCTTTTGAGACAGGGTCTCCCAAGTCATTAAATCTCCCAGGTTGGGTTTAATGTATTTATATTTTGAGACAGGGTCTCTTTATGGAGTCTAGGCTGGCCTTGAACTCACAGAGATCCTCCTGCCTCGGCCTCCTGAATGGAGTGATGGGGTGATAGGCGGGCACCTCCTCAC
>NW_022900949.1:1734124-1735446 GCF_012274545.1 Fukomys damarensis
GTGAGGGCGGGGCTAGCTAGGGGTGCCCCGCCCACCCGCCTGCAGGGAGGGGCTGTACCTCGAGGGCGGGCATGGCCAGCAGCACATGCGCAGACTGTGCCACATCAGCCGCGTGCAGGCTGTTGTGATAGGCCACGTCCTTGTGGTAGTGACCTTCCAGCGTCAGCAGGTAGGTGGCGAGCGCATCCACTGGGATCTGGAATGTCTTGAGCAGGTCCCGCTCCTGGTCCATCACAGGCCTTAGTCCTTGAGGCTCCAGCACACATGCTCCTATTTGTTACTACTTCTGAACTCCTACACAGCCTTCAAAGCCCTCTGCTGCAGGATGCCCTCCCTCGCTCTCTCCCGAACTCCTCCTCTAGTCCACTCCCCATCCCAGGACTGTTCTCTCCAGAGAACAGTACTCTTTTTCAGAGCCAGGCCTGGAACGGAGGATTGTAGACAATGTACTGTGCAACCTAGTGAACTCCTACTCACCCTTCAATACCCTGCTCAAAATATCCCATTCAAGAGCTTCAGGGAAGCTTTGAAGAATGAATGACTCTGAGGTATTGGGTAGGAAGAGCAGAAGGAAACCCCTGGGGTATTAGAAGACAAGGGCACGGGCAGTACCTGCAAGATGCTGAAGAGGATGGCCGTAAGGGGCCGGTTCCCACTTAGCTCGGCCACCCTGAACACGTCAAGGCCCCACTTGCTGGTGTCTTCCAGCTCCTGAAACTTCACAGTCAGAGGCTGGAGCAGCACTTCTAAGACGCCAGAGCCCCACCCTCCCGAGTGCCGGGCCCACCTTTGCCAGCTGCCCCTCCTGGTCCGTCTGTACCCCAAAGCGTGGGACAGTGGCTGAAGACAGGCCGGGGCCGGGGAGCCCGTGGAGACTGGGGATCTCGGACAGGGGCCGTGGGGACAGCTCCACATCCGGGCGCTGGTCTGCGGGAAGGGGCTCACTAGGGTCTCCGCCCTGGACCCAGCCCAGCCCCCACCACCACCCTGATCCATGCTGGAGCCCCAGCCCCGCCCTCGCTTACCTCACGGCTGCTTTCAGCGACCCCTTCTGCAGGTTCTCCCAAGCTAGAGACCCAAGCCTCTGGTGCCCTCCACTGGCGAACTCCTACTCTTACTTCAGAGCCCTGGCTGTCACGACCTGTCCACCCAGAAGTAGCCCCTGTTCCTCCCTAGCTCACCCAGGAAGGTCTGGGAGATGTACTCGGACACCTGGTTCCCCGAGCGGCTGGTTTCCGAAAGGTGGGTCAGCTCTCGGTTCAGCATGCGCTTGAACTGCAGGCAAGGAGGGCTGGTGAGGGCCGGGCTCTGAGGGGGGGGGG
>NW_022900949.1:1735856-1737489 GCF_012274545.1 Fukomys damarensis
GCGCAAGGGACAGAAGTCAGGGCCCGCACACCCGCCTACCGCCTACCCCACAGCCCCAGGCCCTGCCGGGGCACCCGCTTTCTCTTCCTCCTCCCCTCTTTTCCAGGGTACGAGGGATGGAACCCAGGGCCTTCACCCTGAACTACATCTCCAGCCGATTTTTTTGTTTTGTTTTGTTTTGTTTTTTGGTACCGGGGATTGAACTCGGGTCCTTGCGCTTGCAAGGCAGGCCACCGAACCGCTGAGCTAAATCCCTGGCTCCAGCCTTTTTTTGTTTGTTTGTTTGTTTGTTTGTTTGTTTTTCGTACCAGGGATCAAACTTGGGTCCTTGCACTTGTGAGGAAGGCGGCAGAACCACTGAGCTAAATCCCCAGCCCGTCAGCCTATTTTTTTCTTTTTCCTTTTGAGACAGGGTCTCCCAAGTCATTAAATCTCCCAGGTTGGGTTTAATGTATTTATATTTTGAGACAGGGTCTCTTTATGGAGTCTAGGCTGGCCTTGAACTCACAGAGATCCTCCTGCCTCGGCCTCCTGAATGGAGTGATGGGGTGATAGGCGGGCACCTCCTCACGGGCCTCTAAGATTATTTCTTGTGCCGGGAAGTCCCCCCTGCCACACCCGACCCCGCCTAGTTCTCCCTCTCGGCCTACCCCGTGGTCTCCTGGACGTGGCCGTGGGCTAGGGTCACCAGGTTGCCACGCACGGTCCGAAGACTGGCCAGGACCTGGGGGAACCCGGGTCAGAGGGGAACGGGTGGCTCCGCCCGCAGCCCCCGGGCGAGGGTGACACCCACCTGGGCGAAAGGTGTCACGATCAGGTCTTCGCCGTGTCTGTGGGGGGAGGGCCGTCAGGGAGAGCCTGGCGCCCCTCAGTCCACTCCCCCAGCGACCCCACTGCTACTCATCATCAATCACCTTTTCTGTTTCTCATAAACGGTGAGACCGAGTCCCCAGGGCACCAGGGGTCTTAGAATCAGAAATGATTACTACAGATGCCAGGAGGCTCAAATCCACGAGCTGGTTTGCTCACTGCCATCCGGCCTTAATATATCTGGGTTACCACCCTGACCCCAACCCAGGCCAGGATTAGGCAGATAACATCGGCTGATATAAAACGGGTGCATGCTCAATAAACTAGCTGCCTGGCAGACTCCTACTTAAACCACAAAACCCATTTCAAAGGGTGCCTTGAAGGAGTTTGCTGAAAGGAGGAATAATGGAAAGAGGGGAGGAGGTGGCCTGTCAGCAGCCCGGACTCACAGGTCACTGACTGTGGAGGAGTTCCGAGACGTGGCCTTTGGCGACAGTTCACAGTCGCTATCCGAGCGATACAGGAAGGACTCCCGCCGCTGGCCGTGCGAGCCCACGGTCTGGGCGCCCCTGCCGCATGAACGCCCATGGTCCAGGTCCAAGCTGGAGGCAGAAGGGACAGAGGTCAGGACACCGGGGTGCGTGGGGGCGTCTGGTGGCCTCGGGGTGTCTGGACCCGGGACCGAGTTCGGATGTCCCCAAGCGGTCTCGGCTCTCTCTGCACCAGTCCCCGACCGGCCAAAGGTCCAAGCTCCGCCCCCGAAGCCTTTTGGGGGATGAAAGCCGGACGCGCGCGCGCGCGCGCGCGCACACACACACGGGCC
>NW_022900949.1:1737997-1739427 GCF_012274545.1 Fukomys damarensis
GCAGCTTAGGCTGGTGTCAAACACTCGGTGGTCCTCCTGCCTCAGCCTCCCGAGAGCTGGGGTCACAGGTGTGGGCCGAACCAGCAGAGACGGGAGAAATGGGGGCCACCGGCGACTCGGGGCTGCTGGCCAAAAGCCAGTGTCCACTCGGGCCCCGCCGTGGCCTTTGCCGAAGGTTACAGAGCGGCCGGATGGAGAGGCTGTGGACGGGGCCAGCCAGGCCTTGGTCAAGCAAGAATCAGCCGCGTCTCCGAAGGCCGTCGGGTCAGGCTGGGCTGGGCTGGGCTGGGCTGGGCTGGACGCCCCGACGCGACTTCCGCCGTTTCGGCTGCTTGCCCCTGACTGCACCTGGTGGGTTCGGGTGAGTTCGTGCTTCTTCGGCTTGGGCCGGCCCTTCTTAGCCGGGTTCCGGGGGCGGGAGCGGCGGCAGGGGCCGGTGTATTCATCTTCATTCGGTCTCACTCGGGGAAACTTGGCTGCCTTCGGCCTGCTCCGCTTGCCTGCTTCGGGGTCCGTGAAGTCTCGCCAGGCTGAGCGTGGCGGGGATGCATGGCGCTCTGGGGGGCCGGGGGACTCTGAACTCGCCCTGCTCAGGGGAGGCCTGCGGGATGACCCGCTAATCCTCTCCCTCACCTCTTCTCAGAGGTTACAAGAAGACGTGTATAGTCACGAACAGAGAAAATGAGGCTAGGAGTAGCCGTGGGGGTGCTGGGTTCGAATCCCATCCCAGGCAGTAAGGGTTACAGCGGGCCTGGATTTTCCAGGGCGTAGGGAGTCTGTTTTTCTTTCTGTTCTAAACTTAGCCTGGCCGGCGGGGTCAGGGGTGGCTTCCATGACGCGCACAGCCACCCTGGCTGTGGGAACGTGCGGCTGCCCCCTGGCCAGACGGGGAAACTGAGGCGGGAGACCCAGCGGCCTCAGGCCTCAGAACTGAGCTGGGGTCCAGCCTGCGGCAGACGCCCCCCCAGCCTAACGTTCATGTCCCCTGGGTGCCTCCCGGATGCCCCTATGCACTGGCAGGGTGTAGTCCTGCCCGCGCCCCCCATCTGCCACCGTCTGGCTGTGTGACCCTCTTCTGTTCCTCAGTTTCCCTTTGGGCCCAGCAGGGAGCAGAGAGCACCGGGACAGATGGGGAAACAGAGGCACAAAGACAACTGCCACTGCCAAGAAGAGGAAACTGAGGCCCAGAGTTATTTGCCACCGCCAGAGTGTGAGTTTGACACCAAATGAATTCAGTGCCAGCCCCGGCCTAAGGCCCCTAAGCTCACCGCTGCTTCCGGAAGGGCAGGACTTGAACCCAGGGCCACAGCCTCCCCCTCACATCGGGAAGTGGCTGCAGGACTGGCGGGCTCTGGGCCCAACGTCCCCAGGAGCCGGGGCCCTCCCCACCCGCCGGCCGCTGGGTCAGGAGAGACCTGAGTCTCCCAGTT
>NW_022900949.1:1750085-1751188 GCF_012274545.1 Fukomys damarensis
TCAAGCAAGAATCAGCCGCGTCTCCGAAGGCCGTCGGGTCAGGCTGGGCTGGGCTGGGCTGGGCTGGGCTGGACGCCCCGACGCGACTTCCGCCGTTTCGGCTGCTTGCCCCTGACTGCACCTGGTGGGTTCGGGTGAGTTCGTGCTTCTTCGGCTTGGGCCGGCCCTTCTTAGCCGGGTTCCGGGGGCGGGAGCGGCGGCAGGGGCCGGTGTATTCATCTTCATTCGGTCTCACTCGGGGAAACTTGGCTGCCTTCGGCCTGCTCCGCTTGCCTGCTTCGGGGTCCGTGAAGTCTCGCCAGGCTGAGCGTGGCGGGGATGCATGGCGCTCTGGGGGGCCGGGGGACTCTGAACTCGCCCTGCTCAGGGGAGGCCTGCGGGATGACCCGCTAATCCTCTCCCTCACCTCTTCTCAGAGGTTACAAGAAGACGTGTATAGTCACGAACAGAGAAAATGAGGCTAGGAGTAGCCGTGGGGGTGCTGGGTTCGAATCCCATCCCAGGCAGTAAGGGTTACAGCGGGCCTGGATTTTCCAGGGCGTAGGGAGTCTGTTTTTCTTTCTGTTCTAAACTTAGCCTGGCCGGCGGGGTCAGGGGTGGCTTCCATGACGCGCACAGCCACCCTGGCTGTGGGAACGTGCGGCTGCCCCCTGGCCAGACGGGGAAACTGAGGCGGGAGACCCAGCGGCCTCAGGCCTCAGAACTGAGCTGGGGTCCAGCCTGCGGCAGACGCCCCCCCAGCCTAACGTTCATGTCCCCTGGGTGCCTCCCGGATGCCCCTATGCACTGGCAGGGTGTAGTCCTGCCCGCGCCCCCCATCTGCCACCGTCTGGCTGTGTGACCCTCTTCTGTTCCTCAGTTTCCCTTTGGGCCCAGCAGGGAGCAGAGAGCACCGGGACAGATGGGGAAACAGAGGCACAAAGACAACTGCCACTGCCAAGAAGAGGAAACTGAGGCCCAGAGTTATTTGCCACCGCCAGAGTGTGAGTTTGACACCAAATGAATTCAGTGCCAGCCCCGGCCTAAGGCCCCTAAGCTCACCGCTGCTTCCGGAAGGGCAGGACTTGAACCCAGGGCCACAGCCTCCCCCTCACATCGGGAAG
>NW_022900949.1:1751298-1753999 GCF_012274545.1 Fukomys damarensis
CGCCACCCGCCGCCCCTCTCTAAGGGCCAGAACCTGATGACCGCCACGCCCCCTGCAGCCCCGCGCCCCCGGAGGCATATGGTGCTGGACCCCCGCACCGGAGTCCCCAACCCCCGCCCGTGTGCAGGATGGAGAACCCCCAAGCCCACCCCAGAATCTAGACTGACCGTCCTTTGCCAGGTGGGGAAACTGAGGCCGGGAGAGTGGGGGTTGAGGAGAGGCCCAGCCTTTCTTGCAGGGCCACGGGGGAGGGGGGCTCAGATCCAGCTCCCCATACACCTCCGAGTCCCCGCCATCCCACCTGCGCTGACATTCCCCAGGCCCGGCGCTGGACAGCATCCCCGTCCGCCCTGCCAACTTTTTGTTCAATCACACTTCTCAGAGATCCCCCTTCATGCTTTCCTACATTTGCTTAGCCGACCACCTCAAACTTTTGGCTCCCTGCATTCCTTGGATCTATCTTTCCAAGTCAGTGCATTGGGTACTGTGCATCACTGTGTTCACTTATGCAAGCCCACTGTCTAGGTGCCTGTACTAAAAGAGCCCCAAGCTGGCACCGCCCCACTGCACACAGAGGAAACCGAGTCCCTGGGGGCCTAGGCATGGGAAGCCCACTCAGGGTCCCCAGGGAGGGGCTCCTATACTTCCTGGGAGCCTGAGACAGGAGCCACCACCCGGGCCACCAGGGCGCTGGCAGTGACTGCACCCGCTGAACACACGGGACTCGGGGCAGTGGCCCAGGAGGGGGTGCCTCGGGGCCTGGCCAGGAGCCCCCCACCAGCCAGGAAGCTCGGAAGGAGGCCGGACACCTTCTGGGAGCCCAAGACAGAAAAACCATCTGTCACTCCCAGGCCCTGCCTAATTATAGCCGCTCCCCGGGGGACCCAGGCCGCCAGGAACTGCCTGGTGAGACGCTGTCCAGGGAGGTCTGTGTCCGGGGCTCCCTGGGCTCCGCGTCCCCAAGGGGAAACTGAGGCCCAGAGCAATGCGTCACACAGGAAGTGAACACAGATGTACCCAGCTCTTCCGGCACCTGACTGGGGGTGGCTGCCCGCCCGCCCGGTCACACAGCTGGGACCCTCTCCCCTTCATTTGTGTACTGGCTTTCTGTCCTCTGCCCTCCCCAGCCTGCGCTGCCTAGGGCTTTCTCAATTGTGCCGTTAATGTTTTGTTAGTAGATTGCATTTTAAATATTTCATTAAGAGTTTTACTGTTCCGTGATTAATAGCTTGAGTGATAGACAAACGGCCACAGGGGTCAGAGCCAGGGCTCTGCTCAAAGCCCGATACCCTGTGTTTCAGACACCAGTCCCACTGGGAAATGGGCAAAGATGAAGGAGAAGGGACCACCCTGACTCTGTCTCCCGTGCCCTTTAGTGCACCGCTGCCTCGATGTCCCCATGGCTCCGTTACTTCTCTGGGCAAGCTCTTTTCTCCTCTGCTGCTGGGAGGCTGCAGGCAGAAGGGAGACAGGAGCCACGGCTTCTTTTCTTTCCTTTTTTGGGAAGGGGGTGTTGGGGATGGAATACACTGCCCTTGAATTCGCATTCGCCTCCCTCAGGTAGCCCTGTGTAACGGGCTCCATCCGCTCCTCTTGGTGCCCTCCGGCCCTGCCGCACTCCCACGGAGTCCTCTGGAGCTGTCGGCCCTCTCTTCCTTCTCCTCGGCCCACCTCTTCTACCCTGCAGGCTGGGCTTAGGCACCTGGCCTTGAACCTGGCTTCCGGCTCCCCCGGGGTACACCCACACCGCGCGACTCAGCAGGGGACAGGCACAGGGGACAGGCACGCGCAGGCCCAACCACCCGGCCTTCCCCGGGCTTGCTCGCCCCCGCCCCAGCCCAGCCCTGCGGAGTTTGTTTGTTCTTTTCTTGAAAACGGAAAATCCTGAGTCACCTGGAGTGAGGAGAGGGGCCAGGGCCCTGCCGGCACCGGGGGGCAGCTCCAGTCCCTCCCTCTGGGCCCCAGATGCTTCCCAGGGCCTGGGGGGGGCAACAAGCTAGGTTTACTGCGAGTAAGAAACCGGAGTCCTGGGTGGTCCATGGCCCAAATTGGGAGAAAGGAGCTGAGGGAAGCAGCTCACTTGAGGTCACCGGGAACCTGGGGCCTGGTCGGGCCTGAGGGCCCTTCTCCAGCCCAAAGTCCTGTGGTCCCAGAACCTTCTTCCTTGGGCTTTGAGCCCTACTCAGCAGCCAGAGACCCCCACATCAAACCCCCTGGGACGCTACTGCCCAACTCTGGCTTTGCTGTCTTTGTTTTTTGAGGCAGTCTTGCTATGTGGCCGAGGCTATCCTCGAACTCAAAGTGACTCTCCTGCCTCAGCCTCCCCAGTGCTGGATGACAGGCGGGTGTCATCACACCCGCTGAGAAGTAGCTCTCCACTGAAGAGAGCCACTGTCTGGCAGCCCCACGGACCCTGCCCTCCAGACCCGCCCACTGTCACCTACGCACCTCAGGCTCCTCCCACAAGCGAGGCCCCGCCCAGTCCCGCCTCCTAAGAGCAAGTGACTCTCCTGCCTCAGCCTCCCCAGTGCTGGATGACAGGCGGGTGTCATCACACCCGCTGAGAAGTAGCTCTCCACTGAAGAGAGCCACTGTCTGGCAGCCCCACGGACCCTGCCCTCCAGACCCGCCCACTGTCACCTACGCACCTCAGGCTCCTCCCACAAGCGAGGCCCCGCCCAGTCCCGCCTCCTAAGAGCGC
>NW_022900949.1:1754870-1760848 GCF_012274545.1 Fukomys damarensis
GGAAGAGGTGGGACTGCGTCTGGAAGGCGCCGGGGGCAGGGGACTTCAGGGCCGGGAATGGTCCCTGGTCTCTCCCCAGGCTTCAGGGGTCGGTGGGTCGGCCACTTCGCAGGAGACCGTGTCCCCTGACCCACCATGTGCCCAGGTCTGAAGGAGTCAGACTGAGTTCAAGCCTCCAAAGCACCCGGCTTGCTGTGGGAGGCATGAGAAGGGTCTCCCCAAGGCAGGCATGTCATCCCAGCACTCTGGGAGGCTGAGGCAGGAGGGTCTCAAGTGAGAGGCTTGGGAAATGATGGTGTTGTGGGACCTCAGAGCCTCTCACACGGGTCCCCGCTCTGTCCCACCCTGGCCAGCAACGCTGTGACAACTGTCCCCTGGTGAATTCCTCCGAGATCAGCCCCCTGCTCCCAGCCCCACCTTCGCACTCAGTCCTGGACCCAGGATCGCGCTCCTGGACCCGGCCTAAGACTCCCCTGGGGTCCGCGATGTGCCTTCCGCGGGAGCCACACCCTTCCCCGCACCCACGCCTTTGCAGCCACCTTCGAGGCGCAGCCCCCCTGCCCCACAGCCCGACCCCTCGGTGAACACCACCCGGTCTCCAGCTCCGCCTCTCCAGGACCCCCGGCGGCTGCACAGCGGGGCCAGCAGAGGGCTCCCCAAGAAGCGCCTCTGAGTGCCAGGGCCTCCCGAGGGCTCAGAGGGGCGGAGCCCGAGCCCATAGGATCCCAGACCGGCTGGGGGGACAGCAGGGAGGTGTGGCCGCTCATGTCCTGTCCTG
Source organism: Fukomys damarensis (assembly GCF_012274545.1). Lineage (NCBI taxonomy): Eukaryota > Metazoa > Chordata > Mammalia > Rodentia > Bathyergidae > Fukomys > Fukomys damarensis. The sequence continues at coordinate 1,755,649 of NW_022900949.1, forward strand.
CTTGGTCCCTGAGCCCAGCAACCTCTCAGAACCCCCGCTTTCCTTTTCTGGGGAAAGGGGTACAGATCTCAGCCTTAAGTTTTTATTTTTGAGACAAGGTCATGCTGTGTAACCTCGGCTGGCCTCAAACTCACAACGATACTCCGGCCTCAGCCTCCTACGCACTGGGATGACAGCTATGCGCCACCACGCCCCAAGGATACAGCAGAACCCATCTCTGGTAGGCTCTGCAGGAATATTTATCTCCTACTTCCTGAACAGTGTGTGCGTTGCCCATAAGGTCCCCTGTGCCCCGTGTATGAGGCTGGAATTGTAACAGCACTTACCAGAAGCCAGGCAGAGCTGCCAGCAAGTACCTGGTCACTTCAGAGACAGAGGCAGGAGGGTCTCAAGTCTGAGCCCAGCTTGGGCAGTTTAGTGAGACTCTGTCTCAAAATAAAAATTAAGCTGGGCATAGTGGCACACACCTCTCATCCCAGCACTTGGGAGGCTGAGGCAGGAGGATCACCATAGTCATTCGAGGCCAGCCTGGACTGCACAGGGAGGGGAGAAGGGGGATCTGACTCCAGACCAGGGCACAAAATTGAGACTCAAACTTTGGGGACAGAGGTAGGGACCAGAGGGGACAGATGTGGAGCTCGGTGGGGCCTTGCACGTGAGTCTGTCTCCTAATGGGCAGACTGAGGCCCATTGCCACGCCACCTGGTGTGCAGGAGGAGAGGGAGGAGCCTGGGCCCCAAACTGCTCCGTCATCCTGTCCAGGGACAGATGCTAACTTGGGGCCCAGAAGACAGGCGGGGGCCAGCAGCCCACCCAGCCCTCCCAGGGCTGACCCTCCCAGGTTCCCTGCCCTGACCCGGGCTCCTAATGTGTAGCTCGTGCTCCCCGGGGAGGGTTCCTGGCAGCCAGCAGGGTCTGAGGGACAAACGCTGAATGAGCCGGGCGTGGTGCCTGCCACACACCTGTGATACCAGCACTCAGGAGGCTGAGGCAGGAGGATCGCTGAGTTCCAGGCCAGCCTGGGCTACATAGAGAGACCCTGTTTCAAAAACAAAACAAACCGCAAATCCCGAAAGAGAATTCACACAGTCTAGGAAGAAAAATTAACCTCTAAGGACTTGAAGAGCAACTTCAGGGTGGACAACACCTCCTCCCCTGAGGAGATCATTTTGCCGTGAGACAGAGCAGAGCCAGGCCAGGAAGAACATTGGGTGACAGGCGTGTGCCACCAGGCCCAGCTGCGGTCCCATGTTCTCCTTCCTCTCTCTCGCTTCCTTTCCAAGGTGGGCGACTGAACCTGTGGCCCTCACACTGCACCGCACCGCTGGCCTTTTTAAATTTGGGGACAGGGTCTCAGTAAGTCACTAAGTTGCCCAGGCTGGGCTCAAACTCGAGGTCCTCCCGCCTCAGCCTCCTAGAGGGCTGGGATCACAGGTGTGCACCACCACGCCCTACTAAATTTTACACATTTCCCACTGGAGCGAACCGTGCATCTCAGAGACGTTACTCACCCTGTGGGCGTCGGAACCACCTCTCTGAGCCCTCTGCTGCTGCTGTCATTTCCTCCTGCCTCAGTTTCTCACCCAGAGCCACAGGCCCTGCCCCGAGCTGGTCTCCAGGCAGCTGTGGAGCTCCGGGACTTGGCGTGGGTTCCCCTGCTCACTTCACTCGGCAGGAAGGACAGTGATGTTCTGCTGTGTCTCTTCCTGGTGGCGGGAACCTGGGGAGGAGGTTGAGACCCAGGAAGCTCCCACCGGCCAGTCCTGGGGGCCGCATCACTTGCTGAAGGAGCTGGGGACAGGGAGCCTGAGCTCCTCCCCAGCCTGGCAGGCTCCGGAGAGGGGTCCCAAAGCTCCAGGCCTCAGGGGACCCCCAGACTCTCACCAGGGTGCAAACAGCAGGCCTCACTTGCTGCCCCTGCTGTGCCCCTGCCTGGGGGAGCCGGGAGTGGGGTGGGCCAGACCAAGAGGGCACGCAGAGTCCCTGCCTTAGGGTGGAGCCCACACTCACACTGCAGCAGCCCTTGCATCTGCTCAGTGCTGCTCTAGCGCCACCAGGCCTCCCACCCCAGGACCTTTGCATGCACCACATCCAATTCCTGGAACGTCTTGCCCTTCCCCTCCCACATCTGAGGTCCCTGCATGAGTGTCCCCTCCTGGGAGCCTCCTCACCCGCCCAGCAAACTTGGACATACCAGCCCTTAGGAGTGCTGGGGGCGCCTCATCTCTGCCTCATGACCCTAGGGCATCTGAAGGTCTCTCTGCAGCCCTGGCTCTTGTCTCTCTCCCTTACCATGATGGTCCAGGAGGACACAGATACAGTCCCCACTGTGCTGGTGACAGAGAATGAGGCATACAGTAGATGCTCAATTAATGCTGCTCACATGAATCCATGATGTAGGAGCCCTCAGGTGAACATCTGGGATTTTATTTATTTGTTCATTGATTCTCTTATTGTTGGCAGACTCTTGCTTTGGTGGCCAGGCTGATCTCGAACTGCTAGGCTCAGACAGTGCTCCTGCCTCAGCCTCCCAAGCAGAGCAGCTGGGACTGCAGGTGCCTGCCATCTCCGCTGTGCTGGCCCGGCAGTAGCTGCAGCCTCCTGGGCTCCCAGCCATCCAAGGCCTCCTCTCTCCGGCCCTGCTGCAGTAACTCAGGGGGCAGTGGACCTCTGTCAACTCACGCTGGCCTGCAGAGGGGACAGAGGGGACACTCAGGCTGAGTGAGAAGGCGGCATCCCCACCCAGCCAGCCCCCAGCTCACCATGGACACCTGATCCAGCGTGAGGAACTCGGATGTATCCCGATGGCAGCGCCTCACAGCCAGCACCACAGCCCCAATGAGCAGCAGGGACAGCACCAGACACACAGCCACCACCACGCCCGGATTTCGGTGTGACGTGGGGGTCATTGTGTCCCCTGGGTGTGGGGAAGAAGCCCCAAGTCAGCCCTGAGATACAGACTCCCAGTAGGACCCAAAGCAATACTCCTGCCTCAGCCTCCCAAGTGCTGGGATGACAGGTGTGCACCATCATGCCTGGCTCAAGTGTATAATTTATAACCCCTCTTGCACATGGATATTATCGCCTGCCTGTCCTGCACATAGCCAGGCTGGATCTGAATGCATTAGGTACTCATAAATATCTGTAGACCCAGCCGGGCATGGTGGTGCACGCCTGTAAACTCAGCGCTTGGGAGGCTGAGGCAAAGGATTGCTACAACTTCGAGGCTAGCCAGAACTATATAAAGAGACCCTGTCTCCAAAAACACAAAGTAAATAAATAAAAATAAAAATAAATACACACTAAGAGCCGGGCATGGTGGTGCGCGCCTGTAATCCTAGCACTTGGGAGGCTGAGGCAGGAGGATCCCTGTGAGTTCGAGACCAGCCTAGGCTACATAGTGAGTTCCAGGTTCCAGGCCAGTTTCAACTACACAGTGAGACCCTGTCTCGAAAAACAAAACACAAACAAACAAAAAAAGAAAGTAAAGAAAAGAAAGGCAGGTAAATGAAATTCAAAGCATCAGTCAGGGACACAGGGTTTTGTGAGGTGTAGTAAGAACTTTGGAGATTTGACTAAGAGTTGGTATGATTTGTGACTTAGAGACAATAGAATATATAGAGAATAAAGTAAAGTGAGGAGGTGCAGGGATATCAGCTAGGTGGCTTTCAGACTTTGACTAACGGGCCTGGCAGGGGGGAAGAGGGCAGGGATGCAGACTGGGACAGCGGCGTGAACGCTGAGCCGGGCGACTCCGAGCCCGAGGGAGCGTCTGTCGTGGAGTGCGGAGAGGGAGAGACCGCTCCGGCGTCTGTTGGAGTGGAGCTGAGCGGGGACGTGGTGATTTCCCCGGTACTCGGGGCGCTGGGCCGGGCCGTGGAGGAGTCCCCAGGACTCGAGGAGCTGGGGTCGGAGGGAGAAGAGGACGTAGGGGTGGCAGATGAGCTCTCTGCTGCCGGCTGTGATGTAAAAACATCTGGAAAGAAGGAAAAGAGCAGGACGATTTCAGGGGGCTGTGGTGAGGCCCGGAAGAGCTGGCCCTGGGGGTGCCGCTCAGGGTACCGAGCACCCGTGCAAGCGCCTGGCCCTGGGCTCCTTCCCAGAGCAGGGTGCACTCCTGTGATCCCAGCACTCGGGAGGCTGAGGCAGGAGGATCACCACGAGTTCAAGACCAGATTGGGCTGTCTAGTGAGTTCAAGGCCAGCCTGGACAATGTAGTGAGACGCTGTCGCAAAAAATAAACAAACCAATGACTTTTAGCAAGGAGACCAAAAAAAAAAGGAAAAGAAAAAACAGGTCTTAGGGAGACCGGGACAATTCAGGGCAGCCTAGGAGTGTGCAGTGGGAAACTGAGGCTCCCTCACGAGGTCGGGCCCCTGTCTGGGTCCTTCAGGCCCCTGCTCTTGCCTCTGAGCCAGGAAACCTGGATGGGGACAGCTGCACGGCAGGCAGCTCGCTGAGCAATGCCGAAACCTCTGGTTTCTTTTTACACCCAGATTTTGTTTGTTTGGCTGGTTGGTTGGTTGTTTTTTGTTTTTTGTTTTTTTGGTGTTTTTGAGACAGGGTCTCACTATGTAGTGAGACTGACCTGGAACTCACCATGTAGCCCAGGCTGGTCTCGAACTCACAGCGATCCTCCTGCCTCAGCCTCCCGAGTGATGGGATTACAGGAGTGTGCCACCAAGCCCCTCACACCCACTTTGTTTTTTAAAATTTTTTTCCAACTTTGAGAGGATCTCAGTAAGTCAAGAAGTTGCCCGGATGGTTTGCACTCGCAGTCCTCCTGCCTCAGCCTCCCAGAGTGCGGAGATGACAGGCTGGCATCACCGTGCCAACTCCTTGGAGTTTCACTTCCCCTCATTTCTGCGTCCTGAGGTGGAGCCGGGTCTGCACCGCCCAGCCACACCCCAGCCCTGAACTCGGAGTCCTGGGAATGGCAGCCCTCGGACCCGGGCCTCGCGGCCCCCAGCACCAGCCAAGCGCCGGCCTGGCTGGGGTGGGAGCAGCAGGTGCTGGAGTTCAGTCATCAGCTGTTCCATCCCAGCCGCTCCTCAGTCCTAGGCCCAACTTAGTGCCTCTTCCTGCCTCGCCCAGGCACAGAAACGCGGAAATGACCCTTGCACAGGACCTCGGAGGTCTCCCAGCCCGGCCCGCGGGGTGACAGGAGCGCCTGGCCCCACAAGCAGGGCGGGCGGGGTGC
>NW_022900949.1:1761421-1762500 GCF_012274545.1 Fukomys damarensis
GAGCCCGGTACGGTTCTGAGCACCCCGCCCTCTGAGTCCAGCCCGCGGACACTCGACGCTCCTCTCACTGTGTCACCCTCAGGGTGCCCCAAACCCACTCGCCCACTCTAGGGACCCCAGCCCTCAGCCCTTCTTCCTTTCCCACGTCCGTGTGACCCACATCCTCGACCTGGGACACTTCGGGGATGAGCCCAGGAACCCCCACCAGGATGGGGTGGGAACGACTCTGGGCCAGGCCCCAAAAAGTGAGGTTTTTGGGTTTTGTTTTATGCCACCCAGAGCCTCGCACATGCTCAGCAAGTGCTCCCCATGCATTACATCACCAGCCCTTTTGAAGTTTTTTGGGGGGTGGGGGGTTGGTACCAGGGATCAAATTTGAGTCTTTGCACTTTCAAGGCAGGCGGTGGAACCACTGAGCTAAATCCCCGGCCCCTTAAGTTTTGAGACAGCGTCTCACTAAGTAAGTTGTCCAGGCTGGACTTGAATTCACAATCCTCAAGCCTCAGCTTCCTAAGTAGCTAGGATCACAGGTGTGCCAGGCCGCCATGCCAGGCCAGATGAGAGCTTTGGGGTGCACTGGAAGTGACCGGACGCCACCTGCTGGCCATGGAAGGAAACAGTGGCACACGGGATGCCACGCGGACAGGCCGGGATCTCCAGGGGACCCTGGGGTCCTGTGGGGGCCACAGACACAGACGGAGGGGGGGGTACAGACAGCACGGCCGTGCGTCCCACCCAGCCCCAGACGCCCCATTCATGCAGAGCACAGGACGCCAGACCGGGGCTGGGAGCCTTTATTACCTGGCCCAGCGGCAGCCAGAGGCCTAGATGCCTGGCCAGTGCAAGGACAGCCTGGTGCCGAGTCGCGGGGCCCCAGGAGCGCTGTCCCATGGGCTTCCTGTCCCCAAGAGTGCCTCAGGGGTGAGGCAGCTCCGCGTGTAGTGACCCCGCCAGGTGGCCTGCAGCATCCTGGCAGCCGACTGCTGCTTCCTCAGCTGGCGGCGAACCTTGAAGCCCTTCCAGGCCGACTGGATGGTGGTGGCTGCTGCGTCCCACAGCTCCTGGGGAGCCCGGGGAGG
>NW_022900949.1:1763012-1768467 GCF_012274545.1 Fukomys damarensis
GGAGCTGCATGTGCCGAGCGCGGGCCTGGCGCACGCGGTGGCCTCGCCACGCAGCCTGGATGACCACGGTGGCTCTATAGAGTCGTGCCAGGTTGCGTCGCACGTGGTGGCCACGCCAGGTGGCCTGGATGACGGTGGCCCTCTGGTGCCACACCTTGATGGTACGGCGCACCAGACAGCCGCGGGCGCAGGCCTGGATGACGGTGGCGGCACGGATGACGACCCTCTCCATGTGCTGCAGCGACACGGTCCAATCCGGTGTCCCAGCCTGGCCTGTGCGGCCCCACAGTCCCGAGCCCCGGGGTGGCTGCCACATGTTGTGGGGGCCCACAAAGCGGTCCAGGGGCCGGACTGCCACGCTGGGCACAGGAGAGTTGCACGGCTGGTCACATGTGCCGGTGTCCACGGGGCCCTGGGGGACACCAGGGGTCAGGGACGGCTTGCAGTGGCTCACGGTGGGACCCGAGAAATAATGGGGGAGCTGGGCCTGGAGGGACCCCGGGGTCAGGGACAGCTTGCGGTGATGAGCTCTAGGGCCCGTGAAACACGGGAGGGACTGGTCAAAGAGGGGCCACTGGGGTGCAGACTCTTGGCCCCGGGATGGTCTAGGGCCACTTCTGCCCTGTGCCACACTCTCGGGCGTCAGGCCCGAGTCGAGTCTGGGACTGCGGGGACCAAGCTCAGCTGCAGGCCCTTCCAGCAGCGCTGGGACCAGGCTGTCCTGGTGGGACTTGCAGAGTCTTCTCGCGTCAGGAGACTGAGCAGGGCTGCTCGGGGGCCAGTCGTGGGGTGTGGGTTTCTGGGGTGCCCTGGGGGCGGCTTCCCCCTGGGGGAGAGCAGCTGTGGCTGGTTTGGCCCAGGACTGACGGGCTGGGACATGGGCCATCACGCCAGCGGCTCCCAACCTCCAGGGAAGGCTGGGGCTCCCCACCCTGGCCACAGACTCTGGGTGCAGGCTGTCTGGGGCCAGCTGGGGCACTTGTGAGGCTGCCCTGGATGCCACTGTCCCCTGGGAACAGCCCCCGACTCCGAGCAGAGCCAGAGATTTGTGTAGAAACGAGCGGCCCTCGGAGGCCGCAGGAGCCAGGGGCCGGCATGTGGCCCCATCTAGTACAGACCCCGCCTGCACACCAGGGCTCCAGCTGGCAGCTTCAAGGGGGAGCCCGGGGGGCCCCCAGCTGCTCGCTGATTTTGGCTGGAGAACTGCGGTGGTGTCACTGGCCATGGGGTGCCTGGATGAACTCAGGGCCCAGGCAGGGACAGAGGCCCCACGGATGGCATGGCTGGGAGCCGCCTCCCTCAATGGTGGCATTGAGTCTTTGGGAAGTGGCCCCTCTACAAAGAGGGGCCGGGGGTCACAGTGCACATCTGTGTCCAGGGGACCAGGGTGCAGCCACGCTGGGCCCTGCAGGAGCTCAGCCGGGCCAGGCTTCCTGCAGGACCCTGGTGCCTGGGGTGCACTCTCCCATGCCGCTGCCGGCCTCCACCTGGCCTGGCCACCCGGGGCCCCAGACATCCTCCTCCCAAACCGTGATGCCCTTGACAGGGCTGGGGATGCCTGGCTCTCAGCCAGGGCCTGAGGATGAATTTGGGCCAAACTGACGGCACCGGAGCCCTGGGAGGCGCCGGTAGGATCCTCTCCAGGCCTGGCTCGGCGGAAAGGGCGAGGAGAGAGACCTATGAGCAGGGACCTTGGCAATGGGCTGCAGCCCACACACTCTGCCATGGAATCCAGGGGTACCTGTGGGTCCAGCGAACAGGTTAATGAACTTGGGGGCAAGCTTGGGGCTGAAAATCTAGCCAGGGGTCCTATGGAGAGACAGGGCTTCCCCCTGGGGCCAGATGCTGCCACCTGCCTGGTGGCCACCCTACTGGCAATCACAGGCCCTGGGGGGAGGCCCTGGCCTATGTCTGTGATGACAGACCCTGGGGGGAGACTAAAAGCTAGGCCACTAGTGTCTGGGACCACAGTGTCCATGGTCACCCTGCCTGCACAACCTGGCACAAGGCCACTGCTGGCCACGCCCATCCCAGGGGTCTGAGTGACAACACCTGAATATTGGTAGCTGGATGGGACCCCAGTGGCCATGCCAAGGGACTGGTGGTACAGAATCACTGGGAGAGGGACGCTGGCCGAACACACACTGGGATCCAGGTCACCTGGTGACAGCTGCGCCTGGTTCATCCTGTGTCTCTGGGGCACCGCAGCTGGAGAGAGGCCCTGGCCCACCCCTGAGGTCCCCGAAGATCCCCAGAGCAGCACAGGAGCAGCTGTCTCCAAGACCTGGGATGCCACAGCAGCTGTACCATCAGCCCCGGGACACTGGCACACAGAAGCGTCTGTGTGTGGCCAGGAGGTGTCCCCGGCCAGGCCACCTCGGGGACCCACCGGGAACAGACTCTGGAATGCACCAGGAGCCATATGGCCCTGGGGTGCGCTGGCGGTCACGCCCCTGAACCACATCTGATGGGACGCACCAGGTCCCCACACTGGACCGGGGTCCTCCTCAAGGGCCACGCATGCCTGACAGTGATGGGGCCCTGGGACAGTGTCTGCAGTTGGTAACCCCTCGCAGATACTGGGGGGCCGATGGAACTCGGGGCACAGCCCATCGAGCTCAGGGTCCTGGGGGTCTGGGACTGTGCTGGGCACCATGAGAGGATTGTCCCTCAGCCCCATGCTGCTCCCTAGCAGAGCCTGGTCCGGGCCCCAGCCCGGCCGGCGGCCCACCCCTGGGTAGGATGGGTGAGGCTGAGCGGGGATAGTGGGTATCCCCAAGCCCGGCAGACCTGAGCCCCCCACAGACACGGAAGGTGGCTCAGGAAAGCTGCGACCTCCCCGCCAGACCATGGGTCGCCGGAGCAGGCTTGGGGACCCCAGAGTGGCCACACGTGGCTGGGACAGATAAGGGCACATCCTGGTAGCCAGAAATGGGCGGGGCGGGGGCGGGGGCGGGCCCACCCCATCCACAGGCCATCCTGTGGGACAGAGCGGGCTGGCTTGGGCCTGGGGACCCCTCACTGGCCATAGGCAATGGGGCCAAGCTTGGGGGCTCCCTGCTGGCTATAGACGGTGGAGACAGGCTTGGGTTCACCCCACAGACTGCAGACGGCTGGTGTGAGCCTGGGCCCACCCCACTGGCCACAGACGGGTGACCCAGGCCGAGGGATGACCTGGTGGACACAGTCGGCTGGGACAGGCTTGGTGTTAGCCCAGTGGCCGTAGCCGGCAGGCTGAAGGTCGGGGTCCCTCCAGTGGCCCCAGAGGACTGACCTGGGCATGGGGTTACCCTGCTGGCCAGTGAAGGCTGAGAGAGAAGACAAGAAAATCTGGGGGCCACAGATGGCTGCAGGCCCAGAGCGAGAACTTCGGTGCCCAAAGACAGAGTCCTGGGGCTGCTCTGGGGGGTCCCCTGAGCTGTTCTCTCTGTCTCCCCCACGGGGCTCTGTCCCTCCTCTCCCTCTGTGTCCCAGGGGACACTGAGAGCCAGGCGGCTGGACACCATGGTGTGGTGCAGGACAGGTGCATGCTCAGGGTCCTTGGGAGGCAGGCAGGGGAGACGCAGGCTCAGGGACCTGGGGCTGGCTCCTCCGGCTTCTTCTGGGTCCCTTGGGTCCCGGGGCTGCCCCACAGGTTCCTGAGACAGCAGGGCCTCCAAGCGGGGCTCCTGATCCCAGCTGCCCTTCCCAGTGTGGTCCAGGACCTCGACGGTGGCCACGCTGCCTGTGGACGTGGTGGACAGGCTGGGGGAGCTCTGGGAATCCCAGTCTCCCGGGCTGATGGGTGCAGAGCCCCGGGAGGTGCACTGGGCCAACACACTGGGCACATGGGCTCCCTGCCCACCGAGGGGGGACCCTGGCAGGCCGGCCAGGGGCTCCTGAGAGGAGGCCAGGCCGGAAGCAAGACCCTGGGTCGGACTCCTTTCCTGTCGGGTGGGTGACTGGGGACGGACTTGCCCCAGCCAAGTGCTCGTGGACACTGACATGGGGCCACCTCCCCGGCCCCCAGCAGCCGTCTGTGCATTAGCGGTCACCTTACTGATTGTTGGGAAGCCTTGTCTGGGATTGGGGGGCTGAGCCTTTTTGAGGTTCTGTTGAGTGGCCTTGGATGGCTGCCTCAGGCCCCTGCCCATGGAGGGGCGAGGGAGGCTGGGGATCCCCTTTTTGGTGCCCACAGTTTGACACCAGCAAGCCGCACCCTGACCCGTGGGGGAAGACGGTCCGGAGGGGGTGCCCTGTCCCACTCCCGTGCCCCCCGGAGGCCTGTCCGAGGCCGCGCTGCCCTCCCCCGATGATGTCCCGGTTCGAGGGGCCACCCTGCTGACCACAGGTGGCTGCTGGGTACTCGGGGCTGGCCCGTGGGTCACCGACAGCCGGCTGGTGCTTGGGCCGATGCCAAAGGTGATGAACGGCTGCCAGGGGCTGAGGGGGCCACCTCCCACCACAGGGTTGGCATCAGACGCCAGCTCACCGGCCCGGCAGGCTGGGTGTGCAGTTTCCTTTCTGATCTCGGGGCTCAGGTGAGGGTTCGAGCAGACCCTGCTCCACCTGGCCAGGCAGGAGAGCAGGAGGTCTGGGCCAGAGCTGACAGATGTCCGGCTGCTGGAGGCAGCACTCACAGGGAAGTACGGCCAGCGGGGTGGCCCCTCGAGCGCGGCCCCATCGCCCCTGTCCCCCGGTGCGCCCACGGCCAAGCCCCCCCACATTCCCACACCACGCATCCTGACCTTGTGGGACTGCAGCCACACGGGGGAGCCCAGGCCGGGGCCCCACGCCGGAGCCGGTAGCAGCGGCATCTTGCTGCTGGTGACTTTTGAGGAGGCCTTGGGGAGGACGGCCCCGGTCCTGGGGGCCGCCCGGGACAGGAACTGGCTGAGGACGGCACCCAGCTCACCCTGGCACAGCGCCCGGCTCAGAGCCGCCCGCTCCTCCTGAGTCAGTGCCCTGCTGAGCACCTCGGCCAACCTGCCCTGCACGGCCTTGGTCAGCTCTGTGCAGAGCTCGGCCCGGGGCAGCGCGCGGGACAGGGTAGTGCCCAGCTCGCCCCAGGACAGCGCCTTCGCCAGGACCATTCCCAGCATGCTCTGGGGCAGGACCTTGGCCATGGTGGCCCCCAGGATCTCGCTGGACAGCGCCTGGTTCAAGATGGCCCGCACCTCTCCCTGGGAGAGGGCCTTGGTCAGCAGCACGCGTAGGTCTTCCTGGGAGTCCAGCATGGTGACCAGCTCCGCGCACAGGGCTGCGATCTGTGAGGCCACCATGTCCTCCTGGCCGGGTGCCGCCTGGCTGGGTGTTGGCAGCTGGGCCCGCGTGGTCTTGCTGTTGCCCCAGGGTTCCACATTACAGCTGGGGTGTGTGGCGGCAGCCGCAGCCAGCAGAGGAACTAGCATGCCCTGCCGCTCCGGGCCCATGTCGCCCTGTCTGTGGTCCGGCTTCACGCGGGACCCTGAGCCAA
>NW_022900949.1:1768573-1769784 GCF_012274545.1 Fukomys damarensis
GCTGCACAGACGCGCCTGGTCGCATCTGTCACCAGCTGGGCCTGGGGCTGCGCCCTGGTCAGACAGGTGACGAGGTGCATGAGGGAGGGCGCCTTGCTCAGCCCGCCGGACGGAGGTGCCCGGGACGAGGCTTTGGCCGGACAGGTGGCCAGGTGTGGCTGGGACAGGGCCTTGGTCTGCTCGGTGGGCGGAGGGCCATGGGACGTGGCTGGTGGCCATACGGCCAGCTGTGCCTTATGCGGATGTGCCTGGGATGACACCTTGGGTGGCTGCCCCAGGGCCCGGGCCTTGGTCAGTGGGACGGCCACCTGAGCCCGCGGCAGGGCCACCTCTGCCTGGATGGGCACGTACACCTGGGACTGGACCTTGAGGACTTCTGTCCTCTGGTGCATCTGGGACAGCGGCTGGCTCCTCTCCTCAGCCAGTCTGGCCCACGATGGCGCCCTGGTCGCTTGCGCTGCCGCCTTAGACCCCGTCTCCTCGTTCACCAGCTTCTGGACACCAGTGTGGGTTTTCTCGGTTCGCACAGGTCCCCTGGTTGGAGCCCCGCGAGCCCCACTTTCCAGATGTGGCTGGGGGGCGACGCGGACGCTCCCTTCGGCCCGACAGCGGAGGTCTGAGACTTTCGCCGTTCCCGCTGTTGCCTGCGGTGTGTTTGCGGGGCCCCTGGTCCTCGGTGTGTCCGCATGCAGGCTGGGTGAGGTGCCGGGGGTCCCAGCAGCCTGCTGTGCCGCTCCAGGTGGAGCCCTGGGGTTTCCCGGGGCCTGAAGCGTCAGGCAAAGCGTCTTGAGGACGGCGGCAACGGAGCGGATGTGGGCTGCTGGGGTCCTGGTTATGATGGCTGCCAGGCGCATCCGCGGCGGGGGCTTGGTCTTGGGGCTCGAGGGGCCAGGCTGGGGTGGTGTCTTGCACACGGTGGCCGGCTGAGTGGTTCGCAGCGGGCTTCCGACCGGGGTGGTGACCAGGTGCATCTGGGGGGAGGTCTTCGTCGCCATGGTGACTGAGCCGGGCTGGGGTGGAGTCCTGGACACTGGGGGTGTGGGGCGAGCCGGCGAGGGTGTTGGCCGAACCTGGGCGTAGGCCTTGTTCGGTGCCGGGCATGGCTGAGGCTGTGTCCTGGTCACCGCAGGTGCTGGGTACGTCTGGGCGGGGGTCCTGGTCGGTGCAGCCACGCGGTGGGTCTGGGATGGGGTCCGCAGGGGCTCTGCGTC
>NW_022900949.1:1770475-1776659 GCF_012274545.1 Fukomys damarensis
TGTCCACCTCGTCCACCAGGATGTCCTTGAAGGCCTGGCTCTCCTCCACCGCCCGCAGGCGCGGCACACGCTGGGGCACTGGCTGCTGGGAGCCGGGGGGCCCCGGCCGTGGCTGTGGAGCTGGTTTCTCCACGCAGCCGTCTCGGACATCAGGGGTGAGCTGGGGCTGGAGCGGGAGAGGCCCACCTGGCGACAGCTGGTTCTCGACCGGGAGCTGTGCTGCTTGCTGCATTGTGTTGGCTCCTGAGCAGCTCAGCTGGGCCTGTGGGGGGCACGGGAGGGTGACTGTCGGGGTGTGAGTGGGGGGTGGGCAAATCATAAAACCGGGCGGATGTGGGGTTTGTAAAGGGAGAGTAAGAGCTGGTGAGGAGATTCCGGAACAGGTGGCGGATGGGGAGCTGGATGGGTGGATCGGGGGTGGCTGGTAGAGGGAGGAGACAGGGAGGCCTGGGGACAGAGTCCGGACGCAGTCACCCTTGCCCTCGCACCTTGAGGGTCAGAATTGGAAGAAGAGCCGGAGGAGGAACGATCTCAGAAGCCAGCCTGTGTGAGGAGGCTGCCTCCGGCTCTTCATTCCCCTTGACGCGCAGCAACCCTGCTCTGGGACGGCTCCGTCCTCAAGGCCAAGGCAAGAAGAAGCAGTAAAAGTGGTCGGGCTGAATTCTCACGCTGGGGTGCGGCTCACACTTGCCTAGCACGCCTGCGGCCCCGGCTTCCCACCCGGCAAGGCCAAGAGGAGGGGTCAAGACTCGCGTGAATGGCTTTTTTCTTTTCTACATTGCTGGGAGTGAACTCAGGACCTTCACACTGAACTACATCCTTAGCCCTTTTTATTGTTTTTTATTTTGATATGTGGCCTTGCTGTTATCCAGGCTGGGCTTGAACTTTCTGTCCTCCCGCCTCAGCCTCCCATATGCTGGGATGACAAGCATCACCACCACACCTTGCTAAAAGCAAACTATTTGCTGGAAAATAAGGGAGTTTGGTTTTCTAATCCAAGTGGCATAATGATCTGATTTTTTTGGGGGGTACTGGGGATCAAACTCGGGTTCTTTCACTTGCAAGGTAGGCCGTGGAACCACTGAGCTAAATCCCCAGCCCATAATCTGACCCTTTTATGACAGTCATAGAAGTGATTTTTTTAAACTTTTTTTTCCCATGTCTCACTATGCAGCCCAGGCTGACCTTGAACTCACAGCAACCCTCCTGCCTCAGCCTCCTGAGTGCTGGGATCACAGACATGTGCCACCACATCTGGCTGAAATGTTATTTTAAAAAATAATGTATCTTGATCTCTCACTTGTGGATAAGGGCAGAGATTCTACAGAGAATATGATCAGTTATCAAATAAAATATAGACACTCCTCGTTTAACCACTGAGCTCTAGTTCTGGGACTGGGTTGTTGAATGAACGGATCAGTAAATGAGAAGTTGTAGATAGTAGGTATGTTACAATATTCAGAACAAAAACAAGGCCGAGGGAAACTCCGACATTGCTTTTGTTTGCATAACTTTTTTTTTTAGGTAGAGGTTACTGGGGATTGAACTCAGGTCCTTGTGCTGGTGAGGCAGGAGATGGAATCACTGAGCTAAATTCCTGGCCCGGATTTCCTATTTATAAACTCCAAGACAATTCCTTACATCCAGAAATTGATAGCCATGAAAGTTTTTTCAAAGGGTACCCCAAAAGGATTTTATCGCACCCAATAGCTATTCTTAATAAAAGCATATACAAATAGGCAAGTTACTATCTAACCATGGTAACGCTGACCACAAAACCACAGTAAATGTTATTTTGCTTGCTTTCAGTTTTTGGTCTTTGTTTTTGAGTCAGGATTTTAATGGGTTGCCTAGGCTGACGTCAGCTCATGGCGATCCTCCTGCCTCAGCTTCCCCAGTGTTGGGATTCAAGGAGTGCACCACCATGCCCGGCCAGAGTCAATTTAAAAAGACCTGATTTATGCTACCTAATACACGCTTTAAGTGTAGACACAGATGAGTGAAAGGTAAACGGGCAGAAGCAAAAGATTCACCACGCAGGGGACAGGAGCCCTGAGGTGGACGGGCTGCACACACGTTGGATAATACTGACTGGGGGCCAAAGAATGTCACCAGGGACCGCATGTCACCTCACAAAAGGGGAACGGACTCAGAAGGCAAGACAGCAACAGATGTGTCCGTACCTCCTAAATGGGGCACGAAATTCAGTAAGCCGACGCAGGCAGAACTGAACAGGCCCATCATAACCGACCCTGAAGGTCTGAACGCCCTCTCCGCACAACTGGTGGCACAACCAGACCAAGAAACGATAAAGAAAAACCCGGGACAGGCAAGGACTTGACTCGTGTTTCCCTACAGGGAAACTGAGGCATGGAAACGCAGGGTTACTGCCACAACCGCACCAGCCACTTGTGGCCCCGAGTCCTCGGCTGGGGGCAGGAGTGACCTTGCCCCTTGGAGCCCTGTCGTCAGACGCACGCCTGTCATCCCAGCACTCAGGAGGCTGATGCAGGAGGGTTACCAGTCTGGGTGTGAGTTCAAGGCCAGCCCAGACTACGTGAAGAGACCCTATCTCAACGCCCCCAACCCAAAAGAAAGAGAAAAGAAGGCATGGGGTGGGGAGAGGGAGAGGAGCTGCCAGCACACAGGCGTTAAGAGGCCGGCTGGTCAGTATCATCCGTTTCCCCGTCTGTCACACAAACTAAGAGTCCCACAAGCTGTCCAGGACAAAACCCCCTCAAGGTTTTGGGGACCCCTAGCACCCCGGCTCTGAGGGGCTCAGGTGCTGATCTGCCTGTCAGAGCAGCCCAGAGGTCCAGGAGGACTTTGGAGGCACAGAGCAGAGTGACAGGTCCCCGACTGCCCGCACAAGCCCGGCCAGCTCCACTCACCGACCCCTGCAGCTGAACCCACCGGCCTGCCCCAGGGGCTGGCTGAGGATGGGTGCTTGGGTGCTTTGTGACCTGGCAGGTTCCGGCCAATCCCAGCAGCTCTCGGGGGAGGGGCTCCAGAAAGCAGAGCCCGGGTGGGGGAAGGGGTCGTGGGTCAGGGTCGAGGTCACGGGGCTGCTACCTGTCTCCTGGGCATCCGGGGCAGAAAGTTTGGGCTCTGGATACAGAGGGGACCCCAAAGGCTGCCTCTCCATTATGTAGAGGCTTTCACTCCTTGGGTAACTGCCGAGCACCTCCTGTGTGCTGAAACCTGCCCTGGTCGGGGGAACTCAAGGCAAATAATCTGTGTTATAAAAGTGGAGGCTGCCAGGCGTGGTGGCGCACACCTGTAATTCCAGCACTCAAGAGGCTGAGGCAGGAGGATCACCTTGACTTTGAGGCCAGCCTGAGCTATGTAGTGAGTTCAAGGCAAGCCAAAACTACATAGTGAAACCGTTTCCAAAAACAAACAGGGCCAGGGATTTAGCTTAGTGGTTCCACCACCTGCCTCGAAAGTACAAGGTTCTGAGTTCAATCCCCAGAAAGAAAACAAACAAAAAACTGGAGGCTGAGGCAGGAAGATCATCATTTCTAGTCTGGGCAACTTAATCTCAAAATAAAGGGAAGACACAAAAGAGGGAAGAGGGAGATGAGATGGGCCGTTAAGGAATTGGAGCCGCAGAGGAGGAAAAAGGACTTGGGGAGAGCCTAGGAAGAGTGGGGGATGGTACCCCAGGTAGATGAAAGGCGGAAGGCTCTGAGGCAGGAAGGAGCTGTACAAGATCAAGAACATCAGGAGGCTGGTGTAGCTGCAGGAGATCAACAGGGGCCAAACAGGCAGGGCCTCAGAGAGCAATGTAGGAGTTCACGTTGGTTGCAAGCCTTTTCTTTTTTTTTTTTCCTGGAACTGGGGATTGAACTCGGGTCTTTGCACTTGTGGAGCAGGCGCCAGAACCACGGAACTAAATCCCTGGCCTCCTCTTTTTTTATTTCTTCTGTTGGGGGAATCGGTGCTGAAGATTGAACCCAGGGGCAGTCTACCACTGAACCATACCCCCAGCCATATTTTTGGTTATTTTTGAGACAGTTTCATTAAACTCTTCAGTTCACTTGAGTTGGAGATCTTCCTGCCTCAGCCTCCCAAGCAGGTGGGATTACAGGCATCCGCTGGACTTTTTGTCTTTGACAGTGAAGGCTGACGGTGTTTAGAGCAGGCTGGACGTGACTTCCATCTTCTGTTGACTGACTTCCAGCTCTGTTGAGGGCTCCCAAGGGTGGAGCTAGACCTGAGCTTCCCACGGCCTGCCACATAGCCACAATGGGCATTGCCCCTGTGCCACATCCCTGGAGGGGGACGTGGGCCAGCACCTTGAGGGCCAGGCCACCGCCCAGAGTGAGTCACCGCCGGCCAGGCCAAGGCTGACACACACCTTGGCCACAGCACAGCCGGCTCTGGCCAAGGCCCCACGGCCTGGCTCCCCGGGAGTCCTTGAGGAGCAGGAGGCGAGGCCGGCAGGGTGGGGCTAGGGAGAAAACAAGGACACAAGCTGGGCCAGTGCGGTCGTCCCAGCTACTCCAGAGGCTGAAGCAGGAGCACTGTTCCCTGCCAGACTGGGCAACTCAGTGAGACCCAGAATGCAAATAAAGGGATGGGGACAGAGCTATGTCATGCTCTGAATTCCACCCCCAGGGCCACACAGAAATAAAGAACAAGGCACTGCATGGGACTTTCGTCTTAGTCACTTTCCACGGAGACCCTGCTGTGACACAGGCCCAGGAAGCTGGACACCCGCCCAGGAGAGAGTCCGCCAGCCTGGCTGTGAAGATGGTGTCAGATGGCACCGCGGGCGCTCCAGCTGGGGGCAGAGCTCTGCTAAGTGGCCATGCAAAGGTCCTGAGGCCAGGAAGAAAGGAGACTGGAAGTCTGGGTAGTGAAGCATCTAGAGGGAGACAACAGGAGGTGTTGGAGCTGGGGCCAGACCTTTGGTTTCAAAAGCAAACCTAGAAAGGAAAAGACTTCGGGTGGTGTGGGCTAGAGGAACGGCTTAGCATGCAGCAGGCCTTGGACTGATTATCTCACTACAAAAGATAAAAGAAGGGGAAGGAAACCGGACGTGGTGGCGCACGCCTGTCATCCCAGCCCTCAGGAGGCTGAGGCAGGAGGATCACTGTGAGTTCGAGACCAGCCTGAGCTGTACAGTAAGGATCCTGAGTTCAATCCCGGGTACCACAGGGAGAAAAAATAAAGAAGAAAGATTCCGTCACAGCTTCTTCCAGCAGCTCAAGTCCACCCTGGGGAGAGGCGTTCCAAACTTGGCACACCCACTTCCTGGCACCCACACAAGGCCCGGCAGAGGAGGACGACGCAGCCTCACAGAGTTGCACACCGAGCCCATGAGGTGGCGCACGCCTGTCATCCCGACATTCAGGAGGCTGAGGCAGGAGGATTGTCACAAATTCAAGGTCAGCCTGGGCTACACCGCGAGATCTTGTTTCAATTATTAATATTTTTAAAACACTGTGGATGCAGCTCAGTGCAAAGGCCCTGGGTTCACTGCCCAGGACTGCAGAAGTAAACACCAAAGCGGCTGGAGGCCTGCAAATCGGACAGCCGGGAGTTCCAGGTTAGACTCCTACTCTCCTGGCCACTGGAACGCTGCGACGCAGTGGCCCTTTTTTAAAAAAGTGCCCGTTTTGTCCGGCAGGGCTGGCTGGGACTCATATGACAGGCCACCTACAGGGCCAGCCCTCTGGGTGCCGCTAAGTCAGAAGCCCCACGGCCAGGGGTCCTAAAACCCGTGTGACCCGCAGCCCCTGTTCAACCTCTTCGTCTTCCAGCTCCTGAAGTGAAGAGGATGTCGGAGGTGCTTCCTGCAGACCCGGCCCATCCTGGCTAAACTCCAGTGCCGGGTCAGACCCGCTCTGCCACCTTCGTCCTGGTCCTGTGGCCCAGGCTGGCTCCCTCCAACAAAGGACTGCGAGGCTCCCATTGTCTCTCCCACTGCAGACAGGGACGCAGAGGACAAAGGGTTAAAGGAAGGTGGCGCTTCTCCCTCCTCCTTCCGGTCTCGAAGCAGGGACTGCTCCTTCCGACCTCAGATCCCTCCTTCCCGAAGGCAAAGGGACACCCACGTCCCCTCCCCAGCCCCGGCCTGGTGGGGCCGGCGCCTAGATGGCGCTCTCCGCGAAACAGAGGCGAGGCCCCGCCCAGCAGGCGCGGGGGAGAGGGCGGGGAGGAGAGCACTGGGGGGGGA
>NW_022900949.1:1776782-1777161 GCF_012274545.1 Fukomys damarensis
TGGCGTAACGAGACTTTACTGAAAACAGGACCGGGCGAACCGAGGATTACAAACAGGAATGTGGGTTCATAGCAAAACAAAACAAGGGAACAAAAAGGGCGGACGGCGGCGTGAAGGGGTGGCCCGGGAGGGGAGCCAGGAAAGGGGAGGAGCTTTTTTTTTTTTCTTCTTCCCATTTCTTTAAAAAATCCAACACGGCCAAACACACGCACACGCAACCAACGTTTGTTCCCAAGTAGAAACATAAATAGGGCACAATCGACCACTCTGTTCCTCTCTCTTCCAAAGGCAAAGAATAGAAAGTGAAAGAAAGGGGCTTGCAGGGCTGGAGACCCCGCAGCCCGGAACCCCCCGCGGCGCACAAAGGGCGGCGGGCGGA
>NW_022900949.1:1777428-1777728 GCF_012274545.1 Fukomys damarensis
TGGCTGAGCACTTTCTGTTTGAGCTGCGCCACCTGCTCGCGCAGCAGGCTCGCGGTGGACGCCAGCTCGGTGTTCTGGCTCTTGAGCGTCTTGACCTTCTCCTCCAGGCGCGAGATGCGTTCCAGCTTGCGCTTGCGGCACTTGGAGGCGGCGATGCGGTTGCGCAGCCGCTTGCGCTCCGCCTTGATGCGCTCCTGCGTGTCCATGTCGATGGGCGACAGCGGCGGGCTCTCGCCGAAGCTCGGAACCTCCGGCACTGTCTGCGGCTCGTCCTTGAGCGCGGCCAGGCGAGGCGGGCCC
>NW_022900949.1:1778954-1783211 GCF_012274545.1 Fukomys damarensis
CCCGGCCGGGCAGAGGCGAGGTGGCTCCGGTCCCCGGGGACGGGAGGGGGATGGGGTCCGGGTGGATTAAGACTCTTGGCCTCCGCGGCGCCTGTGCGGCGGCGGGGCTGGAGGCCTTGGGGCACCGGATCATGGGCGCCGATCGGCCTGGGGTGAGGGCTTTGTTCCCTGGAGAAGCTCAAGGAACAGCGGGGTCCACTTCGGATCCTGATCACCTTCCCTAGGTGAAGTTCCACGTCCAAATTTAACTCGGCTTTTACCGGTTGGGAAATCGAGGATCTCTGCACCAGAGTGAGCTGCCTGCCTGCCAGGACAGGGACAGGGCGGTCCTGTCGGCCCACAGCTGTCAGGCCCCGGGGAGCACAGCAGGCAGCTTGGACCGGGGCTGTGAGACAGGCGACAGGATGGGTCTTGCTGTGCTCCCTGCTGCTATTGGACATCTGGAGCTGATAAAAGGCCCCAAGACAGCCCCACACTCTCGCCATGGAGCCGGCCCTTCAGCAAGGTGGCAGGCTTGCCCCTCCCTGACTCCTGGCTTCTTACCGTCTCTGCACCCCCACTTCTTCTACCTCAGGTCTTTTGCTTTTTGGTCCTACGGTGCCTCCAAGCCTGGCCCGGGTCTTCAGGGCACACACGTGCACTGCTTTATCCCGCTGTAGCTGAGCAGTCGTTCAGAAGGGTGGCCCGGGTCGGGGTCCACACCTGGGGTCCAGACTCCGTGCTAGCCAGATCCAGCCCACTGACCTCAGCCAAGCCTGTGCCAGGGCCCCTGCATGGGCCAGGCGTGGCGCCCGGCACTGACCTCGGCCTTGGCCAGTGGAGGAAGGTCTGGAAAACTAGGCAGAGCCAGCCCGGGCTGAACATGAGCCTTTCTCAAGGCAGCAGCCTCTCTGGACCTCAGTTTGCCCCTCATGCAAATGGAGTGTGTAATCCTAGCTACCACGCGGGAGGGTTGTATTTATAGGGAGATTTGGGTTTTTGTATGTTTGATGTTTGCTGTTTTGGGGGTTTTTGTTTGTTTTTGTACCAGGGATTGAACTCAGGGCCTCGTGCAAGTGTTTTTCTTGATTTTTGTTTTTTGGGGATATTTTTGGTACTGGGGATCAAACTCAGAACCTTGTGCTGGCTAGGCAGGCGGTGGAACCACTGAGCTGACTCCCCAGCCCAATATATTTGGTGTTTTAAAACAGGGTCTCACTATCTAGTCCAGGCTAGACTCAAATTCGCAAAGACCCTCCTGCTTCTGCCTTCCCAGTGCTGGTATTATAGGTGTGCACCACCTGGCTATATTGACAATTTGAAGAAACGGCTCAATACATGTTTTCTAGAATCATTTTGCTTTCACTATTTGGTCCAAACTGACAGGATTTCTTTGGTTCTGTGTTCTCTCAGCTTGCAGTGCCTTGACTTTCTCTTGGCAAACTCCTGCTCATCTGTCAAAACTCAGCCACTATCTCCTTCTCCAAGAAGTCCTTCCTCCTGGGACTTTCCTAGACCCCCTTCACTTGGCCAAACCCTGTCCTCATCTATCAGGTCCTTTTGTTTTTTTTAAAGACAAAATTTTTTCTATGTAGTTCAGGTTGTCCTTGAACTCATCACATAACCCAAGCTGGGCTAGAACGGGGAACCCTCCTGCCTCAGCTTCCTAGAGTGCTGAGATGACACGTGGGTAGGCGCCACCATGCCAGCCAGCTTGTGGAGATGGAGAGGGCCCCCCCTGGCCTCAGCATGGCCACCTTATTTCTCCTGCCTGGGAGCCTCCGGAATACCCCATCCCTCCATCTGTCCCAGCCCTGAACCCTCAATGCAGGGGGCAGCTGGGTCAAGCTCTGGCCTCCCAAATGGGGGCTCCTCAGGGACGTGGCTGAGGTTTCCTGGAACTGGCCTGGGGGCTGGACCCACCAACTAGTCCCCTCAGAGGCAGGATCAGCTGGTCCATCTGGCACAGGCATAGCTCTGGGGGGCCGAGTCTCAGCCCTGCAAAAGGGGTGGTTTTGATTCCTAATCTGGGAAGGGCGCTCCCAGGAGATGGAGGAACAGGCTGAGCAGATTACCCAAGGGTAGGCCGTTAGGATCCCCACAGCAGAAACAGCAATGAGCTGGGCGTGGTGGCAGGCGCATGACACCCTAGCCCTCGGGAGGCTGAGGCAGGAGGATCGCCTCGAGGCTGAAGCCAGCCTTGGCTACTCGGCAAGACCCAGTCTAACAAAGCCAAACCAAAACAAAGCCACTTGTGGGTCGGTTTGGCTTTCAGTCTTCATCTCAGTGCCCAGAATCCACAATCAGCTCTGCAAAATGGGGAGCCTGGGGGGCGGAGTGAGTCAGGCGAGGGGCCCCTCCTGGGGCAGCGAACAAGACCCGGTGCTGGCGCGTCCCTCCTCCCGAATTCCTGAGGATCGCGTTACTGATGGCGCCTCCCCCTCCTCCGCCCGCTCCGCCTTCGCCGGCCCGGCGGCAGTCCCCACCAGTGCAGGTGTCCCCGCGCCACGCAGGCCATCCGGAGCCTGTCTGCTGGCTTGGCGTTGACTCCTTCCTGCCTCGGTTTACAAAGGAGGAAACTGAGGCCAGCCAGCTTCACACACCAGCGATGGAGATGGAACCGGTTTGAACCTGGCAGATCCTACTTTATGACAAGAGTCCCATTGTTTCTCTCCACTCCTCCAGAAGGCTGTTGTTGGCCCAGCCTCCTCCAGGCTCAGGAGAGTGGCTATCAATCCTGTGTTTGTTGATTGACTGACCGTCCGGAGGGAGCCCCAAAAACAAGGTCTGAATGTTCATTGCTGTGTGCCCAACACTGGGCGCCTAACACTGGTGGCTAATGGGGTCCCAGGAACTTTGGGGGCAGTCATCAGATGGTGAACACTATTTTACCAGACCAACTTAAGAAGGTGGTTTGTTGCTTTTTGAGTTTGTTTGGGGTACCAGGGATTTAACTCGGGTCCTTGTGCTTATGGAGTCAGATGGTGTAACCACTAAGCTAAATCCCCAGCCCCTTGCTGTTTGAGTTTTTGGAACCAATAATGGTCTCTCCATTCAGCCATGCTCCACTGATCACCTACTTTATGCCCACGTGGTTTTCAGCCCCCCCACCCCCAAGGTGATGTTCAGTTGGCTCTTGGCCTAGGGCTGTGATCCCAGCGCTCAGGAGGCTGAGGCAAGAGTTCAAGGGCTGCCTGGACTACACGGTGAGAATCTGTCTCAAGAAACAAAAAACAAAAGAGCTGTTGTTTACGGTGTGGTGCTTGTAATCCCAGCACTCTGGGAGGCTGAGGCAGGAGGACTGCATGTTCGTACCTGGCCTGGTAATTTCTGGGGGTGTTGCTCAGTGAAAAGGCTCTGGGGTCAGTCCCCAATACCACAAAGTTAATCAATAAAACCACACTCTGGATGTTACTCTTGTCCCCTCAAGACAAGCCCGTCTGTTTTTGCTTCAATAGAAACAGCACAAAAGGGAACCTCATCACCAGCTTCTCTTGCCAGAAACAGAAGGAAATCGGAAACTCGAGATGTGAGATGGAGGCCTGACTCTGCCTCCTTAGGGACCCTTGGCCCAAGCTAGAGAGGTGGGGACCCAGGGGACGGCAGTGCCCTGTCCCTAGGTGCTGGCGTGCAGAGGCGACGGCGCTGTGGGTGTCCCAGCCCTGCCTGCCCCGTGCCACAGACACCTGCTGACCCATTTCCGGGAGCTGCTTGCTCTGGGCTTCAGGTTTGTGCCAGGAAATGGAAGTCCCCACCTCCGCCCTGAGGCCGCTGGGGCTGTCCCCACCCCAGCCTGTGGGCCCCAGACAGCCTTCCCAGCTGCGGGAGCCAGATAGATAGTGGCCGGGTTAGTGAGCGAATGCAGTTGAGTGGACACGCCTGTCATCCCAGCACTCAGGAGGCTGAGACATGAGGATCGCAAGTTTGAGGCCAGCCTCAGTTACATAGTGAGCTCAAGGCCAGCCCGCACTACATAGCGAGACCCTGAGTCGATAAACAAACCACCGAGGTGGGAAGTTCATGGGCTGGACAGTCCCGTCCCAGAAGGCTTGTCTGTCCCTGTGACAAAGGGAGGCTGGGAAGAGGCCATGCTTTTGGAGATCAGAGTCCAGGCCCCGAACCCTCTGGCCACGTCTCCACTCAGGGACAGGGACAGGACAGGGACTGGCGCAGAGTGACCTTGGGGACCAACCCGCGGGAGGGCTGGGCCTGCGAGGCGGGGCCTGGGGAAACAGACGGGCCGGGGCCTCCCGTGGGATGCACAGCCGGCCGCACCCC
>NW_022900949.1:1783820-1795337 GCF_012274545.1 Fukomys damarensis
ACCCAGGCCGCGACCCTAACGAGGCTCAGAGCCGCGGCCGGTCCGGGATCCGCCCGGGGCTGTACCGGGCCGGGGCTAGAGCCCATCCCAGATAGGGACCATAGGAGAGGAGACCTGCAGATAAACCCCTGGAGAGCTTAAGATAGAGCCCCAGGGACACAGAGACGGGGGGAGGGGGACAACAGACCCCATCTGGGGATGTTCTCCGGGCTGTGACTGCAACTAGATAGACGTCATCGCTCGGCGTAAAGACACGACCCTGAAGTAGACGTCGTGACGTGCACTGGTGATCTCAGCTATTTGGGAGGCTGAGGCAGGAGGATCAAGGCCAGTTCGGCAAGTTAGGGAGATGCTGACTCAAAGAATAAAAAGCGGGGCCTGGATTTTAGCTATGGCACCACGCCTGTCTCCCAAGCGCAAGGTCCCGAGTTCGATCCAGTGCCAGGAGATCGGCTCAATGGCAGAGTGCCGGTGTGGCATGCAGGTCAGCAGCCCAAACAAATCCACCGTCAGGCCGGTGGGGACCCCGTGGCCCTGAGATGGTCAGTGTGCGAGTGGACACAGGAAGCCCGTGCCCCCACCCTGTCCTTGGGACCCCGATCGGCTAGAGCACGCAGACATGGGTCCTTCCCTCTGCACCTGGTGGCCGCGGGGTGACGGAGCGAGGCAGGTGTGGGCACCTCAGCTGGTGACAAAGATGACAGGACCTCACAGACAGGAGAGGGAAGGTGAGCAGGGGGTCAGAGGGCCAAGGACAGTAGCAAAGAGGGTGGGGGCAGATGCCTGAAGGGCCGCTGGGCCTCCATGGCATATGCAAAGGCCCTGGGGTCCAGATTCCAAGGCTACCCAGAGCATATGCACCTGAAGGGCTTAGCGTCCTTGAAACCCAAGACTTCTCTCCCTGCCTCATTTTCCCACCAGTGTGCAGACCCCAGAGGACACGGGAGGCTCAAGTTTGGGGACCACCCTGGTTTACCCCACATCTCCAACGGCTGCCTGTGGTGACCCGTTTGCCCCAGCCCACCCTCCCATGGGACATAGGGGTAGCTGTGGATGTGGAGAGAGAAGGCATCGTGGGCCACGGGCACTGCCTGAAACCTGGGTAAAAATAACCTCACCCCTTGCCCCTGCCGGTGGCTGTGACGGTGGCGGCTGCGGTGACAGGGGAGCGCCCGCAGGAGCATCCGGATCTGGTTCCCAGCGGGTGCCCAGCCCCCACCTGCAGCCTCGCGGAGTGGGCAGAGTGCGCGGAGGGGCTGGGAGGCGCCCACCTTCCGGTCCACACAGCCACACAACTGCCCCTCCGCAGCTCCTTCGGGGCACCCTGTGTGCAGGCCATGTGAGAAGGGTCTGGGGCGGGGCAGTGTGAGGGCAGCCTGAGCCCACTCAGAATCAGCCTCAGGACGCCTCTTTCCTGATTCCCCCCACCTCCCCATCTCCAGAGTCCATCCTAGACCCCACCCCGCAGGCCCCAAGGCAACTGCGCTCACCCCCAACTCCCCCCCATGCAGTCACAGCGGGCACCACCTTGAGCAGGTCAGCTTGGCTACCACAGGGCCTTTGCACATCCCCTGCCTGGGAAACCCCTAGTATTTCAGAGTCCCTGCTGTTTGTCTCTGCTCCCAGCTTCCAAGTAGAGGCCTAGGAAGTAACCAGGTTCATTTCTGTTCCACGCTAGGGGTTGGAGCCGGGCGTGGTGGTGCACGCCTGTAATCCCAGCACTCGAGCACTCAGGAGGCTGAGGCAGGAGGATCGCTGGATTGCTGAGTTCGAGACCAGCCTGGGCTACATAGTGAGTTCCAGGTCAGTCTCACTACATAGTGAGACCCTTGTCTCAAAAAACCAAACCAAACCAAAACCAAACCAAGCTAGGGGTTGGGTCAAGCCTAGAGTCAGAGGCCCACATGGTCACAGTCCTGTTCGAGGTGTGAACGCTTGCAAGCATATGTGAGGCCCTGGGTTATGCTCACCACCACCACTGCAAAACAACATAATGAAATAACAGTAATGAAAACTCTGCATGGCAGAAGCCAGAGCCACAGGCACATGGTGTGTGATCCTATTTATAGGAAAGGTTGGCAACAGGCAAATCCAGACAGGAAGCAGATGAGCCTTGCCGGACCATGGGGCTGAGGGCTAGAGGGAAAGGGTTTGCTTCCGGGTCAAGGGACTGGGTGCAAACAGGAGGGACTGGGCAGTGGAGTGCATGCCGCCGACTCCTTCACTTCACAATGGTTCATTTTCACCGGGTGTGGTGGCGCACACCTATTTTCCCAACATTCAGAAGGCTGAGGCAGGAGGATGCCTGTGAACAGGAGGCCAGCCTGGGCTACACAGTGAGTTCAAGATCAGCCCACAGTACACAGACCCTGCCTCAGAAATAAATGAAGAGTAAGAACAAGTAAGAAGGCTTCCTAAGCATAATAATCAGGGGTCAGAGAGGCTGGCTCCCAATGCGTGTGGGTTGACTCATCCCTGAGGAGGAGCGGGCGGGCCAGGTGCCAAGCTGTGCCAGTGTCCCTGGCTGCTTGCCCCACACACTCAGCTCACACCTGCCTCGGGGCCTTTGCACCTGCTCCTCCCTCTCGCTGGACCCAGGACAACTGAGGCCGAAATCTGAATTGCACAATGATTCTCCCTTCCCCCAGCTGCCCCTGCCTTCTTTAGGGCTCCAGAAAGGCCAAGGGCAGAGGGTTAGGAGAGCGGACAGCTGTCTGCGGCTGCAGGTGGCTGTGGCAGAGCTGGGGGTGGAACCCAGGGCCTCCGGCCTGCACCACGGAGCCTCATCTCTACTCTTGCTACCTTGTCTTGTGTTGCTGTTGTTTTGAGACAAGCTCTTGCTATGTAACCCACAGAGGGATTCTTCTGCCTCAGCCTCCTGAATGCCGTGCTTTTTTTTTTCTTCAAACTCAGCACCTTGCATTTTCGAGGCAGGCTCAGTACCACAAACTACATCCCCAGCCCTCCTGTTTAGTTGTGTATGTGTGTGAAACAAGGTCTCAGGAGGACCTTGAGTGTGTAACCCTCCTGCCTCAGCCTCCTGAGTAGCCGGGATTGCAGGGGCATGCCAAGGTTCCCAGCACCGTCTGTTTTGAAGGGACACTAGTAGGTGATAGAGGCCCCCGGACAAGGTCCTCAGCCCTGGCCTCTCCTCCCCTCCCCTCCTGGGGGTCCCAGCCCACTGGCACAGAGGAGGGTGAGGGCACCAATGCTGGAGGACTCGGAGTATTTTTAGGCGCTGAAGGCAGCTGGGAAATATTTCCACGGCCACTCCCGAGCGCGCTGGATGTTTCCGCGCTGGTTCCAGTGGAGTCCGGCAGGGCTGAGTCATCCTGTGGCCAGAGGCTGCGGGAAGGGCTCCCAGCACAGAGGGCGGGGCTGGCTGCTGCCCCAGCGAGGGCCGGCGGGGGACCCCCCCACCTCGCCCTTGAAGCCACTGCCACCCAGCACATAGCTCAGGTGGCCTTGGCAGGGATGGCATAAGCCACCAGTCTTAGAGGGTGCTGAGCATTTATTGCACGGCTGCTGCATACCGGTCGGTTGAGCTGGGCACGGCATTGTGCCCCTATCAGGCCTTTGCTGCACACCAGGCCCACCATAACCTGCGAACTGCACCGTGCACTCATTGAGCACCAGCTGCATGCAGGCTGCTCCTAACGCTGGTCCCCACCTGGAGCATTCACTGAGCCGTGCGCAGCCGCAGGGTGACCTTCAGCAGCGGGTGACACCTGCTGGTCCTGCACTCCCAACACCTGAGCTGAGGTTGGGCCCCTGCTGTGTGACCCTGGGCAGGCTGCTCACCCTCTCTGTGCAGCAGTGCAGGGGCTGCCTCCTGTGTGTGGAGTGGGCACAGCAGGTACGCGGCAGTGGCCGTGGGGCCCCACCTGGCTCTGGGCGCAGAGGCCCTGAGTCGAAGCCACTGTGCGGCCCACGGTGCTGAGGGGCAGCCCAGGGGTCCCCCCGCCTCACCAGGCCTCCATGGGATGCTGAGGGTCAGACCCAGGTTGCCGGAAAGCAAGGCGGAAGACTGGGTGTTAGTGTGGGCCCGTGGCCCCCACACTCGGGAGGCCGAGGCAGGAGGCTCTCAAATCCGAGCCCAAGCCCTCTGGGGTTGCCACCTCCAGGGCCTGCCCACCCCTCACACTCCATGTCCACTGGCCTTGGGGCCTTTGCATGATTTCCTCCCCGGGAAGCTCCAGCCATCCTCCCCCGACTCCAAATGTCACCCTTCCCCTAGCCACCTCTTCCCCTCCGTCCCTGCCTTCGGTCCACAGCACTGCAGGTCAGGCCAGGCAGCGTGTGGTCCCTGCGAGTGGCCCATCCACAGTCCGTACGAGGGGCGGCGGGGACACGCTTGGGATGCACAGAGGCAGGAGGTGTGGCTGGGGCCAGGGGAGCCTGAGGGGCGGTCCCATCTGTGCGCCTGGGATGAGGGCACCGCCTCCCAAGTGTGGGCCTCCTGCCACCGAGCACTTGGGGACAAAGCCCTGGGTGCAGGTGGGGAGCCCACGCAGGAGGCAGGGGACCCGGAGGCCGGGCGGGAGCAGCCTGGACTTTTGGTTTCTCTTCTTGCCCAGCTGACTTCCTGAAAGCAGCCCGAGGCCGGGACGAAAGCTTCTGGGAGCCACTGCTCCTAGGTGGCTGCAGGCAGGAGAGGCAGGAGGAGGGGAGCGGCGCTATGGGGGACGCTGGGGCGACGGCGGGGATGCAGCAGCACCGTGCTGGGGCCTGGTCGCCATCCTCAGCCCCCCAGGAAGTGGCGCAAGGCCCAGACCTGCCACCCTGTCCTGCTGAGGCCTGTGACCCTGTCCTGCCCCTCCTTGAGGGGCTCTGGCCCCAGAACAGGACCCGGGGCAGCAGATGCGGGAGGGGCACCCGCTAGAGCAGGGAGTTGGACGAGGACGCAGACGGCGCCGCCAGGACAGGCTCAGCACGGCCAGGAGCGTCCCAGGACCAGCGAGGGGCGCACTGGGCCCACACGGGGCTGACACGGGCACGGGTCCCGGCGTCTCCCTCCCGCGTCCCCCGGTGGCCAGTCCAGGCGACCTCCGGGCGACGGCACCGGTGCGAGGGACGGATGCGAGCCTAGGCCGAGAAGACACCACGTGCACCTGGTCGGGGCCGCCAGCCCGGGTCCCACCATGTCCACCCCGTGCTGGGTGGCAGGGACCCCGGGACATGGCCCTCCCACTGGGCAAGACGGCGCCGGGCCGGGAAGCGCTCCCAGGACGGCCACTTCCCCAGCGCGGGGACAGGGACGGGCCGAGGAAGATGGTCTGCCGTCTGTAGCTGCAGTCACTTTATTTCTGTGACAGAGAGGGGAGGTGGAAGGGAACGGACCAGGCATCTGATCGGCATGGGCTTTGGAAGAGGACGCTCGGGGACGGCGACAGCCACTCTTGGCTGTTCTGTCCCACACGGGGCTTGTGCAGGGCGGGGCACAACGCGAAGCGGAGGACTTCCAAACCCTGTCCACTGCGGGAACGGCAACGTCACAAAACCAGAAGTCCCAGTGACCCCGCAGGGTACCACGGTTACCTGAAAACGGAGGCGAGCCTCCAGGGCAACCCAGACACGGGGCCTCCCTCCCCTTCCGTGAGGCGGGGACCCAGGGCCCCTCACTGCTTGCCCGCCTGTCTGCCTGGCTTCTTCTCCGGCTGTCCCCGGCCCGTGCCCGGGAGGCCACCGCGGCCCCGGCCGCCAAACACACCTGTGGGAGGGGACAGATGGGCTGCAGCGGCCGCAGGCCACAGTGGCCAGGGAGGGCCCAGGACGGTGTCGCGGGAGTGGACAGGCTTCCCCGGAGACGCCCAGGGCTGGGCCCACAGGGACCCCGCCCACTGGCCCCGGAGGATGGGGACACAGGGTGCCAGGGCCACATGGGACACGGGCCCAGCCCCCGGACACAGTGCCCAGCACACGGCGCCCCGTCAGGGGCAGTGGGTGGCGGCCGGCCTCCGCCTGTCCCTCCACCCTGGAGGGACTTTAGTCGGCTCAGAGCCCGGCGGTGCCACAGTGGTGCAGGCGCCCATGACGGCCTGAAGAGCTGGGTCAGAGGTGCCAGCCTGCCGCCCAGCCAGGGGACAGAGGCTGCCTGGGCAGCCGCTGCTGGCCGCTCCACACTGCACCCTCTGAGAGCCGTCACCGGCGGCCCCTGCTGCCTGCCCACCCAAAGGGACCCACAGGAGCCTCCAGCACTGCCTACCTCGCCCCGTGCCACCTAGGCCCCGGCCGCGCTGCTGTTTCTGCTGCTGGAGCCCGCCACGCCCACGGCCCTTGGCCACCACCTCTTCCTTGACCATGTCGATGATCTCGTCGGGGATGCGCAGGTATTTGATGGTGCTGCCGCGGATGTAGCACTCGGGCATGCGCCAGAACTTGTCCCCGTCCTGGACGGAGAAGGTGTCACCGGCCTGCGTACCCTCCTGCTGTGGGGCCCTGCTCCCTGCTTCTGTGTGTGCAGCACTGGGGATGGGACCCAGGGAACCCAGGCTGCACCCCAGCTGTTTCTTTTTATTTTATCCAGAGACTGCAGGCTGGCCTGGATTTGCAGCCCTCCTGCCTCAGCCTCCTGAGAAGCGGGGATGATAGGCCTGCGCCACCATGCCTGGCCCCGTGTCTCCCTTGAGAGGCAAGTTCTCCACCTGAATAGGATAGGACAGGACCCATGCACAGCAGAGAGCGCCCAGCCAGCTGCCCTCCTCCACGGCAGGCCCAGCTGGTGTGGCTGAGCGAGGTGCTCGACGCGTGAAGGCATCACGGCCTGGGGTGGGGTTCCGTGCACAGCACGCTGCCCGGCCCAGCCCCGCACCCTCTGCAGCCCGTGCCATCTCCTGACCCGAGAGCTGGGCACAGGGGTGCAGTCAGCACCGGAGACGTGGTAGCCGGGCAGGGATGGACGGTGGTCTGGGCCCCGGCAACCGAGACACTGCCTGAGCAATGCTGCCGCCCAGCCTGCAGGGGCCGCCCCAGCGCCCAGCTTTTTAAAGGCAGCGCCCTGAGCCTGTGTGGGAACTCTGTGGGCTTGGGGTACCTGCTCCCCAGGAAGAGCAGGCCAGGTGGGACCGCAGGGACACTGAGTCGGACAGACAGAGCAGGAGGGCACCAGGGCAACCCCGCCGGCTCCACTCACCCGGGACGTGCAGATGACCTCGCGCAGGTTGATGTTCATCCAGTTGTCGCAGCTCACCAGGTGCCCGTTGTACGTCTCCCCGTTCTTGAGCTCCACCAACTGAGGACAGACAGACCAGGCTGCCAGGGGCTGGGCCCACGGTGCTGCCAGCCTCCTTCCGATCTCAGGGCAGTACCGGGCCCCAAATGCTCCTTATTTTTCATTCTGAGGTGGGGTCTCACTAAATTACCTAAACTGGGCTAGAACTCGTGATCCTCCTGCCTCAGCCTCCCAAGTGTAAGGATGAAGGTGTGTGCCCCGCACCCAGCTCAAGGGCGCCCGCTCTGTACACGCCTCCACCCCTGGGGCCGGTGACCAGCAAGCCCTGCTCTTCTAAGGCACAGAGAGCTGGTGGGCCTGGGTTTGGGCCCCTCTGGAGGAGCAGCCCAGGACACACTCACCATGGGGTGGTTCTGCGCCGTCTTCAGCAGTGACAGGGGCAGCTGGAAGGAAATACAGCCTTTGTGACTTGGCTGATCGGCACCCAAGGTGCTGCAGGCTGGGTGGGGTGCAGGAGGGCACTGGGACCCCTCCCCGCACACGCCCCCTTCCTTAGGCTCTCTGCACAGGCACAGACCCAGCAAGGGACTGAGGAGGCTCCCAGATGCTGGGGCCTGCACTCAACCACCTGGGACCCCAGACTTGTCATGGTCACAGCACCCCCACTCCACACCTTCCGCACCCGAGGACTCAGCTGACTGTGGGCGCAACGAAAAGTGCAAGCCTGTACAGGGGCACAGGCCTAGAACCCTGTATTCTGGGAGGCTGCGGCAGGAGGATCATAAGCTCAAAACCAGCTAGGGCTACAAAGCAAGTTCAAGGCCAGCCAGGGCCACATAGCGAGACCTTGTTTCAAGAAAACAAAAGACACGTAGTGGGCATGGCGGCGCACACCTGTGACCCCAGCACTCAGGAAGCTGAGGCAGGAGGATCACTGCCAATTCAAGGCCAGCCTGGGCTCCATGATGAGTTCAAGGCCAACTTCAGTGTGACCCTGTCTCAAAAAAAAAAAAAAAAAAAAAAAAATCCAAGCAAAATAAAACAAAGCCTCGGTGGGTGTCCCAGTGGTCCCATGCTCCAGGCCAGCTGCTGAGGTTCTACCATCTTTGGGTACTTGGCTATGACACACACACACACACGCGCCCCACCCTGAGGGAGGAGGCCAGGTTGGGACACTGAGGAGCTGGCCCAGTCCTGCCCGAAGCAATGCTGTAGGCTGGCCTGCAAGGACCGCCCCTGTGCGCCCAGCTTTTTAAAGACAATGTCTTGAGCCTGAAACCCTCCTGCCTCAGCCTTGGGAGTAGCTGGGGTGAAAGATGTGTGCCACTACGCCTAGCTAATGAGCTGGGATTCCAAAGACAGGTTGAGTCCTTCAAATACTCGCCCAACTAAGGTGAGCTTGCAAAGTATTTCCTTTTCTATCATCCCTAAATTGTTTTTTGTTTTTTTTTTCAGTTTTGTTGTTGTTGTCGTTGTTGTTTTTTGAGACAAGG
This sequence comes from Fukomys damarensis, assembly GCF_012274545.1. Classification (NCBI taxonomy): domain Eukaryota; kingdom Metazoa; phylum Chordata; class Mammalia; order Rodentia; family Bathyergidae; genus Fukomys; species Fukomys damarensis. The sequence continues at coordinate 1,792,485 of NW_022900949.1, forward strand.
TCTCACTATGTGGTTGAGACTGACCTGGAACTATGTAGCCCAGGCTGGTCCGGAACTCACAGTGATCCTCCTGCCTCAGCCTCCCGACTGTTGTTTTGTTTTGAGACAGGGTCTTGTTGTGTAGCCCAGGTTGGCCACGTATTTGTGGCAATCCTCCTGCCTTGGGGTCCTGAGTGCTGGATGACAGGCCTGTGCCATGTCCAGATTAAATTTTTTTATAACACATAAGAGGATTTTTTGTGTTTTAAGAGAGATCTCATTAAGGCTGGCCTTGAAATCCTAGGCTCCAGCAAGCCTCCTGTATCAGCCTCCCGAGTAGCACACCAGGGCACTGGGGAACCTGTCTCATCCTCTATTTTGTGGCGCTAGAGCCTCACCCAGGCCCTCAGTGGTGTTTCACAACCAGGAAGAATCCGTTCTTTTCACAGACACAAAACACAACCCGGGGTTCCCTCTGGGTTCCAGAAAGAAGGGTGACCCGGGTGGCAAGGCCTGGTCCTGAGTTCAGGGCCGTCCTGACTCGGCCACAACAGATCCTGGCACGGGGGCCGCAGCGGAGATGCCTCCCGGGGTGACAGCAGCTTTGCCTGTGTGCCTGGTGGCTGCACTCTCCCTCGGGCCCAGGGCCCGGAGGCCTTCACGGTGTGGTGCTGCTGCTGCTGCTGCTGCTGCTGGGGGAGGAGGGCTGGGTAGGAAGCCTCCCGCCCAGGCCTTCCTGAGATCCAGGCTGGCTGGGAGCCAGGCCAAGCACGCTTCCTTTGCGGCTTCCTGGAAGGCAAGATAAGGAGGAAGAGGCTGCGGGAGAAGGGCGGCTGCTGGCTCAGCCTCCTCACTGCAGCACGACCTGAGACACGCTCCCCAGGGGCAGATTCCTGCAGCGATGGTGAGGCTCCTGCCAGAGCACTTGCTGCGGCCCCGGCTCCCAGCCCCAGCAGAGGACAGAAAAGGGAGCGGCGGCCACACCAGAGAAAGCAGGTGGGACAGGCCAGCAACAAGAGGCCTCCTGCCGCCCGACCTTCGCTCCAGACCTTCCCCGGGCTGGTGGATGCTAAAAGCGTCACCTCCTTTGACCAAGCCCTCTTAATAGCCACCCTCTGCGAGCCAGTGGCTGTTTGCTTCCATTATAGGCCCGCCAGCCTCTAATTATCTTGTTTATTTATTACCTGTCTCCCTGGCTAGACTGGAAAGCTCACGGTGGGTGTACACTTGGTCCGGTGCCGAGTTATACCCCAGCCTGACCGGGCACACACGGGGCCTTGAGACCTTGGGAAATATCCCAAAAAATCCTGGCGGGAAATCCCTTGCCACCCAGGGAGACAGACGGGGAGGCGGGAACGGCTCACCCCACAGGTGAGGAAGGGTGGTCAGGACAGGGTGTCCCCAGGAGGGAGGGCCCCAGTGACCAGTGTTGCCTTTCACTACATTCTCAACGCAGACCCTGCAGAACCCGACAGATGCACGGGGCTGGGTGCAGCTCAGTGGTGAGCGCTCCCTTAGCACTGTGAGGCTGGGTTCGTCCCTGGCACCGCCCTCTGTGAGAAAAAGGGAAAAAAGGGAAAGATGGGCCGGGATGTAGCTCAGAGACGCTGCGCCTGCCTGGCAAGCCAAACACCCTGAGTTCAATTCCCACCCTAAAAATCTAAAATAAAGAGGCTGGGCATGGTGGCACACACATATAGTCCCAGCACTCAGGAGGCTGAGGCAGGAGGATCACCAGGAGCTCAAGGCCAGCCTGGACTACACAGGAAGACCCTGTCTCAAAAAATACAAAACAAGAGGGCCAGGGATTTAGCTCAGTGGTGCCACCGCCTGCCTAGCAGAGGCAAAGACCTGAGTTCGATCCCAAGTACCAAAAAAAAAGTTGGGAGTAGGATGGCAGTAGGACAGCCGAGTTTCAGGGAAGACTCCTCGGGTCAGGTCTCATCTGAGTGGACAGAGGCCTGAAAGTCAAGACTCGGAGTCCAGGGATCCTCCTTACGCCCCCTTTTCTGGCTCCAGCCCGACCACAGGGACCTGGGGGCATGAGTCAGTGTCCTGCCTGTCTGCCCTAGAAAGCCCGGGCACTTGCAGGAGGGAAGAGGCCGGAGGAACGCACACTGGGTGAGCATGTCCCACAGGGACAGTTCTACACGGGGGGAGAGACGTTGTGGGGAGGCCTGTAACCCGTTATGTGAGAACAGGACGATCGCAAGTTCAAGGCCGACCTGGGCAACTTACCAAAACTATATTATCTCAAAATAATTTTTTTTAGCCGGGCATGGTGGCGCACGCCTGTCATCCCAGCACTCGGGAGGCTGAGGCAGGAGGATCGCTGTGAGTTCGAGACCAGCCTGGGCTACACAGTGAGTTCCAGGTCAGTCTCAACTACATAGTGAGACCCTGTCTCAAAAAAAAAACAAAACCAAAAAAAAGTTTTTTTAAAAAACTGGGCTGGGCGTGTGCCTCAGTGATGGAGCATTTGCTTAGCACGTGTGAGGCCCTGGGTTCCATCCCCGGCACCGCAATAACGACAAAATAGTAAATAAGTAAAAATTAAGAAAAGAAGCCAGATGTGGTGGTCCAGGCCTGTAACAACACCCACATGGCCAGGCGGCGGCAGGAAGACCGCTGCGAGTTAGTTTGAGGTCAAGCGAAGTTACACAGCGAGGCTGGCTCAGAAAACCAAAAAGTCGGGCGCGGATGAGCGACTTCCTGCGCCTGCGCGCTGGGTCCCGGGCAGCCCCGCCGGGCCGGGAGTGGTATGGCCCTGGGGAGCTCGGCTTTTTTTTCTTCTTCCTTCTGTGCGCCGTGTCCTCCCCTGGCCGTGGACCCCCCAGCCTCCCCGGGGAGGAACCGCTGCGGGACCCAGCAGCC
>NW_022900949.1:1795479-1797086 GCF_012274545.1 Fukomys damarensis
GTCGTCGGCAGGGGCTCGATGGCCACTTCCGCCGCCCTCTCAGCCGCTCACGTTGCCGCCGGACGCCGCCCCGCCGCGCGCTACTAGGCCAAAAAGGACTGGCAGAGACGCGAGCGAATCAGCACTGGGTTTGCGGTCGGGCAGCCAATCCTTACGTAGTAGGGCGGAGCCTACTGGTCATGGTGGGCGGGACGGGCCGTGCTCCCTCCGGTGGAATAAAGGCAGAGCCGTAAAGTTCCCCCGCGAGTGACGTAAAAGACGGCGGTGCGACGCGCGCCTCCGCGAAGTGCGTTGTGGGTAGTAACGCACGCGCAATAAAAATGTCGCGGTCGGGGCATCTCGCTGTGGATAAAACCCGTTAGTAATTCGTTTTGTCCGAGAGCGGCGGGAGTTCCGGCTCCGTGGCTATTGGGTTGTACCGATGTTGCTGTGGGAATCCTGGTCGTCTGATTCTCGTTACCGTTATACCCTTATTACTAAGCAAAATAAATGTGCAAAGTGGGATCGGTGACGGTCCTTCGATGACCAGGGTGGTGGCCAGGGCAGGACGTGCCGGCCTCTCGCTCTAGAAATGGGCTATTTCTGGAATTGCCCATTTAATATTTTTGGATCGCAGTTGACAGTAACATAAACTATGAAAAGCGAAACCAGAGCCCAGCCGGGCCTGGTACCTCACACTTAACACTATGTGCGGCCGAGGCAGGAGGATCGCAAGTTCCAGCCCAGCCTGGACAACTTAGCAAATTAGCGAGATAAAGATAATAGATGAATACATACATACATACTAGTAATAAAGTTTTAGCCGGGGATTTAGCTCAGTGGAGCCGCTGTGTGCTTGGCGGCGCAAGGTCCTGAGTTCGATTTCCGGTACCATTAAAAAAAAGAAGAAAAAAGGGCCAAGATTTGACTCTGGTTCTGCCGCCTACATCGCAAGTGCAAGATCTCGAGTTTAATCCCCAGTACCAAAAATAAGTGAATTTTGAAAGGGATGGGGATGTAGTTCTCAATGCGTGCGTAGGCCCTGGGTTCAATCGCCAGTATGGAAAAGAAGCAGCAGAGGAAGGAAAGTGAAATCAGGACTGTCAGTTGAGGCCAGAATTCAGAACTGAAGATGTCAACAGGGTTGACTGCTCTGTGGGGCTCTGAGGGGTCCGGTGACTGTCCGAATCTTCAGTGTCCTTTGGCTCCTAGATAAATGATCTTCATACACCTCTCCCCACCGCCGTGCCTTGTCTATCTGCGCCACTCAACTCCTGCTACCCTCCCTCCGTCCCCATCTGAGAGGGTCTCCCTGAGCTGCCGAATTATCCAGGCTGAACTGACTTGAACTCTCAGTCTTCCTGCCTCAGCCTCCCAGCGTGCTGAGGTTACAACGGGTGCACCAGGCTTTTCTTTTTTTGAGACACCCCCCCCCGGTTCTGGCTGGCTTTGAACTCACTATGTATATCAGGTGGTGGTGTGCTGGGTCCTGAGTTCCAGTCCAGGTACCCCTGCCCCTCAAAATAGAAAAAAAATGAAATAGAGGGCTGGGGTGCAGCTCCGTGTGAGGGCCAAATTAATGGCCTTTTTTTGTTCTTTTTTTTTTTTTTTTTTTTTTGAAATGGGGT
>NW_022900949.1:1797214-1797865 GCF_012274545.1 Fukomys damarensis
GTTTTTTTTTTTTTTTTTTTTTTTTTTTTTTTTTTTTTTTTTTTTTACCGGGGATCTTACTTGGATACTTGCACTTGCAAGCAGGCCACCGAACCGCTGAGCTAAATCCCTGGCTGTTCATTTGTTTTTTGAGACAGGGTCACACATGTAGTCCAGTCTGGCCTTGAACTCTCCGTGTATCCCAGACTGGCCTCAAACTTGTGGTGATCCTCCTGTCAGCCTCCCGAGTGCTGGGATCAGACATGTGCCACCATGCCTGGCACCCAGAACCCAGTTATAAAAAGCAAACAAGCATAAAAGGTGAGAACAAGGTAGGCTCCGAGGCCCCTAATGCTTAACTCCCTGTCCTAGGGTGGCCCCTAGCCCCAGAGCCCAGCCTGGCATGGAGATTGGAGTCCCTGAGGTGCTGAGCCCTGGGACAAAGCAGGAAGGGGCCTGGAGGCAGAGAAACAGGTGATGAAGGGGACCGATGTCATAGTGGCTTCCAGGCAAAAGGTGACTCGGTGTAAACACAAGAAACTGGGTACGAGTAGTAAGAAAATCGCAGGCTGGGGCCGGGAATTTAGCTCAGTGGTTCCACAGCCTTCCTCGCAAGCGCAAGGTCCCGAGTTCGATCCCAGGTACCAAAAAAAAAAAAAAAAAAAAAAAAAA
>NW_022900949.1:1798196-1801482 GCF_012274545.1 Fukomys damarensis
GAAAGAAAAGAAAAACAGCGTGCTGGGTCACCTTTGATGACTTTTCCAGACTTTTCTCTATGCCGAGTGTTTTTTTTTTCCCTTCCCCCAAGCGGCCATGCCTGTGCCTCCTGGAAACCTTGGCTGGGGTGCCCCCTCGTGGCGGATGTCCCTCACTACAGTTTCTGTTAGCTTTCGACGTGGGCGGTGGGGGGCGGTGGGGAGCCTTCACCCCCGGCCCTGGGGTCCGATGGGAAGCCCAGCCTACGAGGGCAGTTGAGCTCGGCCTTGGGAGGGACACTGAGGGCTGGGAGGAGAAGCACTCTGTCCACAGCGACTTCGAAAGCCGGAGAGGTTGAAACAGGAGCAGTCACATTCCAGTCCAGCGTCGGCAGTTTAGAGACTTAGGAGACCCCGCTGAGCGACCCCAGTCCGCGCAGGCGCTCTCTGCCTCTGCTGGGCCCACCCATCTAATTGCATCTTCGATCCTCGGGTTGCTCAGGACCTTGCCACACCTCAGGGCTGTCCTCCTCGCTGTAGGAGCAAAGGTCAGAGATTGTGTGCGGGCCGCTCTGGGGCTGTTCAGCCGGCCGCTTTCCCTCCCCGCATCAGGGCCAGGGATTCAGGCCTGGCCGAGCAGGGGCTCACAGGACTTGGAGATCTCCCTGACGCTGTACACATCCTCCTCCTACCCTTTGAACCTAAGCGCTCCAGTTCTCTTTCGATTGTTTTTTTGTTTTTCTCTTTTTTGAGACAGGGTCTCGCTGTGGAGTTCAGGCTGGCCTTGAGCTCACTGTAGCTGAGGCTAGCCTCGAACTGGCAGTGATCCTCCCGCCTCAGCCTCCCAAGGGCTGCGATGACAGGGGTGCACCGCCACACCTGGCTTCAAAATAATTATTTAATAGAGGAGCCGAGGAGCCGAGGGTCAGAACCTGAGAGCCACGGGTGTCCTGGAAGCTGTGCTATCTTGGCTGCAGCCGTACATGTGGTCGTCTTTCTAGACACTTTCTGTCCGTGTCCTGGGCCTGGCTTGCTGATGGCTGTGGATGTCCCATGGGACCAGAGGGGTCCCTGGCAGCTTCCCGAGGCATCTGTGTCTGTTCTGAGAAGCCAGAGCCACCGTCGCCGCCTGAGTCAACTTCTCCCAGGCTGGGGTGGCTGAGTCCTCTCCTCCCAGGGGACTGAGCACCCACCGTGGGCCTTTCTGAGCGCTGGCCCTGGGGTCCACAGGGTGCAGGACGCGAGGACAGATGCCCTTCAGACTCAAGAGCCCTGGCCTCGCCGGGCCTGGCTTCATATCTCAGAAGCAAAAAAGTCACAAATTGCCTGGCGTGGGCAGCAGACGCCCGTCATCCCAGCTCTCAGGAGGCTCAGGCAGGAGGATCCTCCAGAGTTTGAGGCCATGGGGCTGGGGATCGAGCTCAGTGGCACTGTGCCTGCCTGGAAAGCGCAAGGTCCCGAGTTCGATCTCCAGTAGTAAAAAAAGAAAAAGAAAACAGTTTAAGGCCAGCCTGCACGTCATAAGGAAACTCTGTCTCAAAATAAACAACAACAAAAGAAAAAAAATAACCCTAAGAAGTAGGTGTTTCCAAGTTCATGACATTTTACCAGAACTAATTTCCTGGTCTTGACAATATTTTCATAAGGTAAAGCGTTTCTCTGGGAGAAGTTCAGTGGAAACTTGGTGCTGTTTTGCAACTCTGAGTCAGTCTCAAAGGATTTTAACAAAAAGTTACAAAACTAGTCGAAAGAATGCGAAGCAGGTCATGAAGGGATATTTGCAGGCCTCTGTGAACAGCCAGAAGGTGAAAGCAGATTGTGTGTGCATTGAGGAATGACTAGCTAAACACACTGTGGCCTGTCCACACAATGGAATATTACTCAGCTAAGAACAGGAACAAAGTAGGTGACCCACACTACAACGCGAATCAACTTTGAGGAGCATGGTACAAAATGTGTCGAAAGTGTCTTACCCACACAGCCAACCCTCTATCCTGGCTCCTTCTCCCCAGCAGCCCACAGTATGGTTAGGTTATGGTTTTTTTGTTGTTTTTGTTTTTGTTTTTTGCCAAGCAGGCATGGTGCCACTGAGCTATATCTCCTACCCCTGTTTGTTTCTTTGTTTATCTTTGATACAGAGTCTCACTATGTAGTCCAGGCTGGCCTCCAACTCACAGCGATCCTCCTGCTTCAAGCCTCCTAAATTGCTGGGATGACAGGTGTGCGTCACCACACCCAGCTTCTGGCTCCAGTTTTTTCTCAATATTCCAGGATCGTGGTGGCATCTGAGGGCCGGCTGCCGGTTTAGGAGACACCTGCCTCCGGCTGGTCCGCCAGCCCTCTTCTCCCTACTGACTGGGCTGTTGCGCCTACAGCCGGCTCAGGCCAGTTCGGAGGTTTTCTGAATTCAACTCCAAGCTGCCAAGGACCAAAATAGCTGTGGTCACGGGACCTCAGGCCGAGTGTGCCAGGCTCCCTGCCCCTGGAGGACTCTGCCCGGGGCATCGGGTGGCGCAGGGGAAGGTCCTCCCCGGGCCTGGGCACCGTGGCCAAGGCAGCTTAGGAGGACTGTCAGCAAGCCTCGCCCAAGCCCGGCCTGGCTCTGGGGGACTGGCCAGCTCAGTTTCGCGTTGTGGCTGCATGTGGGGCACCTGGACTATGTGGACACCAGCCCAGGGCTGTCACCAACACCTTCTCGGGAAGCTGTCACCCTTCCGGAATGACCCTCGTGAAGGGTGCAGCCACACCAGCTCCCTGGAGCTGAGCCCCAAGGCAAAGTCTGTAGGTCCTCGTAGTTGGCTCTGGGTGAGGGAGCAGACATGCAAAGGCCCTGGGAACACCGGAGGAGGAAGCGCACCATGTTGGGAGATGTGGAAGGCCGGGTCTTCACCCACCTTTGTTGTGCTTTTCCGGTTTCATTCGGTGTCTTCCCTCACCTCCTGGCCTGGAGGCAGTTTTTGTGCGTGGCGGAGAGCGTGGACGTCCCCGCAAAAGGCTAGCCGGCAGGGGGCGGGGATGAGAGGGGCTGGAGAAGGCGCTGGGAGCGCGCACGCAGAACGCCTGGGAGGACCAGAGCGCGCGCGCGCCGGCAGGGGTGGGCATGGGTTTTCCGGTTTCATTCGGTGTCTTCCCTCACCTCCTGGCCTGGAGGCAGTTTTTGTGCGTGGCGGAGAGCGTGGACGTCCCCGCAAAAGGCTAGCCGGCAGGGGGCGGGGATGAGAGGGGCTGGAGAAGGCGCTGGGAGCGCGCACGCAGAACGCCTGGGAGGACCAGAGCGCGCGCGCGCCGGCAGGGGTGGGCATGGGGG
>NW_022900949.1:1802236-1817825 GCF_012274545.1 Fukomys damarensis
CTGGGGCGCTGGGATCCCGACCGAGCCGGAGCCCTCACCGGGCCGTTGTGCAGGGAGGAGCCCGGGTCTCCTACCCCTCGGGGCGCCTCCCCCTTCCAGAGAGGGGCTGTCCCCGAGTGGACCTCCCTGCTGTCCCCGACGCCGTGTCCCTCCCAAGACTCTGACATCCGTGGGTTCTCAGCCCAGAAGAATGGACCCCCTTCGGAGGTGTTTAACCCCTAGCACAGGCTGAGCAGGCGCTCACCACGGAGCTACTGCCTGCCTCGTTTTATTTTTTTATTCTGGGACAAGATCTCGCTAAGCTGCACAGGCTGGCCTGAAACATGCAGCCCTCCTGACTCAGCCTCCCGAGTAGCAGGGATGTCAGGTGTGTGGCACCACCCTCCGAGATGTTTGTGTTTTAGCTGGAATAGCCCCTCACAGGGGGAGGGCCAGCGGCTCTGCCAGCTTCTTGCTTCCAGACCTTGAGTACCCGCGTCACAACTCTGTGGCTTTTTCCTCCCAGCTGCTGTACCTGGCCAAGAACCGCCCCCCCCCGTAGGAAATGCGTGAGGCTGAGCCACAGCAATCAAAGGGTGACTGTCTGGGTTGGGGGCCTGGAGCTTCAGCAGCACGGGGGCCATTCCTCACCGTGGTGATTCTCAGTGCCTGTGTGTCCAGAGCCACGTGGCTGGGAGTGGTGGCACTCACCCATAATCCTAACACTCTGTGAGGCTGAGGCAGGAGGATCAAATATTCCAGCCTAGTCCGGATTTAGTGATTTACTGAGACCCTGTCTCAACATAAAAGAAATGAAAAGAGCCTGGGATGTAGCACAGTGCAAGGGCCCTGGGCTCACTCCCCAGTAGCTAAAAAACACATTGTAAGTTGTGTCAAGGTGGGTGTAAGACATCAAGGAATGAAGAGGCCAGGTCTGATGGTGCGTGTTTGTCATCCTATTACTCTGGAGGCTGAGGCAGGAGGGTTGCCATAAGTTCCAGGCCAGACTGGGCTCCATACTGAGTTTGAGGACAGCCTGGACTGTGTAGTAAGACCTGGTCTCAAAAACCAAAACCAAAACCAAAACCAAAACCAAACCAAACAAAAGAGAAATTGAGAAAGGAAAAGGCCGGCTTGGGGGGATCCAGAGGAGGTGCTGACCCAGAGGTCAGGGACGGGCTCTGGTCCTGATCTGAAAGAAGGACAAGGCTCTTGGGGATTCAGGACCAGCCTCTGTGCCATTGCAGGTACCAACCACCCCTGGAGCTCCTTGCTGCTTCTCCGGGTGGGGACAGAACCTGGCCTGGGCCAGTTTGGCAGGATGACTTGGTGGGTGACGTGTTGCTTCTCTGTGTTTGCAGGGTTCGGCCCTTTTGGGGAGCACACTGTGAATGCCAGCTGGATCGCAGTCCAGGTAACTCAGGTGTGGGGAGTCAGCCTGGAACGGCTCCTGCTGGCCACAACTGGCACCCTAGAAAGTCTTTGAAATGCTCAAATCTGTACATATCAGATGGTAGCTGGCCCCAAGTGTGTGTGTTAAGTTTGTTTTGGGGGCCTGGCACTCCTGAGTCCCCCCAGCCATCCCTGTGTGGTGACTACAGGTCATTCTTTTGGTGGGGGGAGTTGGAGACAGGTCTCACGATGTAGCCCACGCTGGCCTCAAACTTGCCACGATCCTCCTGCCTCAGCCTCCCGGTGCTGGGAAGACAGGTGTCCACCAGCACCCCTGGCCAGTGACAGGTTTTTCTTGGAGTGGGTGTCTTTGACCTCATAGGAGGAGGCGCAGTGACCCTCGCTGCACTACCCAGTTGCCAGGGGAGGAAACCCTTGCATGCTGACCCGGGGAGGGGGTGGCTTTCTGGGCCTCCCCAGCCTGTGGGATCTTCCCCATTTCATACCAGATGGGCACAGGGTGGGTGGGGGCAGCCTGGGGAACAATGAACAGAGAGGCAAAAATGTTTCTTCTTTTATAAAATCAGCTTGGCAGTGGCTGCAGTCAAATGCCATTAATCTGGCCCATTGGCCGGCTGATTTAGAGCATCCCCGCTTCCCCGCCCAGCCTGCTGCATTTGCTGGGAGACCCACTCGGACCCCATTATGTGGCCCTCCCACCCCAGGCCTCAGAGCGCCCGCCCCTGGGTTTTTCCAGTTCGTCAGTGTCGTCGGAGTGGCGAGAGGGCCGGGTGGGGACCCACAGATGGGACCCTGTCCCTGCCCGGCCCGAGCCGCAGACAAAAAGAAACAGCATGTCTCTGCAGACTCCGGTGTCCGGCTTTGTGGAGTTTCAGACAGGAGCCTTCACGGGGCTCAGGGACACAAAGCAGAGCGTCTGAATTCCTGGGCCCCAGACGCTGCATCTGCATGTAAATAGGAGAAAAATCAATTAAACAATCTTTGGAAATCCTCAGAGCTTTGGGGCCCGGGCAGTGGCCGGCAGAGACTGGCAGAGGCTGGCGGTTTCTCCTCCACCCGGTGCCCCTCAGCTCCAACCCATGTGTCTTTTTCCTGCTCTTTCCTGACAGTGGTGGTGCAAGAAAAGTCCTGACTGGGCCTGGGGTGAAAAGGTGCTCAGCTGTTCCCCATCCAGTCCTTTCCCTTTAAAAACAAAACACTCTAGAGTCCAAAGGTACCTGCTGAGAATTCTCTTGTCGGAAGTTCTTGTTTCTTTGGTTTGGTTTGTGCAACCGACTCTCCCTATGTAGCCCAGGCTGGCCTGGAACGCACAGCGATCCTCCTGCCTCAGCCTCCTGAGTAGCTGGGGACAACAGGCGAACGCCACCCCACCTGGCCCTGCACCTCGGTCTTTTCCACTGCCTCTCCTGGTGCTTCTCTCTCCGCTGTCCCTTCCCGTGTCCTGGGAGAACTTGTCCCCACGCTGGGGAGGCAGAGCCGTGGGGTGGCGGAGCGGGAGTCCCCTTCTGTTTTTCCCAGCACCCCGTCCCCCCTGTGTTGTGGCCCCGGTCCCAGTGGGTGGCCTGGCCCAGTGGGTGTGGAAGCCGGGGGCCCTGGGGCTCAGCTGTGGGCAGCAGTCCCAGCCGAGCAGGTCAGGAGCGCGGTGTCGTCCTGGACAATTACACACAGCCCGTCTAGACCTGCCAGGGGTATTACAAGCAGACAAAGAGGGCCTTTGTGGTGAGGTCACGGGAGCCAGTTGGGCGCGGGTGCGGGTCTGGTCAGGTAGTGGGTTGGGGGCTGCATGCACTGGGGCGCCGGCCCACGGGGCAGGACTTGAGGTGCCCCGCACCCCTCCCCAAGGTCCCTTGTGCTGCTGAAACTCGGGCAAAACGCAGAGCCAGATGACACCCACCGCCTCCTCACTGTTCCACTGTGCTTTCTGGCCCTTCCCACCCGGCTGCCCCTTTAAAAAATGGATGCAAAACCAGGTGTGGGAGCTCACGCCTGTCATCCCAGCTGTCAGGAGGCTGAGACAGGAGGAGCGCCTCGAGTTCGAGGCCAGCCTGGGCTCCATAGTGAGACCCCACCTCAAAAATATAAATAAATGAATAAAGCCACTCCACCTGTGACTAGATCCGGACCCCAGCTCCTCTCCAGTGTGGGGGACACCCCAGCATTGCAGAGTGCAGAGCAGGCAGGCAGCTCCCGGGGCTGGTGTCTCCGGGCCTCAGCAGCCCACAAAGGCTGCTGGGGTGGCTGCTGCTTCTGTGTCCACACTGCCTCCTCCCGCTGAGTTGGTGCCACTACATTGACGCCCCGGGAAGCTCCGAACAAGTGAAAGCGGCCCCCTTCTCTCTCTCTTTTTGTTTTGGTTTTGATACTAGGAATGCACCCCAGGGCTGCTCTACCACTGAGCCGCACACCCCATTTTACTGGTCCCGGGGGTTGAAACCAGGCCTTTGGACTGAACTGCACTCCTAGCCCTGTTGTTATTTTTTAAATTTTGAGACAGGATCTCACTGAGTTACTAAGTTGCCTGGCTGGGCCCAAACGTGTCATCCTCCTGCCTCAGACTCCCAGAGTACCAAGACTTTTTTCTTTTTTTCGATAGGGTCTTGGTGTGTAGCCCAGGCTGGCCTCAAACTCGTATGGTCTTCCTGCTTCAGCCTCCCAAGTGCTGGGATGACAGGCGTGTATCACCCTGCCAGCCTCTAGGTGTTAAAACTTATTTACACGTGTCTTTCTCTGCAGATAGAATTTTTCTCTGCCTCAAATGAGGGTGAACTGCAGAAGAGCCGGCCCTGTCCCCTAAATAGTACACTGCATATTTCCTAAAACCAACTCAGCACAGAGAGCACAATCTGACATGTTGGGCAGCCTCGGGACCCTGTACTTGGCAGCCGTTACTTACAGATTGCTAGCTGTCCCATGGCTGGGACATGTGTGTTGAACCACCGTGTGGTCCTTTTCTAATGGCTGCTGCTGGGGAGGCTGAGTCAGGAGGATTCATAGTTCCACCTCAGCCTGGATAAGTTAGCAAGAAAACGAAGTGTCTGGTGGAGATACTCTGTGATTGTCTGGGTTCCTCCACAGACTGCCCACTTCTCCTTTTCCTGGTGAGTCTTCCCTGTTGTTTTTCCCCTCAGTACTAGGGGCGGAACACAGGGCCTTCACACTGAGCTGACCCCCAGTCCTTTTTATATATATATTTATTTATTTATGGTGCTGGGGGTTGAACTCAGGACCTTGTGCTTTCCAGGCAGGTGTTGGAACCACAGAGCTAAATCCCCGGCCCTATATTTTTATTTTGAGACAGGCTCTCACTAAGTCACCAAGTTGCCCAGGCCAGGCTGGGCTTGAACCTGCGACCCTCCTGCCTCAGCCTCCCAAAGTGCACCACCACAGCCAGCTGGGAATCCCCTCCTCCCTGGCTGGCCCAGGGTCTTTCCTGTCCTTCCTCGTGGCCTGTCTGTTGCAGATTTAAAGTTCCTGCGAACTGAGTGGCTTGGTGGGGAGGCACCAAAGCGAGTGTTTAGATTTTAGATTTCCCATCATATTTGGAGAAAAGCAATTCCACAGCTGGATGATTTCAAATCCGGCCCTGGCTGGCTCCTCCCTGTTTTAACAGCATGAAGATGCACAGTTGGCAGCGAGACGCGGGTCCCGGGGTGGCCTTGGACGTGCGGGGCCAGCGAGGGGCCCCAGCGCTGTTGTTTTGCTCTCTGATTTTGTGAAACATTGACTTGGTTCAGAGTTGGGCCGCAGCTTCCTGCTCTTTGCGCCCTTTGCCTGTTCTCGCTTTGTCCAGAAGGTGGCGCAGTCTGGCCACGGAACACCTGGAAAAGCCTCCTTTTCAATAATTTTAGTTTTGGTAAAGTCCAGTTTATCCTTTTCTAGTTCTTTTGTGTGGTGCTAGGAGTGGAGCCCAGGGCCTCACCCATGCCAGGCAGGTTCTTTATCTTTATCTCTGACCTGCCCCCCTCCCCCATTTTCTGCCCCCCAAGGTGGGATCTCACTGGGTCACTCAGGCTGGCCTTCACTCCCGGGTGAGGTGATCCTCCTGCCTCTGCCTCCCAAGAAACAGGGACTACATGAATGCCTCATCGTGTTCAGCTTCCTCCCCATAGTTTTTCTTACTGCCTGTGGGTTTTGTGTCCTTTGATTTGTCTTTTTGTTTGTATGTTTTGAGACAGGGTCTCACTATGCAGTCCAGGCTAGCCTGGAACTGGTGGCGATCCTCCTGCTTCAGCCTCCTGAATGCTAGGATGACAGGCATAGGCCACCACAAATGGCGTAATATGTACTTGGGAGCGGGGTACCAGGGATTGAACCCAGGACCTGGTGCTTGTCAGGGAGGCGCTGTGCCCCTGAGCTACATACCCAGCCCACTGTGTTGTCTTTAAGAGAAAAAACAGCCCAGGGGTCACTGTCGTGGTCCGGTTTCTCTTGCTTATAACACACTGGGTGTGCAACACAGGAGCTGATCAGTGTCCGTTCCTGGCCCAGGGTCCTGGCAAAGCCCCCAGGCCCCTGCTGGTGTCACAGGGTGGGAGGCAGGAATTGTGGGCGGGACCTGTCCACAGTGGCTTCAGGGGGTGCCCTGTTCTCAGAAGCGAAGAGACACCAGCCCGTCAGTCACATGGCTGGGCCCGAGCAGCATCTGAATCAGCTCCACCTCCTGATTTATTTGTCTGTTTGGTTTTGTAGAGCTGGGGATGGAACCCAGGCCTCTGCACAGGGTAGGCAGGTGTCACCACTGAGCTGTATCCCAGCCCTTTTTACATTTTAATTTGCGACAGGATCTCACTAAGTCACTGACCTATGCAGGCTAAGCTTGAACTTGAGAGACGCCTGCCTCAGCCTCCTAGATTTCAGAGGTGTGCCATTGCAACCAGCCAAGGACCTACTTTTTAATTTTATTTATTTACTTTTTGGTGGTACTGGGGATCGGACTCAGGATGTTGGGCTTTCAAGGCAGGCACAGTGCCAATGAGATATATCCCTGGCCTGATGTTTCTTTTGAGACAGGGTTTCATTATGTAGTTTAGGCTGGCTTTGAACTCACAGTATAGCTCAGGCTGGTCTCAAACTCATGGAGCTCCTCCTGCTTCAGCCTCCTTAGTGCTGGGGTTACAGGCATGTAGCACCTTACCCTCCTCTGTGACTCTCCTAAAGCCCTTCACCCCTGATATTGTTGGGAGCTCCCTGAAGAGTGGGTGCATGTGTAAACCACGCACCATGCCTAAAAATAATTCTTAGCAAGCCTGGTGTGGTGGTGCACGCCTGTCATCCAGCATTTAGTAGGCTGAGGCAGGAGGATCGCTGTGAGCTCAAGGTCAGCCTGAGCAGTAATGGCAGCCACCACCATCTGAACACTCACATGGTGCCAGGCTGGGCTCGGAACTCGCAGTGTTAACCGGCCGCCTTGGTCCCTGCCACCTCTCCTGGGAGCTAAGTTCTTCGTATTCCTTCTTACAGATGGGAAACTGAGGCTGAGAGGCTAAATGTCCTTCCCAGGGTCACACAGGCAGGGCCCGCACCCAGGTGGCTGTGGGGACAGCAGCAGGCGACTTCCGGGCAGGCACGAGCGAGAGGGGCTGGGGAGCTGCAGGGCGGGTGGCAGGCGATCCTGCTGTCCTGGATGGGTCCGGACAGTGCCATGCCACCCTCTGCCTGCCCCCAGGAGCTGGAGAAGCTGGGGCTGGGGGACCGCGTGGACCTGCATGTGTACGAGATCCCGGTGGAGTATAAGACAGTCCAGAGGCTCATCCCTGCCCTCTGGGAGAAGCACAGCCCCCAGGTGAGTGAGTCTTTCCCTGTGGCACTGGGGTGGTTTCTGGGCCTTCATACTGAGCCCTGTCCCCAGCCTTTGCTTTATTTTATTTTGAGACAGGGTCTCATTCAGTTGCCTAGGCTGGGCTTGAACTTGAGATCCTCCTGCCTCAGCCTCAAGTGCTGGGATCACAGGCCTACATTGCCATGCTTAGCTGTTTTTCTTTTCTTCTTCTTCCTCTCTCTCTCTCTCTCTCTCTCTCTCTCTCTCTCTCTCTGCTTTTTGCTTTGTTTTGGTTTTTGAAACAGGGTCTAGCTGTGTAGTTCAGGCTGGTCTTGAACTCACTATGGAGCCCTGGCCGGCCTCAAACTCACAGCCATCCTCCTGCCTCAGCCTCCAGAGTGCTGGGATGACAGGCGCGCACCACCACACCTGGCTTCTGTTCTTTACTGGTGCCGGGCTGGAGCCCAGGGTCCCCGCCCATGCTAGGCTGGTGCCTTGCCAGCGCTGAGCTGCACCCCAGCCAGAGTCTTGGTTCTAAGGTGCCGGCTTCTCCGGCCCAGCCGGAGTCAGCATGGCTTTCAGAGGGGTCCTGGTTCTGTGGCTTCGATTTTCCTTCCACTGTGGTCCTGCAGTTAAAAACATAACGTGTGTTCCAGTCACATGTTGCATAAGGGTGGGATCCGATCCAAGAGAGGTCACCAGACGATTACATCATTTTACAAACAGCCAGATCTCCTGCCCTAATGTTAGGGATAAAACCACTGAGCCAAAGCCCAGCTTCTGGCCCAAACTTAATTTAATCTAAATTTTTTGGAAACAGGGTCTCCCTATATAGTCCAGGCTGGCCTTGAATTCACTGTGTAGCCCAGGGTGATCCTCCTGCCTCAGCCTCACAAGTGCTGGCATGACAAGTTTGGGGCATCATGCCCAGCCCAGCCTAAATTCTAAATCTTGACACAGTTGTTCATGGTGTGAAATCACACACAGAAAACAAAAGGAAGTTAAACTATTCAATTTGGAATCCTGCTTTTAAAAAATATAGAGGCCAGGCATGGTGGCGCACTCCTGTCATCCCAGCACTCGGGAGCCTGAGGCAGGAGGATGGCTGTGAGTTCAAGACCAGCCTGGGCTACATAGTGAGTTCCAGGTCAGTCTCAACTACACAGTGAGACCCTGTCTCAAAAAACTGAAAAAAAAAAATTTTTATACCATGAGCATTTAATGACCAAAGAAAATTACTCTCAAAATTACATTTAAAGGGCCGGGGACTTAGCTCAGCGGTTCGGTGGCCTGCCTTGCAAGCGCAAGGATCCAAGTTCAATCCCCAGGACCAAGAAAAAAAAAATTCCATTTAAAAACATAATTTCCAGGGTAAGTTTTTGTAATTAGCATGGCCACTGTTTAATTATTGACCACATATGTTTGTTTCTGGGCTTTTGCTGTTTGGGTTTTGAATATCACTTTCATAAATGACACTGAAATGACTGTCTTTCTTACACGTTTGGTAAATTTTAGGCTAGGTTCCTGAAAGTTACTTGGAGTTTTGCACTTGGCCATAGGGAGTGTGATTAAAACAAGTGGCAAATGGCTAAACTAAAGACGCTTACAGTAAAAGTCACACGGCCATGAATCCCCTCCAAAATGGTTCCCATTGCTTCACACACACTCATCCTGTCATCCTGACCACTTCCTGCAGCCACTCTGGAGTCCTCTTTCCTGTGTGTCTTTTTTGTTGCTGTTGTTTGTTTGTTTTTTGAGACAGGGTCTCACTATGTAGTTGAGACTCACCTGGAACTCACTGTGTAGCCCAGGCTGGTCTCGAACTCACGGCGATCCTCCTGCCTCAGCCTCCCGAGTGCTGGGATGACAGGCGTGCGCCACCACACCCGGCTTTCCTGTGTGTCTTTAGCTGCACTGCCCTGGCTGCCTTGATGTCCTGCATGGATCAAATGTTGGAGTTCGTGGTCATTGTGACTTTGGGGAAGAGCCAGAAGTCACCTGACCCAGGTCTGGTGAACAAAGTGGATGGGGACAGCCTCATGTCCCTGTGAACCCGCCCTGCTCTGGGGTGGCACATGGCGTCAGCTGCAGAAAGTGGCCAGGGTGGCTGGATATATGGCTGGAGCAGAAGGGAGGATTTAGATGGGAATTCATAACAGCGTGTCTTTACTGTAGTAACGTTCTAAAGATGTAAACATTCACAGTATATTTCAATCACCCTGTGTGCGTCTTGCCAATCACTCCCGCTAAGCTGCCTTGGGCATTTTAACAGCAGCATAGTTATTTATTTGCTTAACCACCATGCCCCACCCTGAACAGCGAAGCTGTCCCGTGTTCTCTTGTAATTGCAAACAGTGCTGCTTGTTTCACACCTTTGTGTTTGTTTTGCTTGGCAAACCTTTCTGCAAGAGTGACTGCAGGGTCTGCTCCAGCAGCAAGAGGTCAGAAACCATAACCCCAGGCAAAGCCCAGTGAAGATGCTGCCCTCTCCTCGGCCCGGGAGCACCCACAGCCCGGCAGCCAGGCTTTGCTAAGCCCTCCCTGTCGGTCTGCAGCTGGTGGTGCATGTTGGGGTGTCAGGCATGGCAACCACGGTCACACTGGAGAAATGTGGGCACAACAAGGGCTACAAGGGACTGGACAACTGCCGCTTCTGCCCCGGCTCCCAGTGCTGTGTGGAGGACGGGCCAGAAAGCATCGACTCTATCATCGACATGGATGCCGTCTGCAAGAGGGTCACCACCCTGGGGCTGGATGTGTCGGTGACCATCTCGCAGGATGCTGGCAGGTAGGGCATGGTGAGCCCCGTGGGGTGGGCAAGAGCAGGTTTCCCCCTCCATCTGCCAAGCTGGCACGCGTGCATGCTGTCGGCCCTTGGGGGCCGAGTGTATGAGCCCTTGGTGTCTGTGTCCACTCTCGGTGGCTGTAGCTTTCTGGGATCACAGACACACACCCTGTTCCCCGGTTCCGTATACCAACTCTTGCTCAGTGTGGTGGCGCGCGCCTGTCATCTCAGCACTCAGGAGGCTGAGGCAGGAGGATCACTGCGAGTTCAAGGGTATCTTGGACCACATAGCAGGACCTTGTCTCAAAACAAACAGAAAAGAAAGATCGACTTGGGCTCATACTTCTGAGGTCCCAGTCCATGATTAGCTGCCCCCATGCTTTTGGGCCTGCTGCAAGGCTGAGCATCTCAGCCGGAGCATCAGGGTGGAGCACCACGGCTCACGGCAGCCAGAAGGCAAGCGAGAAGCCCGGCGGGACCTTCCCTCCGCGCGAGGCCACGCCCCGATGACATCACTTCCGTCCCAAGCCCCGCCTCCTAGAGGCCCCAGGGCCTCCCGTAGTGCCCCTGCCGGAAGACCAGGCTGTCACCGTACTTCCGGAGGACGTGTGAGATCCACACCGTACTGGACGCTGCGCATCGTCTCTGACCCCCGTCTTGTGCTCTCTCCCGTGGCCTAGGTACCTCTGTGACTTCACCTACTACACCTCTCTGTACCAGAGCCACGGCCGCTCGGCCTTCGTCCATGTGCCCCCGCTGGGCAAGCCCTACAACGCAGACCAGCTGGGCAGGGCGCTGCGGGCCATCATCGAGGAGATGCTGGACGTCCTGGAGCAGTCGGAGGGCAAAATCAGCTGTTGCCACGAACACTGAGGCCCTCGGGCCGCCCGCCACCTCTCCGAGCAGGGTGGAAGGGACAAGCCCTCCGCGGCGGATCGGCTTCCCACGTCCTCTCCCCTCTTCTCAGCAAGAGCGCTGGCTGACGTGAAGCGAGCGGCTGGAGACCTTTCGCCCTTTTCCCAGTGTCTCAGGGCCAGAGGCTGGCAGGCCTGGATCGGCACGGGTCTGCGCCTGCCGGGGCCACGACCGAGCCACCCAGGATCTGCTTTTCCAAGTCGGCTGGTGGAAGAGCCCCAGAGTCTGTCTGTCCCTGACTGCTCTGATGTGAAGTCGCATCAAGAACCTAGTCCCTAAAACGCCTCCGGAGAGGGGCAGCCTGACGGGCCCAGCTTTCCGATAGGGCTGGTTGGCCCTTTGCTTCCCTCTCCTGTTTTCTTTTTCTTTTGTTGTTGTTTTTGTTTGAGACTCTGTCTCAAAACCCAGGCTGGCCTCAAATTCACAGGGATCCTCCTGCCTCAGCCTCCTGAATGCTGGGACCTGAGGTGTGTGCCACCACACCCGGCTCTTTTGTTTCTTTTCTCTTGTCCCTTTTCTCCTTTGTTTCTCCTCTCTCAAAGCAATAGCACTACATTTCGGATGCAGTAATTTATATCGCCCTTGGTTGCAATGTTGGCTTTAGCCAACAACAAAAGTGTCTTTTTCCTAAGATGTGGCCTCTTTTGCCTTCTGGCCCCAAAACCGAACCTCAGACTTCACGTCTTTGTTTTGGAGCTAGGGACAGGGCCCCCCTTGGCCCGAGTGGCGGGCCTCAGGGTCTGGCCCAGGGCGCGGCCACCAAGACCGGGTCCATAGGACCTGAGGGGCACAGAGCCGGTCAGCCGGGGACTTTCTGAAACTCTGTCTCTGGGGTCACCTCTGGGTGGCTCCCGGGAGTCCAGGTTTACCTCGCTTCCTGCCGCCTTTGAACTCTGTGGGCAGCGCTGAGGCTGACCTGGGCGGCCTAGACCCGCGGCCCGTGTGCAGGAAGCAGGAGCCCTTTCCCGCGTGGAAGCAGCTGCGGCTGCCATCTCCTGCTGCGGGCCGCATCCAGCTCCTGCGCCCCCCTCCCGTTACGTCCACTCCGCCCACCCATCTCAGCCTCCCGGGTCACCAGGTCCCTGCCTCGTCGCCCCCGTCCCAGACACTCGTGGGAAATCAGAGCACCGCCCTGGGGCAGCCCGGCCTGTGCCTCCCGCCACCCTGGGGACCCCGAGCAGCTCCATGGCCGCTCCTGGGGCCGAGCCACACAGCCCTGGATGTGCCCGTGTGTGCTGTTTGGGCCTGCTTGGTCCCCTGCGGCCCTTACTGAGGCCCAGAGCCGTGGGGCAGCTCTTCAATGGCGGCTGCAGCAGAAGCCCAGCTCTTTTTATTTTTGATTTTGAGTCAGGGCATCTCACAGTCACCTAGTTGCCCAGGCTGGGCCTGAACTTGTGGCCCTCCTGCCTCAGCCTCCTGACTGCTGGAACCATAGGCCTGCGCCGCCCTGCCTGGCTCCAGGATGCCTTCGTCTGTGAGCTTTGTGGCTGGAAGCCAGGCCAGCCTGTGCACCCCATCCCCTTACACCTCACTGTCCTCTGGGGCGACTGGGCAGGGGTGGAGGAGGGGTGGGTGACCTTTGACCTCCCCACCCCTTGCCTGCGAGCCTGAACCCACAAGTCCTTGGGGGATGGCAGACGCAAAGCCCTATTCTGCTCCTCCCCAGCCCCTACCTTGAGCCTGCTGGGTGGGCATGGCCATAGTGGGCAGCAGAAAAGGGCTTTGTCCTACCTAACTGGAGGGGACACCTCTCATTATTGGTTTGGGGTTCCTGGGGAGGGAACCCCGAACCTCACATGTGCTCCAAAAGTGCTCACCACTGAGCTGCTCCCCAGCCCTTTTTAAAAGTTTTATCTTGAGGTGGATCTCTCCGTGTTGCCCAGGCTGGCCTGGCACTTGAGATCCTCCTGCCTCAGCCTCCCCGTTAGGTGAGGCGACAGAAGCATCATTCCTCATCTCAAGGAGCTCTTTCACCAGGAGCCAGCCTTGCCTTGGGCTTCTCCACACTGTGCCCCAGCCTGGGAGCCCCTTGCCCTTCCACCTGCCCCGCAGACCCGCGGTGTCTGCACCCCAGCATCTCAGGTTTTTACTCCCACTGAAACCCTCTAGGAAAAACCCTTGCTGCCGAAGGCAACTGTGATTTATGTCCCCAGAGCCCTGTGTGGCTTTTCCTTCACCCCAGCTGCTGATCTGGAGCACCCGAGTGGGGAGCCCCTGCACAGAGGGGCTAGGAGACCCTGAGCCTGGCACCCCAGAAAGCAAATAAAGCGCTTGACATTGGCATCCTATGTGTGTCACCGTGAGGGGCTGCACGGGTGCCATGTGTGGCCTTGGCACTGAGACAGAGGGGACCCCAGGTCCCAGCCTCTGTCCACAGCTGAGACGGCAGCCACAGGACCTTGTCACCCACTCTGCCTGTGATCCTCCTGCCTCAGCCTCGGGAATGTGGAGACGGGCAATATACAGGCTGCCCAGTGGCGGTCTGCATCTTGATGCGCCCGAGGGCCCACGTGTTGGCCAGCACTGTGGGGAGCTGGAGGCACAGTGAAGTGTGGTTTGGGTGGCACTCTTGGAAGACTGTGGGAACCGGCCTTCCCTCTGTCCTGAGGAGACCTTCAGAAGCCACCAGGAGCCCTGCGCAGCCCCAAAGGGCCAAGTTCTCCCTTTGCCTCTGTCAGCCTCGGTTTCCCCACCTCTGTGACAATTCAGCAAGATGCAGCTTTTGCAGCCCCCGCTGTGAAGCCTGGCACACAGCTGTTGCTGGATCAGTAATTTGTCCACGTAAAATAAGGACCCTGAGGCCCGGCACAGTGGTGCACACCTGTGATCCAGCACTCTGGGAGGCTGAGGCAGGAGGGTCTCAAGTTGAAACCCAGCCTGGGCAACTTATTGACCTAGCAAGACCTTGTCAGCATGAAGGCCTGGGTTCGGACCCTAGTACCAAAGAAAGAAAGACTTTTCCTTAAAGGAAAGCAGGAAAGCAGTTTATTCTGAGCTTCTAACCCTGTCCCATTGCAGAGGGGGGGTCAGGTCACAGGACCAGAGTGGCAAGTAAGCACTTCCCAGGCCATGGTGGGAACGGCAGGTAAGGGCTCCACAAAGCAGCTTGGGGCTCAGATGTTATCTAAGTGCATTCTTGGTAGTGAGTGTGAGGCACCCGCCTCCTGCCACTCCGAGCATGACAGAACGCTCATGGAATGTCTGGCCCCATACACCACGGCCAGGGTCAGTGCCTGTGCGCTCTTTCCTATCCATGCAGCTGCTACAGAGAACTTCCATCCACAAGCTGTTCTTCTCTCCTCTTCTGGAACCCCCAACCCCCACCACATCCGGGCATCTCTTCTGTCCCCCCCCACCGCTGCCTGTGCGCCAACCATCACAGCACTCCGGGTAGCAGCTGAGTTTTCAGAGGCCACAAGGAGCAGAGGGTCACCTGGGGTCCCTTGTGTCTCCCTGCCCAGCAATGCTGGGAGGTGGCAGGTGTGTCCCAAATCACAGCAAGAGTAAGGAAAACAAGAGGTGACCACTGTAGCCAGGTCTGGCGGCGCACGCCTGTAATCCCAGCACTCGGGAGGCTGAGGCAGGAGGATCGCGGTGAGTTCGAGACCAGCCTGGGCTACATAGTGAGTTCCAGGTCAGTCTCAATTACATAACGAGACCCTGTCTCAAAAAACAAACAAAAAGGGCGGGGGATTTAGCTCAGCGCTTGGTAGCCTGCCTTGCAAGCGCAAGGACCCGAGTTCAATCCCCGGTACCAAAAAGAAAAAAAAAAAAAGGGATGACCACTGTGCTGGGAAACACTGGGTGAGGCGGGGTGGGGGTGACGAAAGGGTCCTGAGGACAGTGTGGCCCACGCCAGGGGAACCTGGGAAGGCTGCATTTGGCCCCATTCAATGCAGTTCTCTTATGCCAGGCATGGTAGTGCATACCTGTACTCTCAGCATTTAGGAGGCTGAGGCAGGAGACTCTCAGAGTTCAAGGTCAGCCTGGGTGCCATAGTGAGATTGTTTCTCTAAATAAATAAATGAAGAAAAGAAAAAAGAATGTTTTCCTTGCTGTGGCTGGGAACTCCCAACCTCACTCAGAGATGCAGGTCCCAGACTCCAGGGTCTCTAATACCCTCCATGGCTCCCCTTGGACCCCTGGAGAAAACAAGTCTCCCCAATGGGCACAGGAGCCCCTATTCCTCCTTCTGTTGACCCCAGCCAGTCTCACTTTTCTCCATGCCTTCCTGTTCCAGGAAACACCACCCCCAGCCCTGCAACTAAACCTGGAGAACTCCTACCTATGCTTCAAAACCCCAGGGTTGGAAGGAGACACCAAGGTCATCCAGGAAACTCGCTGAGTGTGAGAGTTTAGCTAAGAGTGAATGGGGCCAATGAGTCTCTGTCCTCGCAGACTCTGACCTTCAGGCTCTTTCCTCTGGCACTGGCGACCCCAGGAGTTTATGAGGTGGGTCTGAGACCTGTCCAGACATGTTCGGACCAGGGGTGGGGAGCGAGAGAGGCCCCGGTCTTACTGGGTGTTCTCCCTTCTGCCCTCTGGTCAGGCGGACGGCCTCGGTTTCCCCTCAGGACACAGAGTTTCTCAGCCCCTGGGGCCTGGCATCCAGCAAGCGCCTCCTGACCTCGGTCACGGTCACAGTCACGGGGTGCGGGGGCGGGGAGGCAGCTTCCGGTCAGGAGCGTGTGGGCCTCTCGGCCTCAGCTGGCCAGCTTCCTCCCGGGCCCTGGGGGTCC
>NW_022900949.1:1817989-1821059 GCF_012274545.1 Fukomys damarensis
TCCCCAGGACTGAGCTCCCCACTTCCGGACCCACAGCCCCGAGGGCTGAGTCACCGAGGCCGCCACCGCCACCCCGTGTCCCCCTCCCCGAAGGGGAGGAGGCGGCGCACAGCAGGCTGCCCTTCTCCTGCCGAACCGAACCGAACTGAACTGAACTGCCAGGTGAGGTAAAGCCTGGCTCGCGGGGCATGCGCCTGTTGTCCCTGCACACCGGGAGGCTGAAGCAGGAGGATCAGGAGCTTACGCGGCCCGGGCAGTTTAGTGACTTAGCAGCCAGGAACCCAGGGTCTGCTGCTCTGCGCGGAGCTGTGTCCCCGCTGCAGTGGGGGGCGGGTCACGATGTGTGGGCCCGGCCATCAGAGGGACACGGGGGGGGGGCTGTGCCTTTCCCACGGTGACCAGGATGGCTCCAGGGAAGTCAGGGGCAGTGTGCAGCTGCGCAGCTGAAAGGCTGTGGTGGAGGCTGCAGCTGGCCCTGGGCTTGGGGACTTGCTGTCCCCTCCACACGGGCACAAGCCAGCCACTGAGCAGTGGCCAGGACCCTGCAGGTGACAGGGCGCTGGAGGCCCTAGGCTTCTTGAGTCCCACCAAAACTTGTGGGTAAATGAGCACGGAACCAGGTGTCCTTTTTGCACACCTGCCATCCCAGCACTTGGGAGGCTGAGGCAGGAGGATCGCTGTGCGTTCAAGGTCAGCTCAGGCTGCCTAGTGAGTTCCAGGTCAGCCTGAATTATGTAGTGAGACCCTGTTTCAAAGAAAAAACAAGCAGCGCAGAAAGCCCAGTCTAAATCATTGCAGGATAGAAACCAGCCTGAGATGCCCACCTCACCCCAAGGGAGGCCCCCAGGGGCGGGAGTCAGTCAGTCAATCCTGAGTACTCAGAACTTGGGCTGGGAAGGAGGCCCACCACAGCAGTGATTGGGAAAATTTTGTGCAGCTGAGCGAGGATGGGCCCTGTGGCCCGAGCACTGCACTGTGGATGTGCAGTGCGGTGGAAACTTACGTGTGTGTCTTCACCGGGGGCTGGAGCCCAGAGACACTAGCATGCGGTCACCCGGGGAGTACTATACACCCACAGAAAAGGTACAGCTGGATCTGTAGGCAAAAAGTAGATTGCAAGAGAGCTGCCATTTGCTTTTTTTTTGGTGTGTGTACGGGCGATCAAACTCAGGGCCTCTCGGTTGCCAGGCAGGCACTACACCACTGAGCTGTATCCCTGGGCACCATCTGCATTTCTTTTCTTTTCTTTATTTTTAGTTTAGGTTTTTTGGTATCAGGGATTGAACTCGGAACCTTGTGCTTGTGAGGCAGGCGGCGGCACCACTGATCTAAATCTCCGGCCCCCTGGGTTGGTTTGGAGACAGGGTCTCCCTAGGTGGTCCAGGCTGGTCTTGAACTCACCGCTCCTCCTGCCTTGGCCTCCAGTGCTAGAATGACAGGTGTGCACCATGACATCTGGCTTATTTCTTTATTTCGAGTCTGAGTCTCTGAATTGCCCAAGCTGGCCTTGAATGTGTGACCCGCCTGCCTCAGCTTCCCGAGTAGCTGCAGTTACAGGTGTACACTGCCACCCCTGCTCATTTCTGACTCACTTCTTTGCTTTGCCACGAGAGCTATGGGCTGGTCAAGTTTGTTTGTGTTTTGGGTTTTTTTTGGGTTTTTTTTTGGTACCCGGGATCGAACTCAGGCCCTTGTGCTTGTGAGGCAGGAGGTGGAACCACTGAGCCAAACCCCTGGCCCTGGGTGAAGAAATAATTCCCTTCTGTTCCCACAGGTGGAAGGTGACCTTTCGGAGGCCAGGACAACTGCAGTTCCCTCAGCTTGGCCACCCCCCTCCAGGAGCCTGGTATATTGTATTACTGTCCCCATGTTTTCCATATAATTTCTCCTTTTTTTCCTCTTTTTGTGAGACAAGGTTTCCCTACGTAGCCCAAGCCAGCCTCAAACTTGCTGCGATCCTCCTGCCTCAGCCTCTGGGTGCCAGGATGCCAGGTGTGCATCCCCACGCCTGTGACAAGACCTACTCTGACACCTGACCCTGGACGCCCTCTTGCTGACGCGCCCCGGCTGATGATAGCCAGCCTGGAGTTTGCAGTTACATTATAGTCTTTGCCAGAGACAATTTTGGGTGTTCTAAGACTGCCGTGCTGGAGATCATTATGTCTCCCTTCGTCTTCCATGACACCAACAAGAGCAAGTTCATCTGCAAGTCCAGCCCGACAGCTGTAATCTTATTCTGGGGGACCCGTTCTTCCTCCAGGAGATCCACGATTGGCTGGTCCTTGAGACTGGCCATCTTTGACTTAGAACCAAAAGGAACCGGCAGCACACGTCGCGTGGGCGTCGGGCCGAGCTGTTGCCAGGTCCGGACTCGTGGGCAGCTGCTCCCGCACACCTTTTTGGATATTTTTGAGGCAGGGTCTCACTGTATAGCCCAGGCTGGCCTTGAATTCATGGCAACCCTCCTGCCTCAGCCTCTTGAGTGCCGGGATTACAGGAGTGCACCAGCCCTCCTGGCCACTGCAGTGTTTCAAACAATGCCTGTGTGCTACACTGTTGATTTTTTGTTCGTTTGTTTGTTGGCACCGGGGATTGAACTCAGGTCCTTGCGCTTTCGAGGCAGGCAGCGGAACCACTGAGCTAAATCCCGGCCCCACTGTGGATTTTAAATATCCCCAAAGGCTTCTACGGGGCGGCTTCGTCCCCAGCGTGAGGCCACTGCAGGCAGTGGGACTCACGGGGCGGGGTCTACGGCGGAAGTGAGGTCATGGGGCGGGGTCTGGGAGGACCTTGTGGGAACCCAGCCTCTCTGCCCCCTGCCGGGACCTGGGCACCCATGAGCCGAAATCCGCCTTTCCCAGCGTCTCTTGACGCGGTCGATATTTCCCCGTGGTCGCCTGGGTGTGTTAGAACCAACTTAAGCCAAACTCTGTTGGCCATGACCAGAACGCGTGCCTGTCGGTGTAACGCTTGGGAAGCTGAGCAGGAGGCAGGAGGATCCCCATGAGTTTGAGGCCAGCCTGGGCTACACAGTGAGACCAGGTCTCAAAAAAAAAAAAAAAAAAAAAAA
>NW_022900949.1:1821200-1825406 GCF_012274545.1 Fukomys damarensis
TTTGAGCCTGCTGGGGTACACGGTGAGACCAGGTCTAAAAAAAAAAAAAAAAAAAAAGACTGAAAACAAAATGGTTTTTTGTTGTTTTTAGCTAGGCGCTTCTCAGGTGGCTGGGATCTCATGGTTCCTACCCTTGTGTCTACCTGACACATCCTCCTACAGAGCATGAAGAGCCACGGGAAGAGCGGCCGCGGCCCGGGCTGCACGCCAGGGTGCGCAGGGCGACCTCATGACTCAGCGGTTCCAGCTCCCAGCCGAGGCCCGAGGGAACCGAAACAGGTGCCCAATAAAACCCCCGCACCCTAACCACCCAGATGCCTCGCGGAGGCTCTGCGGGACCGACCGGGGATGACCCGGCAGGTAGGGTGCGGGGCCTCCCCGGGAGTGGGCTGAGCGCCCCGAATTGGCCCTTTGTAAGGGGAAAACGGTGCTTTTCATACAGTAAAACCAAGAAAATAAATGAATAAATGCATAAACGCGTTGCTTAAGGAGCAGTCCCGGGCTGGGCGTGCGGGGAGCAAACGCCCTCCAGCTCCTTTCTGGCTCTTGCCCTGCAGAACCCCAGCACTGAGGGTGCCAGCCAGGACTGGTGGGGTCGGGATTTGAACTCGGGTCCCGTCTGAACCGCGGCTCCCCCAGGACGCGGGGAGCACATACTGCGCCTGTGCGGTGAGGCGCGCCTGCTCCCGGCTCCTGGCCGTGTGACCCGGGCATGACCAGTCCCTGCCTGTTTGTCGCCCCTGAAGTGCAGGTACTGAGTCCATCTCGTCGGCCAGGGACACTATCCCAAGCACCCGTCTGGCTCATGCTCCTGAAGACGTTCCCTGTGTTTCTGCTTTCGTGTGCCTGTCATCTCAGCTAGTCAGGAGGCTGAGGCAGGAGGATCACAAGCTTGAGCCCAGTCTGGGCTACCTTGTCTCAAAAAATAAAAAGGTCTGAGGATGGAGGTTTTGTGCAACGACCCAGGTTCAATCCCAGGTCAAACCCAGTATCAGAAAACAACAAAAAAGCCTCTGGCCGCACCGGGTGTCTGGCCAGAGCCGTGTTTGCCGAGGCCTCGGGAACTGGAAAGTGAGTCCCTCTCTCCTGGCACGGGGCCGAGGGACCTAGAGTGCAGCCAGGTGCAGGCGATCCCGAGGTCACCTCTGCCCTACTGTGGCCCCGCTGAGGTCAACCCTGGCGGCCTGCCCGCAGGTCACCTGCTCCCCCTGCCCACCCTGGGAGCCGTGAGCTCATCGGCTACAGTTGTGCCACCCCCAGGCGCAGTGAGGTGGAAAACTGCATGCGTGTCCCTGCACCAGGAGACCTACGGGGGCGGGCTGCCTGGTCACCCTTGGGAAATTCCATGAATAAAGTTAACCAATGACTGCTACTACTCTTAAAGGGACAGATGCCCATCCAGGCCCGTGGTGCCCCTGGGAGCACAGCTGGTGGACTACTATACAGCACTGAAAAAGGAGGAAGCACCTGGGCATGGTGCCACATGCCTGTGATCCCAGCTATTAGGGAGGCTGAGGCAGGAGGATCTTGAGTTCCAGCCCAACCTGGGCAACTTAGTGATTTAGCAGGACATTGTCCCAAAATTAAAAATAAACAGGCTGGGGACCTACCTCAGTACAAAGGGCATGGGTCCAGTCCCCAGTACTGGAAAAAATAAAAGCCACATGGTATGTGACCTCACTGGCAGGAAGCATTCAGCCTAGCCAAATCCAGAGGCAGGAAGCCAGTCAGTGCCTTCCAGGGGCTGGGGATAGGTCACGGGCCAGGATCCTCTCTAGGGGACGGAAATGTCCTCGAACAGGCAGAAGTGTGGTCATGTGCCCCACAGTATGGCTGCCACAGAATCTGGGTCCCAGTGGCGACCACTGTGCTTGCTCTGTGGGCCCCGAGCTGGGGACCATGAGGAAGAGATTCTCAGTGACCTCCTGGGACCAAGGAGGTCCCAGGGATGCTGCCCACCTCTGTGCACACCAAGACCGGGTGAGCCCTGCTGGGCCTGGGCCCCTTTACCCTGGAAAGGGCTGTGCTTGACGGGGCCATGTGAGCGGTGGATTTATTGAGCATCTACTGCACATCGGGTGTCACACGGGTCCCCTCCCTGAAGCCCTTGGGATAGGCTGGGCTCACCCGGGGTGGAGGTGGCCAGGGCTGTGCTGGAGCAGGGACCCCCAGGGGCACCAGCCCAGGGCCACCAGTCCCCTGCTGAGGGGTGAGTGGCACCTTGGAGCCCCTTCCTCTCGATGTCTTTTGTTTTGTGACTCCCGTTCTCTTGCTGAGGTCTGGGGGACTGAACCCCAGGCGCTGTGCCACTGAGCTACCTACCCAGCCCTCTGAAAATCCGTGTCTGGAGACAGGGGCTCCGCTAAGTTGCCCAGGCTGGCCTGGTGATGCTCCTGTCTCAGCCTCCTGAGTAGCTGAGGTCACAGGTGTGCCCCCACTTTATGCAGAACCAGGAGGTGCAGAGAGGCGCCCCGGTTGATCTCACCTGGCTGGGGCAGGCGCCCCGAAGCTGTACCAGCGCCACGCTGGTGAGGTTTCTGCGGTGGTCCCCAGGGGGCGCCCTTCCCCAACCCGCGCGGCGCTTGGGACTCTCAGGACCTGCGAGTCCTGGAAAGACTACCAGGGAGGTTGAGGCAAGAGGGTCGCAGGTTCGAGGTCTGTGCAATTTGGAGACCCTGAACCTGGGACCCCAGAAAGCAAACAAAACGGATAACATTTGTTATCCTCTGTGTCCTTGAGGGCAATGAGAGAAGCCAGTCACCCGCTGGACACCTGGGCCTTTGTTCTGTGGCTTGGGGAGGGTGAGGCACCTGTCTGGGGCACACAGCACGGCCTGCGCTGGGATTTGAACCCTGGTCGGTGTCTACACCAGGAGAGCAGGTGTCCCTGCTGCAAGTGGCACATGGGTGGGGTCTCTGCAGCAGGGTCACCCCTGTACCCTTCTGTGGAATCCAAGTACTTTCCATCCTGCCCTTAAAATTTGGGGAGGAAGAGGGAGGCAGACACTGTTAGTGCTGGGAGGTGAGCTCCTGGCCTGAAGGAGGGTTGGGGAGTGACAGCCCTTGCTTAGCCTGCGAGGGCAATGTCAGAGGTTTCTGAAGAGGAGATTTTCCGAGTAGGGTTTTGAAGCATGTGCAGGAGTTCCTCAGAGGTGGACTAGTCACTGCCAAGCAGAATGGACTATTAAACATCTACTATGTGCCTGTCTTGCCCTTTACCCTTCATCTACAGCTCTGTAGAGGAAGCCTGGGCCCCTCTTTGCCTGAGCAGGACAGGGCTTGCCCAAACTTGCCCCTTCTGGTCCTTTCTTGTCCTTTGTTTCTTGCTTTGTGTACTTTTTGAACCTCTCAGTCTCTGGTCCCTGCCAGAGAGAGGAGAGGTGAGTCACGAAACAAAAGACATCCACAGGAAGGGGCTCCTAGGCACGACTCACCCCTCAGCTGGTGCCTCTGGGGGTCCCTCCCAGAGAGAGGAGGGCAGGGGCCACCTGTCCAGTCCTCTGAGACA
Organism: Fukomys damarensis; assembly: GCF_012274545.1. Lineage (NCBI taxonomy): Eukaryota > Metazoa > Chordata > Mammalia > Rodentia > Bathyergidae > Fukomys > Fukomys damarensis. The sequence goes on from NW_022900949.1 coordinate 1,824,708, forward strand.
AAGCCACACTGTCAGGGCCGCCACCGATGGTCTCTGGTGCTCCGGACCCTGTCGCGCGCCGGGTCCCGCCCCCTTGCTCCGTGGTCACCGGAGTCCGCGGGGCGGGGCGGGGCGGGCGAAGTCCAGGTCCATAAAGGCGCGGCCAGGCGAGCGGCGGCCACAGCCATGCTGGGTCCGGGACTCACCCTGCTGCTCCTCACGGCTATGTCGCAGCCGCCGCCCGGGGGCGCTCTGGCCCCAGCCAAGAAGCTTCCCGAGGACCCAGATCCGGATCCGGACCCGGCCGTCTACACATCCCAGGAGCTGCGGAGACGCTTCCAGGACCTGCTGGCCCGGCTGCGGGCGAACCGGAGCTCAGAAGCCTTGAACGCCGACCTCAGCCCCGCGCCTGTGGTCCACACGCTCACCCCTGAACGTGAGTGCCATCCCGGGTCCCCATCACTTCCCGGGGCTCCTCTTCTAACTCGCCCGAAGCCTCAGGCTTCCCACTGGGTAAAGGACCCTGTTCCTCTCCTGCGCCTCCCGGAGTAACCGGGATCTTTGTGTGCAAAGACCCGGTACGGATCACACCGCAGCTGCAAGGGTCCCGCAGCGCGATGGGGAGGCGGGGCCTAGAGACGCCAGGCCCGGGGCGCACAGCGCCGGGAACTCGGGGACCCGGGAGAACTCGGGGACCCAGGCGGCTGCCGAGGAGGGCGC
>NW_022900949.1:1825444-1825996 GCF_012274545.1 Fukomys damarensis
CTCTGCAGGGCCCGGGCCGAACTTTTCCTTTCTTGCAAGGCAGGCGGCAGAACCACTGAGCTAAATCCGCAGCCCAGAACTTTTCGTTTCTTGAAAACTTCTGAGTCTAGAGTTGAAGCCCCGCTGCTGCTGCTGCGCTCCCAAGCCCTGGCCCCATCCATCCCCGGCCTGAGCTGTGGCGCGAGCGTGCAGCCCGGCTCACCTGGAGGCTGAAGTGGGAGTTCGAGGCCAGCTAGGGCGACAGAGCGCGAGCTGGGCCCAAACAAAACAAAGCCACGTTACACACACACACACACACACACACACACACACACACACACACACATATATATAAGGTCTGAGTCCTACACCCTAATTATTGGGCACACACGCGACCCTTCACGTATTTAGTAAGCAGCGGCGGGACGCAGGGGCCACGTGGGGACCTGGGAGGTCGCTCTGGGCAGAAGAAAGCGGAGGTGCAAAGGTCCTGGGGTGCGATCGAGCTTAGCCTGCGGGTGGCAGAGGCACAGCGGCCGCGGTGACCTCGTCCCCGTGTCTCCCACAGTGCAG
>NW_022900949.1:1826310-1827538 GCF_012274545.1 Fukomys damarensis
GCTGTCACCAAGCGAGCTGCACGTGGGCATGTGCGTGGGCGAGTGCCCCAGCCTGTACCGCTCTGCCAACACGCACGCGCAGGTGAAAGCGCGGCTGCACGGCCTGAGGCCGGACTTGGTGCCCGCGCCGTGCTGCGTGCCCTCCAGCTACGACCTGGTCGTCCTCATGCACAAGACAGAGGGCGGCATCACGCTGCACACCTACGACGACCTCGTCGCCAAGAGCTGCCACTGCGCATGAGCAGGCGGACCACTATTCAAGAGCGTCCGCTCGCCCCTCCCGCGCCGTGGGCGTGGCCTCTTCCGGTCCCGCCCACAGAGGACGGGACACGCTCCGTTGGCTCCTCCCTTCACTCCTCCTCCCCCTCTGATAACTATTTATAAATCCGTATTTATTGTTAATTTATTGGGGTTACCTGTCCGGGGCTGTTTCCATGGAAAATGTATTTATTTAACACTAGTAATAAAAGTAACATGCAGCGGGATCCCGTGGAGTCCAGGATGGAGCTGGGTGTCTGTCTGTAGACCCCTCTCTGAGTTTTCGGGGGGTCACTGGGCGGCTCTGGTTCTGTCGCCTCCGAGGGCTGGGCCGTCTCCACTTTCAAGTCACCTTTCCAAACGGCCCTGCGATGCCTTGCGGGTCCGTGAGGAGCAGGGGAAATCGGTAGTGACAGGGCCGTCTCCACACACAGCCCCTCCGCAGTGGGTTAACGCCCCCTTCACCAGCCTGTGCCCCCCAGACTTGCGGAAGCCCTGCCAAGGGGCTGCGGGGGACAGAGGATCTGCGAGGTGTCCCTGGGAATGCCACTCCCAGAGGCCAATCTGAACGGCCCAGTGTCCCCCCATATATTCAGGGGCCCCTGAGTCTCGGGGTCACTAGACAGGGACACCTCGCTGAGAGCCTGGACCTGGCGGGGGGCTCTAAGAGGGTAAGCAGTTGTGCAAGCGTTGTGCGGAGTGCAGCTGCTCAGTCCTTCAGGAAGAGCACAGTTGACCTAGGCTGAAGGGGTCCCAAGGTGGTGACGTGTTTGTGCCTGGAGGACACAGAGGATGGGGCAGCTGAGGTACGGGCATGACAGGCAGTGCGTGACAAGGTCCTGGGGCAGGTGTGGTGCCCTGTGGCACTGTTAAAACTGTGGCCTGGACTGGGGATTTGGGTCAGTGGCATCATGTCTGCCTCGTAAGCACAAGGTTCTGAGTTCAATCCCTGGTACAAAAAAAAAAAAAA
>NW_022900949.1:1827626-1837650 GCF_012274545.1 Fukomys damarensis
AAAAAAAAAAAAAGAAGAAGAAAGCAAAATCTGTGGCCTGAGAGGGTCTCAGAAGGAAATGCAAGACCAACAGGGCCTGGCTGCATCTGTCCCTGCTGTCCTCCGCGGATGTTTGCCAGATCTGCGCTGGGCACGTGGCTTTTCACACTGCTCAGCTCTTCTAATGCACCTTTTCCTCTCCAGCTCTCAACCACCTATCCATCCCTCAAAACCCACTGCAGATTGCCCTTTTACACAGTAGCCTTCAGTTGGACCTTTGCCCCACCTCTCCTGTGATCCAGCCTTGAAGTCCCAGGATCAGGCAAGTCTGTGGCTAGCTCCGGACCAACTGACAGAGAATCCAGCAGAGGCACGGACTTGAACAAACTCTTGAAATCCATGGAGCACAGGGGTGCGCGCCTGTGATCCCTGCTACTTCAGAGGCTGAGGCAGGAGGGTTGCAAGTGTGAGCCCAGCCTGGGCAGCTTAGCGAGATCTTGTCCCAGAATAAAACTGAAAGGGCTCTGTGGTGAGGACTTGCCTACTGTGTGAGGCCCTGGGTTTCGTCCCCAGCAAAAAAGAAAGGAAGGACAGACGGAAGGACGGAAGGCAGGATGGACAGGAAAGGCAGGGCTGCCGTGCCAGAGGAGAAATCCGGGAAGGCTGCTCAAGAATGGAGCGCTTGAGAGCTGATGTGACCCCAGGCGCCGACCCGGTCACCCCCACTTCCAGATGGCTGACGGAGGCCGGCACCCCAACACCCAGGCCACAGCACTGCATCAGCATTAAAACGTTTTAGACAAAAGGCAGAGGGGACGTTCTGGGTGACAAGGGAAACAGCAGGTAAGGACCGGAGGCCTCACCCAGCCGGCCTCTCCGGGCCAGGCATTCTGATACCCTGGGAGGGGCCACAGGGGGCGTGCACTGACCTGCCGGCCGGCCCTATGGTCGCCTCTTCCTGTCCATAGACTGAGAAGGCAACAGCAGAGCCCCCGGGGAGCCAGGCTGGACTGGCTCTGTCCTGTGCTCCGATGGAGAAACTGAGGCCAGGGAAGGTGGAAGTGCTGGAGTCACCCAGCAGGGCTTGGCGGGCTCAGTGCTGGGAGATCTCATACTCGTCGTCCTGCTCAGAGGCCTGCAGGTTGCCGTAGACGGGCTGCACATCCAGGCTGGGGCCCCCGTAGTTCATATAGAAGTCACCCTCCTCAGAAAGGTGAGCCCTGTGGGTGACAGGTCAGCCGTGGGTGGTGGGTTGGACTTGGGGGGCTTGCAGAAAGTTCGGGGCAGCCAGTGTGCCCCAGTGTCCAGAGACTGGGAGAACTGGGTGCAGTGGCACATGCCCAGCACTCAGGAGGCTGAGACAGGAGGATCACCACAAGTTCAAGGCCAGCCTGAGATACACAGTGAGCTCAAAGCCAGCCTGAATGACCAGCGAGACTGTCTCAAAAAAGAAGGAAAGAAAGAAAGGAAGGAAGGAAGGAAGGAAGGAAGGAAGGAAGGAAGGAAGGAAGGAAGAAAAAAAGAGGCAGGGAAACTGAGCTCCAGCCTGGCTGGGGGAAGTGGGAGTCGGTGAGCTGGGGCGGAGCTGCTGAGTCAGCATGGGAACCTCCAAGCCTGGGGACCTGGGGGGAGGGTGACCCTCCTTCCTTAAACCCGGGTGCTCGCCATGCTTGTGTCCCAATCAAGATTCAGTTTCCTCTTGAAACAATGGAAGTGCTGGCCACAGCAGGGCCGCGAGTGCGGGGAGCACAGTGGCTCCTTGGGACAACACAGGAAATAGGTTTGCTATCCTCTTCACGCTGTGCTCGGGACAGAGTCCAGCGCCTCCCACCTGCAAGCAAGCGCTCAACCCCAGCCGCATCCCCAGGCTCTTTTAAAACTATTTGTTCTGAGGCAGCGTCTCATTATGTCACTAAGTAGCCAGGCTGGGTTTCAGCTTGCGCTCCTCCTGCCTCAGCCTCCCAGAGTGCTGGGGTTAGGGGTGTGCACCACCACACCTGACTCTGGGAAGATTATTTTTGAGACCAGGAATTCAAGGCCAGCCAGGACAACATAGTGAGGCCCCCTATCTCTGAAAGGGGGGGAGAAAAGGTTCATTAAATCTATTTTCAGAAACATCTATCAGTCTTTCACATTTTAGTGTGAATTGCTCTGCACACACAGTGCTCCCACAGGGGTGGACAGGACTGGGAGTCACAGTTTCTCTTCTGCCTCACTGTGTGACGTTGGGCAAATCATTCCTCTGCTTCCCAGAGGCTCCATTTCTGTGGCCGCAAAATGTAGGATGGAAAGAACATTGGATTCTGAGCTGGTATTTTGGAGGCCAAGCACGTGGGAGGCTGGACTGGACGTGCTGGTGACAGGGTGACGTAGACACGTAGACAAGCGTCAAGCCACACCTGCCCGCTGAGACCAGCCAGACCACTTCTGCTTTGGGCTGCATTTGCATCTGCTTTGCATATCGGTGGCTCCTTCCTGGGCCCCGCCCCTCTGTCCCAGAAGCCCCACTGCCCATCCTTTGCCCTACACACTCTGCCCAGCCTGGAGGAAGCCACCTCGGGGCCGAGGCTGGGGCCGGGGTGAGGGGAGAGACCCTGTGACCGCCTTAGCACCAGAGGCAGAGCTCCCCAGACGGCTCTGGCTCACATGGGCCGGCCGCTGGGTGCTACCGCGGTCCCCCACCAGACTTTAAGCCCCGTCCTCTCACCGGAGACCCAGAAACTGGGTTTGCAGGTCAGAAGGCCGCAGGCTTGAAACCGAGACAAGAGCTGCGACGTTCTCACCCACAGCCTGGTCCTGCTGTGCATGGAGGGGCTGTGATCACCGGCACACATCTCAGAGACCGAGACCCAGAGACAAAAGTCACACAGCCCGTGCCAGGCAGAGCTGCAAGTGTTGGCTTTGTTTTGTTTTTTGAGACAGGTTTTCTTTATGTAGTGCAGGCTGGCCTCAAACTCACAGAGATCCTCCTGCCTCAGCCTCTGGAGTAGCTGAGACTTATAGGTGCACATCACCAAGCCTGACTGGCACAGCAGGGACTTACCCGCCAAGGGCCATGGTCTCTGGGTCACTCACCCGTGATCCAGCTGTGTCAGGCCTCCCACGAATATGTTCTCGTAGTCAGGTGCAGTGGTGCCGGGCAGTGTGACTCTGGGGACCTTGAGGCTTGGGCCGCGGCTGCTGTAGCGAGGCTGAACACCTGAGCTGGGCCGGGAGCCCTCGTGAGGTGCCCAGCCCTTGCCTGGGCCCTGGATGTTGGCCGAGCGGTGCCCATAGCATCTCCAGACTAGCAAGGCACTGGCCACCACGAAGGCGAGGAGGAGAACGCTGCCCACCACCACTCCTGCAATGGCCCCTGGGGACAGGCCAGGGACACAGCTGAGCTCCAGGAAGGTGGACAGGTTCTGCCAGGTGCCTGTGGCCGGGTGCAGGCAGCGTGGGGGCTCCTGGCCAGAGCAGTTGTCACTCCAGACCCTGTGCCAGGGACCCAGGACACAGCCGCAGTCGGCCCTGAGGTCCAGGCCGCAGCGCGTGGCCAGTGCCGTGTCCAGGCTGTCCAGCCGGTTGTGCAGGATGCTGAGGACCTGCAGCTGCCGCAGGGGCGCCAGGAAGGGTGACGGCAGCTCCCGCAGCCCGGTGCCCGACAGGTCGAGAAGCTGCAGGTTCCTGGCCCGCAGCGGCTGGTCCAGGGGCAGGCGCAGCACGTGGCCACTGAGGTTCAGGCAGCTGCCATTGAACTCGTGGCTCCAGTCCAGGTCTTCCGGGAAGACGGCGCAGGACAGCTCATGGCCCCACAGCCTCTGCAGCAGCAGCAGCAGCGGCCCCAGGAGCAGTGACCAGGCCAGCACGGCCCCCATGCCGGTGGCCTAGGGGAGAGCCGTGCTGAACCCACCTCGGCCCTGCGGCTGCTGCCCTCAAGCCATGGTTGTTATTACTTCTCTTTTAATAGCCCAAGCCAAGAGGGGTGTGGGGGCTCCAGACTGTGTCTCAGCACTCGGGAGGCTGAGGCAGGAGGTTTGTAGGGATCTTGAAGCCACCCTGGACTGGACAGCTAGTCCCTGCCTCAAATACAGCCCAAGCCAGCTCAGGTCATTTCCGATGTGGTAGCAGCGCCTGGCTTGTCACCTGGCTGGCTGGCTCTGCTACCAGCCTGTCTCCCCAGCTGGCGCCCATGGGCTGGGACCACAGCGACCAGCACCTTCTCTGCCAGCCCCCTCCCCACAATCATCTGAGCGCCCTCATTGGCCATGCCGGGCAATATGCAAATGAGCAGTTGCCCTGGAAACAGCCTGGCCCATCCCAGGAATTCCCAAGGAGGCCCCCTGCTCCCGCCCCCCCCTCCACAGGTCCCAGGTCTGTGCCTTGGTCCCGCCTCCCGGTCCCCATCCATACCTGTGGGCACCCGAGGACTTGGGGCTGTGGCTAATCTGGATGCCCCACCAGAGACAGCAAGCTGTGGCCGTTTCTGGGCTCCTCCGTGACTGGGGCGGAACTGTCATCGGGCCGGGTGCAGAGGGGAAGAAAGGAGGTTCAACAACCCGCCCTCCTTCCCGCTCTCAGGGGAGGAGGAGGGGTGGCCCAGGGTCCCACTTCCCTTTTGGTGAAACCCAGAGACCTCAGGCCCTTCATCTGTTCCTCAACCGTGACTGTCTGCCACTGCAGCTCAGGGGACTGGTGACTTGTGTGCTCACTGAGTCACTCAACAAGCATTCATGCTGGGCTTCTGGAGGCCTCAGCCCTACCCAGATCCTCAAAGAGTGCTTGATCTTGGGAGACACAGACACCCCACACCCTGTGGAGCCAGGACAGGGCCAGAGGAGGGAAAGGATCCTGGAAGACTTCCTGCAGGATGAGGAGGAGGAGGGAAAGGGAGCATTAGGGGTGGGCCTTTAACATGTGAGTAGGAGTTTGCCAAACCCGGCTGGACCAGCATCAGTAGAAGAGGAGTGGCAGGTGGGAGGTTAAGAGGAGGAGCCTGGTGAGGCGGAGGGTGCAGGCTTCCCCAGCCAGGGCAAGGGCTCAGCCCCATCCTGGAAACGGTGGGAGCCAAGGTTTGTGTGGAAGCAGAGGGTGCGGGCAGCGTCCCACAGACCAGTGTCACATCCAGCCAGGCCCTGACTCCCAGGGACGTGAGCCTTCCAGAGCCTCAGTCTCCAGGTCTGGGAAAAGGGACAGAAGCTACGGCTTCCGCTAGACTCCACAGAGCGGCGTCTTCCCCCATTTCCGGTCTCCACGCCTCACCTCCTGTCCCTAACTCCAGAAGGGTGGACGGCAGCTCCGGAGGGGCTCGACTCCTGGTGTGCACTCCTGTGCCAGCCAGGGTGGTGCACACCTGCCATCCTAGCGCTCAGGAGGCTGAGATGGGAGGATCTCAAGTTGCAGCCCAGACTGGGCAAGGACCCTGCCTCAGAATGAAAGGTGAAAAGGGCTGGGGGTGTGGCTCTGCCCTGCGGGGTTTAAGGAAGGAAGGGAGAAAGGGGAAGCCTCAGTGGGCAGGGCTGGCCGGGGAGGCAGCAGGCGGCTGTGGGGCCTGAGGCCCAGGCCCAGGGAGGGGACAGCCAGTACCACAGGGACACATCCCCGTCACCCATCTCTGTGTGTCTGTGTGTGTTACTGGGCCTTGAAGTCAGGGCCTTCACACTTTGCCCCCTCCCAGCCCTTGTTACATTTTTAAATTGAAGCGGGGGGGGGTCTCTCTAACTTACCCAAGCTCCGCTCGAACTAGCCACCCTCCTGCCTCAGCCTCCTAGAGTGTGGGATGACAACAGCCCCTGTACTGAGTCTCAGGCAGGGCCACCCCGTCCCTCTTTGACCCCCGAGGGCCCCAGACGTGGCCCAGGCAGGAAGACAGAGTTCTCCCAGGAGGGGGCGGCGAGAAGAGACAGGGACTCTCAGAGACGCGACAGAGCAGAGGGGTCAGGAGCAGGACACACTCCGGGAGTGCGAAGCGGGCACGAGAGCCCACTTCTCCCAGGAAGTTTTGCAGGGCAGAGCCTCGAGCTGGGAGCCACTTGGGTCAAAGTAATCAGCCGAGAAGACTCCGCGTATGGCTACCGGGCTGACACCGGGCCCAAGCCGCCAGGGCGTCGGGGCGGCACCAGCGCCCTCTATCGGTGATGTGCGTCCTCAGCTCAGGGGAGACGCGGCCCCAGGCGCTGCTTGGATTTTATGGGCCTGGCCCTGCCTGCTGCCCTGTGTTTCTACCCAACCTCACCGCCTTGAGTAGGGTCACCGAGTCTCAATACCAGCACTCTGCCAGCGTGACCCCCTCAACTGAGGCCCCGTCACCCCACACCCCAGCCGGCCGCCAACGGGCATTCACCGAACAAACCAGGCCCATCCTCTGCCGCTGTGTGAGTTTCATCAGTGTGGGACCCTCTCTGGGCTGATCTCCGCCTTTGAATGGGACAAGGACAGAGCAAAGAGCAGGGCACAGATATGAAGCCCCAGGTGGCTGTGTGTCTGGGCTGGGGCGTGATATGTTAGGAGACAGGCACCCCAGCTCCAAGGTGAGATGGCCTTGAACTCAGGGAGATCATCCTGTCTCAGCCTCCCAAGTGCTGGGATGACAGGGGTGCACCACCACTGCCGGTGAAGACCGCATTTAAATCGGTGATAGTAAAATTTTAGAAGCCACCAAGTGCCCTGGGGAGGGGACAGGAACAGGAGGCAACCACGGGTGACCGAGCAGGCAGAGTCCCCACTGAAGGCAAATTTGATGGAGTGGCGGGCCACAGGCTCCCTGGGGAGCTAGCAGCCCTGCCACAGTGGGAGGACAGCTGGTCCCCAGGGACAGCACAGGTCTTGGCTGGCACGCTGCCCCCACACGCATGCCTCACCTCCTCCAGAGGCCTCCGGGTGCCCCTAAATTCTCGGGGACACCGAAGGAAGACATGCATCACAGCCAGCGACATGCCTGTTCACCCCCCTCACACAAGGTCTCACTCAATCCCTAAATTGCCCAGGCTGAGCTGGAATTTACGATCTTCCTGCCTCAGCCTCCCAGAGCGCCAGGGTTAAAGAAGTGCACCTCGCCCCAGTTTAAGCACTTTAGATAATCCTCACAGCAGCAGCCTAATGACTTACTTAGGACTAAGCCACAGCGTCTGGAGGTGGGGTGCACTTACCTCCATCTGACAGATGGGTGAACTGAGGCACGGGTGTGTATGTAGGGAGCTGGCCCAAGCTCACAGCGAGTGGGGCTGAGCCAAAGGGCACAGGCTTCCCTGTACCTGCCCGGAAGGGCTGCAGGATTCCACTCCCTCCACCCTGAGGCCGTACTCCAGGAGGTAGGGCGGATGCCTAGGGCAGAGCCAGGCCAGGGAGAGTGACCGTGTTCCCACCGGTGACAGCTTGCTGCTTTGTTTGATAGGTTTTACTTTTGATAAGAATGGGCCTTGGGCCAGGGAGGTAGCTCAGTGGTTCCACCCCCTGCCTTGCAAGCAGGACCGGAGTTCTGACCCCTGGTACCAACCAACCAACCAACCAACAAAAGTGTGTTTCTTGCAAGGTGTTTGTGTGTGTGTATGTGTGTGTGTGTGTGTGTGTGTGTTTCTCTCAATGTATTGCAGGCTAGCCTAGAGCTCTCAGCGATCCTCCTGCTTCAGCCTCCCAAGTGCTGGTATTACAAGCATGGGGTACCACACCCGGCTCATAAATATACGTCTGAAGATGAGTTAACAACAAATGCAAGATCAAGGGAATCTGACCAGATTCTACCCTGGAATTCGGGGTGCGGCGGGGTGTGTTACTCCGAAGGAGGCATTGGTCTGGGATCCTCAGGCGCTAGGGCTGTGTCTCTGGCGCTACCTTACGGCCACTGTCGGAACTGCATGTCCAGGCCGCCTAGGCGAGGGGCAGAAGCGCACTCCTTGCCGCCGCGCCCGCTCCTGGCCAAGCCGCCGCAGCCCAGCTCAGAGGGGAGTTTATTGAGCGCTACTATGTGCCCGGATGTGCTTTAGGATAGAGGGATGCGGAACTGAATAATACATTCAAATCCGTACTCTCTGGGAGTGCAGGAAGTTCCTGGGGACGCAGACTACAGACTCGTGAAGCTAATCAATGAGTGCGCGTCTGTCTTCTCAGCTACCAAGGAGGCTGAGGCAGAAGGGTCGCAAGTTGGACTTTTGGAATGAGGGCGCTGTCTAGGAGGTCACCCCAGGAAGCCTTCCTTGCCTCGGATGGGTCTTCATAGGGGACACCAGCTTCCAGGCGAGCTAGCAGTGATGGGGGTGGAGGGCGCCCTTCCCCAGACGCTACCTTCCCTGGGGCTGCGGGATGAGTTCCGGGTGACCAGGGACAGGGACGAAGGGCTCCCAGCGCCTGGTCCTGTAGTGGGGTCGCAGGCACAGGGCAGAGTGCTGGCATTGAGTCATGGGCCACGGAAAACGCTAGGGAGGTAGGAGCGCCTGCGGCTCGGCTGAAGTGCAGTGAGGACAGACTCGTGGGTCCTGGCAGAGGCTCCGGGACTCCCTTGACTTTTTTCTTTCGCTTGCTGCTCCCTCACAGCCTTGCAGGCTTTGGGGTCGCCGCCTGGAGGCCCAGAAAGGTCACCGGACTTACTTGCGGCAGCTGGAAGCCACGAGGCACGGCTGGGCTCCAACTCAGGCTCTGCTCTGGGTGCTGGATCTTGGGCACAGTCCCCACCTTGGAACCTGGCCTGGGGAGGACCTTCGGTGCTGTCCCCAGCCCAGGCCAGTTCCCCACCCCCCCGTGCGAACCCGACCACTGTCTGCCTCCACCAGTCGCTGCGGGTGCCTCTCCAGTTATTCGGGTTTTAATTTTTGTGTTGCATCTAGAAGATAACCCATAATTACAGCTTCTGTGAGGAGATGGGTCTCGGAGTGCGGCAGGCTCCCACACACAGCTGGGCAGGGACAGCAAGGCCACCAGCCGTTCCCGTCCCCTGGGGCCCACTCCGGAGAGGTGGCGATGGCTCCTGGCTGCCCTCCCTAGAGTGGGACAAATCCACCCACCAGGTCCCACTGTTCTGTCCTGGGTGCGTCTCTGGACAGTGACACAGGCTGGGACAGGTGACAATCAACTGTATCAACTGTGGTAAAGCCTGCCAGGGTTAGCACGGAGGCAGCCATGGGGAGGAGGTGGCCCGGGAGACAAAGGGGGGAGGGGAGGAGGAGGGGAGGAGGGTTTGGAGCCTGGGAGACAGGACTGGTCCCAGGGATGGGCCACGGGCTGCGGGGTGGACCTTGAGGTCTCCCCTGAGCCACCTGCACCTGCCAGCCCAGACGACCCCAGCCACCGCACACGGGCTCGCAGGGCTGACTGGGCACAGACAGGTGTAGTCTGAGTTGCCCGTGCTGGGCTTGAACTTGCAGTCCTCCTGCCTTGGCCTCCCCAGTGCTGGGATCACAGGACCCCTGCTCCCGGAGATGCAGTCTTCCAGGGAGACAGCGGGAAGAGCAGGCTTTCAGGTTTTCTTGTTTGGTTTTGCTGCGGATGGGACCAGAGCCTCATGCATTCGAGGCCAGCGCTCACCATCGACCTGAACCCCATCCCATCTTTCGAGGTTTGTTTTGGGGATGCAGGGCTCCAGTTTCTATGTATGACCTGCTGTGGTGAACAGGAATTCTGGTTTCTGGGACAGCTTAGCAGAGACAACACCACAGATGTGGAGAGATCTCGCTTCTGAGCCTGCCACCTGCCTCACTGTCACAGCGCCACACTTTGGGGGGCACCAACTCTGAAGTCCAGGCAACCTGACCCTTCTGTGGGCCTCCACGCCCTCACCTGTGCCTGTCCCAGGGCCTCTGCGAACACTGTGACTGCCGCAGACTCACCCCCAATAAAAACATTTCCTCCCCCTTTCTCTCGTGGGGGCGCTCTGTGCACCCCGGTTGCGCGTGGGCGCAGCTCCACTCCCGCACACCACGTGGCGCCCAGAGCTGGCTCCCTGCCGACTGCTCCACGGATGCGGACAACCGACACAAGCAGGCGGCGGGCGGTGTTTGGGAAATCCTTCCCGGTTGCCATGACAACCCGCCACAGCTCCAGCCCGCGCCTCCCCCTGCCTGCTGCGCCTCCTGGG
>NW_022900949.1:1839342-1842097 GCF_012274545.1 Fukomys damarensis
TGGCGCCCACTAGCGCCCCGGAAAGGCCGCCGGCTCGCAGTCTTGGGTCACGGGTCGAGTCCCCCCTCCCGCGGATGCGCGCCCAGCGCCTTCTGGTTCTGGGCACGGGTCGTGCGGTGCAGGGCGGGTCCCTGAGGGCATAAACCCTGGAGACGGAGGAAGTGGGGGGAGTCTCCCCGAGTCCCCTGAAGCAGGGGTGCGCCTGCAGTCTGGCCCTGCTGTCCCTGCCCCGTGGCTGTGATGGAGGGAACGCCCCTGGCCTGATCCGATTTCCTTCCGTGGGAAACGGGAGGGGGGGGAACGTTTGAAGGTGCCTGGAGTCGTGACAGCCCCAGAACAAGGACACCTTAGGGTTTGCCCGAGTGCAGGGCCTGGTGGCTGGCAGACTGCGGGGGTCCCAGAAGCGTGGATCTGCTGTGTGGATCTGTCCTCCAGAATAGAAAGGAGCGGGGGTCACCAGGGGGCCGTGGAAGGCTGCCAGTGACACTGGCTGCCCAGGTTGGAAGCAGGGGGTGTCTGGCCTGGTCACCCCACTCTCGCCAGCCTGTCCTGTCTGTGTCCCTGTCAGCTCCTGTGTCTGGAGGTGACTGCCTGCAAGTGGGGGCTACTGTGCTCAGCAGACCTGTGCCAGGCTGCGTGGGAAGGGCACCTGGGCCGGGGTGCCGCTCGGGGGCACATGCTTGGCACAGGGGAGGCCAAGTCGCTGTCCCTGTGGCTGGCCAGCCCTGGTCATACATAGGTCCTGAGAGACACGGATGGTGAGGGGTCCGTTAGGAAGCAGAGGGCGCAGTGTGCAGACAGCAGACTTGGGTCCCTGGAAGATGTGGCTTTGGGTGGGTGGAGAGGTCAGGAGGACCCCAGAAGGCCATCACCCCCACTTGCCTGGCAGGGGGCCCCAGGGAACACCGGAGATGCGGGCCAGTCCCCTGGTGACCCTGCCTCAGTTTCTTCACCTGAGCTGTGGACAGCCTGCTTTAGGGGTTTGGGGACTGGGAGAGACACAGACCGGGCACCCACACTGCAGCCCCTGACTCTCAGGAAACGCCTGCTGTTGGCTGAGCCGCTTCCTGTCTCTGGGCCTCGGTTTCCTCTTCTGGGAAGTGGGGTGAAGAGGGTTACACGCCCAGATTCTGGACCCACCTCCCTGCCTGGAGCCTGCAGACCAGGAGGGGCCTTAGCATTCATCCCCCTGGGATGGCACCTGGCAGCTGCCCCCAGAAAGGACCCCATGGTGACCGGAAAGCCCAGGGCAGCGAGGTGTTGGGTGGGGGCAGGGCTTGTGTCAGAAGAGGTCTTGTTTTTTTCTTTTTTTTTTTTTCTTTTTTTGAGACAGGGTCTCACTGTGTAGTTGAGACTGACCTGGAACTCAGTATGTAGCCCAGGCTGGTCTAGAACTCACAGCAATCCTCCTGCCTCAGCCTCCCGAGTGCTGGGATTACAGGCGTGCACCACCACACCAGGCATAGAAGAGGTCTTTACTACTCTGGGTCTCACCATGTGCCCCAAGCTGGCCTTGACCTTCTGGGGTCATGAGATCTTCCTGCCTCAGCCTCCGTCTCTTGTGTCCCCACTTGCTGGGACCGTAGGTGGACACCTGTCAAGCTTTGTTTACTCTATCAGTTGGGAGATTTGGTGGTGTGGGGTGCAGCTGGGAGGAAGGGGGCTCTGGGCCTTCTGCGGGAGGTGGCTGGGGAGCCAGGGTCACCTTTGCCAGGAGCAGCCCTGGAACCCAGAGAGCCACATCTCTGGGGCGCTGGGTCTGCACAGGCCCTGTCACCACAGCTGCCCTCGGTGTCCCCTTACTGCCCCTGCCCTCATAGCAAGGGAGCCACCCCGACTTGCTGTCCCCCTCGGCCCTGGCAGCTGCCCCACCAGCTGCGGTGAACCTGAGCCTGACTGGTAGTGTGTCCCTCGGGGGTGAGGAGGCAGCCCAGGGCAGGGTCCCCACACCTCACCCGGGTGGGGCGGGCTGCAGCTGGGGCCCGGTGGTCTAGCCCAGGGGTTACTTTAGGACCGGGCCCTGAGCCAGGAGAGGGACTGAGGCCCGCAGGCATGGAGCCGGGACCCTCGGGCTGTCTGGGTTGTGAGAGCGAGGGGTGGAGCCGCTCTGCCCCTGTCACAGGGGGTGCAATCGTCTGCCTGGCGAGGGCACAGAGGGGAGCACTAGGCAGCCTGGCTGGGCAGGGAGGTTCCCCTTGTTCCCCCTTGTTCTCGGGGAAGTAGGGGCTTCCAGAGTCCTCAGAGGCTGTGGGGGCACAGGGATGTTGGGGCGGGGCATTTTGGCCTCCACGCGTGGGCCTGCCCCCTGGTTCCTGGAACCGACTGGAGTTTATATGATAACCCCAAGATTGAGGCCGCAGTGTAGGGACGCCAGGGTGGTCAGCTGATGTACCCTCCGCATAGGACACCCCTGGGCAAGGCCACTCTGGGGTCACAGCGTTGGTAAGCTCCGCAGGGTCAGACTGCAAGGGAGTGCGGAAGCGGACCAAACGGCCCTAAGTCGCGCGGGTGTGTGGGGTGCACAGGTTGGGTGTTGATGGGTATGTAGGAGTTGGCCAGGCTGGAAGCCATCTTCTGTGAGTGATAGGGATACAGCGGCGACCGCAGAGGGGCTCGAGGCCGGGTTGGGGCCCGGCCCAGGACCCTGACCTACCGCCCGACCCGCAGGCTGGCGCTGTACGTGTACGAATACCTGCTGCACGTGGGCGCCCAGAAGTCCGCCCAGACCTTCCTGTCCGAGGTAAGCGGACCCGGG
>NW_022900949.1:1842719-1845174 GCF_012274545.1 Fukomys damarensis
CGGGAGCTGGGTGCACGGGCTGCCGGGGCGTCGCGTCCGCATTCCCGCGCCGTGAGGCCCCTTCCTCTGGCCTGTGTGTAGGGCCTCTGTTCGCCCCTCCCTGGCTCTGGGCTCCCAGGCTCCTGGGCTGACCTTGGCGTCTCCAGGAAACGCAGAGGCGCCCAGCCCGTAGTCATGACAACAGGGCAGGGCCTTGGCGCCGCTTTAGGATGATTGACGTCGGGGATCTGGTTCTGGCTCCAAGCCAGGCATCCAAAGGCACAGGCTCGGGATTAACCCCTCAGGGCTGAGGGTTAGAGGGCTGGCAGGGTTGGGGTTACCCATCCACCTGGTCACTCCCGGGCCTGGACCCCCTAGGAGTCCAAGCCCCCCATGCCTTCCGACTGGGAAATGACTTGGTGCCGGCTTGTGGCCAAGAGGGGGGCTCGCCTCCCTGCGGGTGGACAGACCCAGGACTCAGGGGTCCCCTCTCCCCAGCCCAAGGCCACACCTGTCCCCGAGGGGCCGTGGTGTTCAGTGCGGGGTGTCGGCCTCCAGAAGGGACTTGGTTTTGGGAACTGGGCCAGAGAGGCCTGTGACCAACCCCTCTTGGGCACCAGGCTTTGCCGTGATGGGCATGCCCACAGGCGGGTACATGTGGGACTTGGGACCAACCGGCAGCGCCAGCCCGCCCGCCCTCCAGTCCCTGCCTGGAGCCCCACGTCTAGTACCCCGGTTTGGTTCCTCCACTTGGGGAAGGAAGGTGGGGCCTGGGGACACGTGTTAGGGGTCCACTGAGCTGCCAGCAAGCCAGGGGACATGGAGCTGGGGTGGGCTGCAGGGGCACCGACGCAGGTGACCACCTGCTGCTTGGGCCTGTGCCAGCTGGGGATGGGAGCTGGGTCACAGTCCTTCAGCGGGGACTCCAGAAGCCAGGGTCCCCGGGGTGGCCCGAGGCTTGCCAGGGCTACTTCACTGGGCTGGGGTAGGGCAGTGGGCTACCTGCCTACAGAGCCCACGCCCTGTGAGTGGATGGAGGGTCACAGCCTGACCAGCTGGCAGCACAGTTCCCGCAGCCACCTCCCGAGGAGATGGACAGGCTGGGCAGGAAGTGTCCTGACCTGGCCTTAGAGCATCCCCACCTTTGCAGAGCGCTGCTGCCACCCCCAGTCCGGTGATGGGGACCATGACCCCGAGCGATGTGATGACCTCAGGCCCCATGGGGCCTGGCTTTTTCCAGGTGCGACCAGGCTGGGGTGGACTGGTGTTTGAGAGTGGGGCTTGGGGGCTGTGGCCCGGGCTGGGGCCTGCACAGGTGTGGGGCTGAGGTGCCCTCCCCCCTGCCTCGGTGGAGCCCCCCCAGGCTCTACTGAACCACGGGAAATGGCTTCCAGTGCCTCCTGCCCGGCCCATCTGGCTTTCCTCTGGGGGCACCCTAGCTCCGACCACCCCAACGCCCAATCTCCCTGTGATGGGCCAGGTCAGGCCTTGGGGTACCTGCCCTTTCCTGCCTAGCCTGCAGGCACATCTGCCCACTGTCTGCGCCAGTGAGCGGGAACCTGGGTGGAGACCCAGGTGTAGCAGAACAGAACTGGGGTCACTTTGGGGGGCTGGGTGGGTGGAGGAGCTGATGCCCACCTCTGCTTCCAGCCTTTCATGTCACCACGGTTCCCGGGGGGCCCCCGACCTGCACTGAGGATGCCCAGTCAGGTGAGGGCATGAAGGCCAGGGGGCGGAGCCGGGCGGGGGTCCAGGTGCCCCATACTCAATGCTGCCCCCTCCACAGCCTCCTGTGGGGCTCCCCGGCTCCCAGCCCCTGCTCCCCGGCACCATGGACCCCTCCCCACGCATGCAGGGTGAGTAGGGCGCTCCACCCCATCCAGCCCTCTGACCCCCAGCCCCTGGGAGCAGCCGCTGAGCCCTTCCTCTGCCCACCCCAGGGCCGAGCATGGGCGGCCCGATGCAGAGGGTGACACCACCCCGCAGCATGGCCAGTGTCGGGCCCCAGGTAAGGCCGCCGGGAGGGTAGGGCGGAGGCTGCCCCATACGGCCCGGTGTGACTCAGGCCTTTGCCTTCGCAGGGCTACGGAGGTGGCTTGAGGCCCCCGCCCAACGCCCTCGCCGGCCCTGGCCTGCCTGCCATGAACATGTAAGGCCCCGAGTGGGTCCCAGACCCTGTCCCCCAGCCTCCTGCCCCCTGCCGGGGCACCTCAACTCTCGGGGAGGTTTATTCTGTCAGTGTGAGCCCGGTAAACTAAGGCAGCTCGGTCCCGTGAAAGAATGAGTGACGGTCGGGTTGGAACTGACATGGAAGAGGCCACAACTGGGCCCAAGTGCTGTACAGGGAGCCGCGTCATTCCCAGCCTGTCCCCTTGCTCCAGGTACCCCTTTTTCTTCCAGGGGTCCAGGAGTGCGGGGCCCTTGGGCCAGCCCCAGCGGCAACTCGGTGAGTCCCGGCAGGAGTGGGTGTGGCGGG
>NW_022900949.1:1846258-1846570 GCF_012274545.1 Fukomys damarensis
CCGGACACTTGGCCCGCCGGGCGGGGACGGCCCGGAGCCCCGCAAGAAGGACTTTTTAAAAAACGCAAGGACCTCAGGGACGTTCTTTCCCTGGCGGGCCTGGCCTACGATCGCCCTTGGATCTCTCAATAAACGGAATTCGTTTCGGTTTTTGGTACCTGGTCTCCGACTCCGCGCCGCCCACAGCCTGGGGGTGGGATGGGCCCGGGGCCGAGGGTGGAATGGCAGCGATGCGAGACCCGCAGGCGGGGCTTGGCGGAGGGGGCGCACTGGCTTTATTCGGGGGCCAGAGAGGATTGGATGTTACGGGGC
>NW_022900949.1:1847406-1848398 GCF_012274545.1 Fukomys damarensis
CAGCTCCGACGTGTACTCGTCCAGCGCGCGCTTGCTGTCGCCCACGTAAGGCACGTACTTGATGACCACCTAGGGCGCGAGACCTCGTCGTACAGGGCCGTGGGCCGCCCGCACCCGCGCCCCCCTCGCCCCCCACCTACACAGTGGTCCGGCTCCTCGCCCGCCCCGTAGAGCAGCGGGTTGCTCTGCACCATGTCGTCCACGACGCTGCTCTTGGACACCTCCTTGGAGCGGAACTGCTGCGGCGCCGACAGGTTCTGTCCGTCGTTGTTGCCCAGGTGGTTGTAGCTCACGATGGACATGGTCTACGGTCACAGAGCCGGGGCGTCGCAGGCTGTGGTGCACCAGCCGGGGCCTCAAGACGCTCGAACCCGCCCGACTGCCGCACCTTGAGGCCGGAGCCGATGAGGAAGTCCACGAGCACCGACTTCACCTTGGTCTGGCCCGACTTGAAGTCGTCACCGCCCACGAACACGCGGTGCTGCTCGGCCAGCTCGAGCGCGCCGGGCACCAGTGTGTTCTGCGGGGACCCGTTGAGGAAGGCGCAGCCCTCCAGGATGCTGGCCACGGCGAACGCAGCAGGTTCTCCGCCGTGTCGTTGAGACCCTGGACCACCTCGCAGAAGCGCTCCGTGTTTGCAGTCCATAGCACGATGACCTCGTCCAGCTCCTTGTGGTACCGGAAGTCGCGGATGTCCTTGCGAATCTGCTCCAGCTGAAAGGAGCACAGAGGGTGGGGTTGCATGTCCCCCGGGCCGCAGAGGTCAGGGCCACCCTCTCCCCAAGCACCAAGAGGGCACACGGGGCAAGAGGACGGGCAGGGGTGGCAGAGAGCGGAGGGGCGAGGGAGGGCACCTGCTGCGCGCGCGTGCCTGGGATGAGGTTGTCGGCGCGTGCGCTCTGGTTGGCAGCGATGAACTCGGGGATGTAGACCGAGGGCCGCGGGCGCAGGGCCTCCATGTGCGGCCACAGCTGCTCCTGCAGGCTGCAGTC
>NW_022900949.1:1849122-1849405 GCF_012274545.1 Fukomys damarensis
GTGAAGCGCGTGGACGTGGGCTGCACCTAGGAGCGGCGCCGAGAGCTGGGACGGAGGCCGGAGACATTGGGGTTCCCCCCCATCCCGGGCCCTCCCGGCCTGCGTCCCTCCGCGCCACCTTGAGGACGCCGCCCTCGCGAACGACCCGCGTGGTTCGGTAGTCGTAATGCGCCTCGATGGTCTCGGGCGTGTAGAACACGTCTGGGCTCTCGACCACGAAAGCGGAGGCGGCCTTCATCGCGGCAAGCTGCGGGCCGGGCGGCGGCGTTAGCGGGGACCGAGC
>NW_022900949.1:1849559-1858178 GCF_012274545.1 Fukomys damarensis
GGGCGCAGGTTCGAGGCCCCACCGCCCGGGGTCGCCGTGGCGCTCGTGTCCCGTCGGTCGGCGCAGGCACAGTGCACGTCGCTTCAACCACACAGCAGCCCCAGAGGCTGTGCCCCCCACCATCTTACAAAAGAGGAAAAAGACCCTTGAAAGAGCACCCAGACCTAGCCAGGGAGTGGTACTGAGGGAAGGGGAGGCGTCCTGGGGTCTGATACTGCCAGGGAAACTGAGGCCAACCAAAACAGGTCCCAAAGCCAGGTAGGGCCCCTTTATAAACAGGGGTACCCACTCAGGACTCCCCTGCCAAGGAACCCACGGGCCTCCAGTCCAGCTAAGGCTGGGCTAGTCTGTCCCCGCAGGGCCAGGATGCTTTGGGCTGTGTGCCTTGGTTTCCCCGCTAGAGCAGGAGGGTGTGGGCAGAGCCCGATAAGGGAGGAGCAGGGCCCAAAGCTGGGCACCCCCCTCGTGCTGGGCGATAAGGGAGCGTGGGAACCCAGCGGGCAGCGGGGGCGGCGCCCCAAGAACTTTCCAAAACAAGTGGCCTCCTCCGCTGGATGGAAAGTTCCCAGTACTGGAGCCGGCCCAAAAGGTGGAGACCTGGGAATGCTGGCTCCAGGCCTGTCTGAAGGGCCCCGGTGTGAAGGATTAGGAAGGGAATGTGGCCTCTCCAGCTGGAGAGGGGCCCGGAAGAGGTGGTTGCTGGACAGGGACAGGGTTTTTTTGTTGTTTTTGAGACAGGGTCTCACTATGTAGTTGAGACTGACCTGGAACTCACTGTGTAGCCCAGACTGGTCCGAACTCACAGTGATCCTCCTGCCTCAGCCTCCTGAGTGCTGGGATCACAGGCGTGCGCTACCACACCCAGCAGGGACAGGATTTTGAGATGTGAGAAGTCTGCCAAGAAAAACTGCAGACAGAGCCACCTGAGGCTCTGAAAGAAAAGCCTTGGGAGGGGCTTAGGTGGCCAGCTCGAGGGGCAGAGGGGCAGTGTGGGGACTGGCAGACCCTCAGGGCTGGGAACCAGGACTGTGCTGCTGAAAAACATGCCAGGCCGGGCTCTGACTTCCCCTCCCTTCCATCTGTTTGCCCTGCTGCGGGGCGTGGAGACCAGGCCAGTTCCCAAGGTGAAGACAGCGAGGGGACAAACACCACTGCCATCGAGCTCCAACCCGGCCACCCTGAGATCCACTCTGCTTCCATATAGCAGATAAGAAGGCCTGGCTCCAAGTGGCCAAAGAGCCATGGGGGCCTGGGTGGACAAGCTGCTGTGGGTCCTGCCCCAAGTTTACTTCCATTAGAACATACATATTTTGTCTTTTTATTTTTCAGTGCTGGGGATTGAACCCAGGGCCTTTGCACTGAGCTATGCCCCAGCCCTATTTATTATTTCAACACAGGATCTTGCTAAGTCAATGAATAGCCCAGGCTAGGGTGGAACTTGGGACCCTCCTGCCTCAGCCTCCCTGCGGTCCCATCGCATTCCAGGTAGTCCACACTTCCTGGAACCTAAGCATAAAGTTTTCCCTGAGTCCCTGGGGCTTGGTCTCTGAAGGTTCCTGGGCCTTGTGGGACTCAGGCTCCATGAATTTGGGATGCTGGGGGGATGGAGCTGGGGTGGGACACAGGGCTGGCACATGCTCTGCAGGTGCCACAGCCCTGATCCCTCTTAGGTCTTTGTCACAGGAGTATGGGGTGTGCCTCTCCTGAGGGGTGAGGCAGGGTACCCTATCCACCCGAGACCCCACCAGCAGGGTGTGCAGAGGTGTGGGTCCTGGGGCTCAGCTGTTCACAGGGGTCGGAGCAGCCTGTGGCCCACCTCTGTGTGAGTCACTGCTTGGCTTCGGTGATTTCCGGGCTGCTTCAAGCTGCTCCCCCAAATGATCACACCTAAAGTGGGGGTGTGGGGACCCCAGCGCTCAACCTGCCCCTGGTTGGAAATGTGGGCAGCAGAAATCCCAGCGGCACCTGGGGAGTGGCACCCTGGGCTGGACGGTGCCTGGGGGACTTCAGCTCCTGGGGTTCAGAGGGGGTGTCGTGGGCAAAGATGCAGCAAGGACAGGCCCAGGACCCCACACGTCTGGGGCGAGCTGCGGGGGTGCAGGCAGGCGGCAACACGGGAGGCAAGCGGACAGGACAGGCTCCAGGCTGAAGGAAGGTGGCCTTGGGCTTTCTGCCATCCTCCCCCGCAGTACCCAAGGAAGGTGACAGCAGGGCTGTGGCTGGCCAGGCAGGGAGGGTGGAGGGAGGAGCAGAGGTGGGAGAAGACATGGCCCAGGGGTGGGTGGTGGCAGGGGACTAGGCCCCTTTGGTTTTTGTTTTGTTTTTTTTTGAGACTGCGTCTTGTCATGTAGCCCAGGCTGGCCTAGAACTTGCAGCAATCCTCCTGCCTCAGCCTCCCCAGGGCTGGGGTCACAGGCACAGGTGTGCCACCGTGCCTGGCTGTAAACTAGGACCCTCTGTAGCCCAGCGTGTCCCAGCCTGCTGGGAAAGGAGAATGGCTGCATGAAGGCACTGATTGGTCACAGGGACGTCCTCAGTCCTCCAGCTTCTTGTCTTAGCCACAGTGTCCCCCAACCTGGGTCACACAGCAGGACACCAAGCTCCAGATCTCCCACAAGCTGTGCTTGGGGTTATGCTAACGCCACCCACATTACCTCCCAGGGACCTGTGGCAGGTTTTTGCTTTGCTTTTTTTGTTTGTTTGTTTGTTTTTGAGATAGGGTCTCACTATGTAGTTGAGACTGACCAGGAACTCACCATGTAGCCCAGGCTGGTCTGAACTCACAGCAATCTGGGATTACAAGCATGCAACACCACACCCAGCTAGGTTTTTGCTTCTTGAAGTACTAGGGATTGAACCCAGGGCCCTTGTACTGAGGTGCACCCTTGACCCCTTCCTACTTTCTGAGACAGGATCTTGCTAAGTTGCTCAGGCTGGGCTCACATTTGGGATCCTCCTGCCTCAGCCTCCCAGGGTGCATGGACTAGAAAGGGCTGTGCCATTGTGCCCATCCCAAAGGTAGCTCTTGCTGGGCGTGTAGGCTCAGTGCCTGTCTCTGTGCCAGGCGCATCCCTGCTGCTGTGTCAGCCCTGGTGGGAGGAGCCCTAAGCGCAGCACGCAGCCGTGTTGACTGAGATTCTCTGCTCTGGGACTCTGAGCCCTGCAGGGTCAGACCTGCCCCGGAGCTGGCCTGTGCTGCTTCTGCCCCACCCTGGGGCTTCTTGTGTCCTGTCCCAAGGCCAGGAGGAAGGTGCAGAGTAACCTGGCAGGCAGCTCTGGGAAGCCCACAAATACGAGGCAGTGCCCTGTCACCTGGGAAAAGCCACCTTGAGGGCGGGCGATTTAGCTCAGTGGCCCTGCACCTGCCTTGCAAGTGCAAAGTTCTGAGTTTGATCCCCCATACTAAAAAAAAAAGCCACTTTGGGATCGTCCCTGGTCCAGGCCACCAGGACCCTGGCCACCCTTGCTTAGCTGCACCCGCCCCAGGCTCCTGAGCACCCTCCGGTGTCACCCCTGGGCTGCTCAGGACGGCAGCCAAGACCCGGCATGTCCCTGAGAAGGCCGGGGGGTGGCCAGGCTGTCCCTGCAAGGGAACATGCTTCCCCACCCGTGCCCCTCAGATCCCTGCACTGCCTCAGAACTCAGGCCAAGGCCGCGGCGGACCGCTGACCCCGACCCTCGCTCCTGCAGGAGGCTGTTTTTCCTCTGCAGAATAAACACCCGCCCCACCTGGCCTTGGACGGGCCTCTGGGCCTGCTCCGTGCTGTATCTCCCACCCTGCTGGGTCCCTGGAGCCAGGAGGGAGGACACAGCCCCTGGTCCCTGAGCGCGCTAGTGCCAGCCTGGTCTGGGAGGAGCAAGGAAACACTGCCAGACCTGCTGCTGGGCCATCCCTGAGCTCCTGGGCTCACGTGATCCTCCTGCCTCAGCTTCCTGGGAGTTGGGGACAGGTGGGCCCCTCAGCCAGTCCCAGTCCTCTGGTGCTCACAACCCTGCTGTGGTCCCCAGTCCCGCCCCGTCCTCCCCTGACCCAGCTGCCACACATACAAGCCCGACTGCTGGGTGGCTGGGTTCGTTCAGTGTAATTTATTGTAGGATGAAAAAATCAGCATTCACCTGCTTAGTGTACAAAAAGGACCCTGGGTCTCTTAAGAAAATGTTAGCAAACTGCAGATGCGGACGCCTTCTGATTGTAACATTTGGCAAAAGTGAAAAATTCTTTGTAAACACCAAGTCCATGGCTCAAAGTAGTTTCTCCACAGTACAACATTCAAAGGGAAATAAAACAGCATCAATAAGTTAGGCCGTATTTAATCAGCGAGTGAGCATCGCCTGCCCCAGGGCAGAGCCCTTCCTTGACGTTGAGGTCCCCTGGGACGAGGGCCTCTCATGGCACGGGGGTGGCAGACTCAAGGGGACCCCTGAACAACGGCTCCCGAGTGCGCACAGCGCCCTCCTCAGCCGCCAGATGCCCGCCCTCGTGGAAACACAACAGCCACTGAAAGGGGCTGGGCTTCCGCAGAGGAAGGAGCCCCACGGCGCAGGCGCCAGCTCTGTGGCAGCAGCCGGCCACACTCGCGCGCACACACACGCACACGCACGCACTCGCACACACACTCACCGTCCCACCACGCCGGGGACACTGGAGACGAGGCACAGTACAAAGCAGCACAGGGTGTCCTGGGGCCCCGCCCTCCCTGAGTGCAAACCCAGCGATGGCCTGGCTGAGGTGACCTTGGGACCCACAGGTGGACAGAGGGACGGAGGGAGGCCAGTGGCGTGGGGACCGCGGCCTCCACAGGGACAAAGAGCAGCCGCACAGGGGAAACTGAAGGCCCCGTCACGTCACACCCACGGGGCCCGACGCGGCCAGCGGTAACACCGCTAATACTGCACAGGGACCTGGACGTCCGAGGAGAGGAGGCACAGCTTTAGAAAGAACTGCTTTCTCTTGTACAAAAATAGACGAGTCTCTTCGGTGGTAGCGCATAGAAAACTAGAAAAGGCAGCGGGCTGGCCCGAGTCTTGGCGGTGGCCAGGGACGCAGGGACCCAGGCGGCCGCACTGAGCTGAGCGTCCTGCGTTTATTGTCTGCAGTGAGCCCAGCCTGCCCACTCCGCCTGGCGCCCGTTGCCCGGGGCACTGCTAGGGCCAGGCCTGCAGCTGGCGCTGGTCGAACTCGGCGATGAGCCGCTTGATGTGCGCCAGCTTGCTGTGCAGGTACTCGCAGCGCTGCTTCTCCTGGCTGTAGTTGGTGTTGGTCTGGGGGACGGGGGCAACGTGAGGGTGCGCTGGGGAGAGCAGGCGGGGCGCGGAGCTCAGCCCCCCGGGTGCCCACACCCCCGAGACTCACCTTTTTGATTTTGCGGTACTCCTGCAGGATCTGGCCCCGAGTCGTCTGCAGGGAAAGGAGAGCAGGTGGCACCCCCTCTGCCGGGAAGCCTCCCCGAGCCCAGGCAGGGCCAGCCGAGAGGGCCGGGCGGTGTGGGAGCCGGGCAGTGGGCAGACACCGCTGTGGGGGTGGCAGAGCCAGGCAGCTGCCCTTGTCTGACAGTTGGTGTTGCCCGCTGCTCCCAGTATGGGGGGTCACGTGGGTGCTTCCAGGAGGAGGGGTCCCCAGCCCTGAAACCCCCTCCTTCCCCAATGCACTGGAGACCCACAGGGGCACTGGAGACCCACAGATGAGGACCCCAAGGCCCAGGGCCTGGCGCTGCAGGAGGCACCAGGCTCTTAGCCCTGGAAGGGGCAGGTGGAGGGGACAGGAGGGACCGAGGGTGGGGACAAACATTGACCGGGCTCCGAGCCTTCTCGGGTCCAAGGCGTCCCCCTGCCTGAATGGCTGTTGACTCAGGCAGGCTCCTGGATCTTGGCCTCTGCCTACCAGGATGTGTGGGCCCGGCCTGGCTGCAGGAATCCCTCCGGATCCTGCCACAGCCCCGCGTGTGCTCTCCGTGACTTTCTGTCCCCCAGCAGCTCTTCCTGCCCAGCCCCATGGACCTCTGGCCTGGGCCTGTCCCCCACTCCATGGCCACAGCGCCTTGGGGCCCCCGCCTGTGCAGAAGACCCCAACCGCCTCCTGGTCCTGTTCACAAGTGTCACTGCCTAACCCCTTTCCTTCTTTTTTGGTACCGGGGATCGAACTCGGACCTTGTGCTTATGAGGCAGGCAGCAGCACCACTGAGCTACATCCCCTGTCCCGCTTCTTTCCCTCCTCTCTCTTTCTCTCGGAGGTGCGGACAGAACCAGGGCCTCACCTGTACTAGGCAAGTGCTCACCGAGCCACACCCCACCACTTTGTTTCAGCCTCAGGCTGGCTGTGTGGGTCAGAATGGCCTCGGACTCCTGAGATGAACGATCCTCCTGCCTCAGCCTACTGAGCACTGGGACCACAGCGGTACAGCCCTGCACCACCAGCCAGTATGGTGTTCTGAGCAAGGCCTGTCCCGCAGGGTGGCACCTGTCTGCCCAGTGCAGAGCAGTGTGCCCGAGGGCTTCCTCTGGGGGACCCGGGCGCACCTCGTACTCCTCAGAGCCCTGTGCCAGCTGCCGCAGCTGCGCATCAAGCTGCGTGAAGCGCCGCGTGATCTGCTCGATGCGCGCGTGGAGGTCGCGGTACTCGCTGTACTCGGCGTTGAAGTCGTTCTTGTAGCGCTGGCGCTGCTCCGAGGAGGAGATGGCCACGTACTTGCTGTGAGGAGACGGGGCTGTCAGACTTGGCTGTGGGAGAGCAGGGCGGGCAGCCACATGGCGCAGGGAGCCCCACCCCCGGCCCACTGGACTCACAGCAGGTAGTCGGGCGTCTCGGACGTGGATGTGGGCACGCTGGCGCCGGCACTGCAGGCTCCGTTCAGGCCTGCAAGAGCCGAGGCAGACCTGAGTATGGCGGGGCAGACAGTGGCCGGGCAGCGTGGCAAGGCCTGGCTGTGGCTCTGTGGCTCCGACACAGGTGAGGCCAGGCCTCATTTGGCGCCCTGCTCCTCCTCCTCCAGCCTCACCTAAACAGCAGCTCAGCCTGGTCCGAGCCCTGTGGCATCCTGGGCTCTGGCCCAGCACAAAGGGTCAGTGGTCTCCGGAGACACCTGCCACATACCCCAGGCCTGGTCCCCACTCAGAAAGAACCTCTGCTCCCTTTGGACCTGGGCAGCCCGGGGCCACGCTGTGCATGAGGTCTGTGCCCAGGCAGCCTACAGTCCATGCCCGGGGCAGGCAGCACCCCGCCAGCATCTGGAGGTCTGGAGGGGAGGAACCAGGCGCTGGCCGCCCCATCCAGCATGCAGCCCACACCTTCCTGAAGGCTCTCATTTTCTCTTTCTTGTGCTCCTAGGGAAGAACCTGGGGCCCCTACACTGAGCTATGTCCCAACCCCTTTTCAGTTTTCTACTTTGAGACAGGGTGTAAGCTGCCCAGGCTGGGCTTGAACTTTCAATCCTCCTGGCTCAGTCAGCCTCCCAAGAGCCGTGTCACAGGTGTGTGCCTCACACTCCTGCATGGATGGTTTGGGTGTGTGCCTCGAAGGCCTGGGCTGCTGACCCCACAGACACGCACATCTCCCCAGTGCCCGGGCCCACGAGCGGTGGCACTAAGTGGATGCAGGTCAGACAAGAACCCTGAGGTCAGGGCACAGGGCTCGCGGCCATGACACGCCCTCATTCCCAGCACTCTGCAGGACACAGAGGCCCGCCGGAGGCTGCCGCGTGGACACTACTGGGCCGGGGCTCCACACGCCCACCGCCAGCCTCACGGCAGGCCCAGGCTGCCGACGCCAAGGACAGAGTGCCAGCCGGCCAGCAGCACCTCACTCCACCCTCCAGGTCTCCACCGGCTGGACAAACAGGGAAACCAAGGCTGAGGGCCAGCCCAGCTGGTGAGGGCCTCACCTAGTCTCTGCCTTCCACCCAGCCTGCGTGCAGGCTGTGAGGCTGTGCTGCTTCGCGCCACGGGCCTGCTCCAGGGGCTCCCTCACCCAGTGCCGTCCCCAGCCAACCCCTCAGGGGCCCTGGGCCTGGATGACACGGCCACTGTGCCCTGGGCACCGCTGCTGTCCCCGTCTCCCTCTCTTGCGTGTGTGGTGCGGGGACACAGCCGGGGCGCTCTGGGGCTTGTGGCAACTGTTCTTTGGTCCCGGCTGTCCTAGGTGTGGAGGGCACGACATGGTGTGGGGACCTGAGCAGGCAGGACAGAAGCCCTCCTCGAGGCCCCTCCTGGCCGAGGCAGGGGCTGTGGCTCTCGGGGGCAGCAGCTCGGGCCCTGCCTGTGGCTGCGGATACCCAGATGCATGGACATTCTCCCTTCCTGCGACTCCAAGCACTCACAGCCAAGGCCGTGCGGCAGTCGGGCCGCTCCACGGCTCTGATCCCAAGGCCTGGGCTCCCAGGTGGGTCAGCATGCAATGACCACGTTTGCCCCAGCCAGGCCCACACCCGTCCCTGCTGCTGGCAGCACAGGACTCTGCCGCCTGCATGGTGGCCGCGTCCTTTCTGCTGCGGTTCTGGGGATGGAGCCAGGACCACACACTCAGCCACACACAGCCCTATGACACTGGTCTCGCTCTGCCCCAGCACCTACCCAGGGCGTCGGGCGGCAGGGCGCGGGGCCTGTCCTCCGCCAGCCTCTCCTTGG